>NW_027361855.1:2652500-3055000 GCF_039654945.1 Dendrobates tinctorius | reverse complement strand
GAAAATCATCTCTCAGCCATTGGAAATTTGCCTTCCTGAAGTTTAGTGTCCTTGTAGCCCCTCTACTAACCAAATGCATTATGTTATTATCACTATTACCGAAGTGCCCCCAATCCATATATTTGATACTTTGGTCTATCGGTTAAAATTACTGTAGAAGTCTCCCCACCCACTCTTCCTTTTATTGGGTCCTGAACCAATTGTGAAATGTAAAGATCTTTTATTACTGTAAAACTCTGTTTCATTTGCCGGACCTTTCTGCCCCCCCCCAATTTATATCAGTGTAGTTGAAGTCCACCACAATAGTTACTGCTCAATGATTCACTGCCTCATTTAGTTGCTTTTTGATGTTATTTTTGGTTGCTTCCATTATACTTATAACAAAACGCTATCAGTGTTTTATTATTCTTTCTCCCCCACTTATTTCCACCCAGAGAGAAAGAAGAAAAGATTTTACATTCAAGTCATAATCCTCATTTCCTTACTTGGGACCTACACTCAGAAGTGAGATATCTCTGGTTAGTGTGTTCCTCACAAAAGACCCAAAGAGCTTAGTTCCCTGTTGTGAACTCATTTTCTGGTTTACCTCTGGCTTCTGGTGAGGGTGGTGGAGCTGGCTGTGTTGACAGAGGAGTCATGAGTTCTCCATCTGGGCTCCCTCTAGTGGTGACAGTAGGTAATGAAGCTGATCTAAATGGCAGAGACCTGCCACCTGAGGAGGAGGACTGTGAGTGGACATCAGGAGTGTCTGACTGGATTTAAGACAGCCGACTCACTAATTTTGTGCTGGTGATTTTTCCTGCCCTGAGGTTCTGGTTTCCAGTTCTGTTCCTGCCTTCTCAAGCTAAGTGTGCTCTGCTATTTTTTCACATGAGATTTGGTCTGGTTTACTCAGTTTTTGTGGTCAGCCAGCCCCTGCTGGGGCTGTGCTGAATTTCCATTCTTATGTCTCTGTTTATGCCAGTTTGCTTTTTGTCCCTGATCAGATTGGTCTCTTTTTGCTCTGTCTTCAGAATATACCAGAGTGCTGATATAGGGAATTGAAGTCTAGCGACTTCAGGGTTTTTGTTATCAGAAAGTGTTGGACATGTTTTGGCAGGGTTTTGTGCGTGATTGCAGACAGCATCTTTCCTTTCCTGTGCTTTCTAGTTAGTGTGGGCCCCATCGTTTGCTCAGCCTATTTTTCTATCTGTGTTTGTGTTTTCATCTTGTCTCACCGACAATACATGTTTGGGGGCTGTCTATTGCTTTGGGGTCTGCTCTGGGGCAGTTTAGATTTCCCCTTTTCTTGCTTTAGGCTTATTTAGTTCTCCGGCGGTGACGAGGCATCTAGGATCATCGTAGGTACGCTCCACGGCTACTGCTAGTTGTGTGGATAGGATCAGGGGTCTGCAATCCGCTTAGTTACCAACCTCTCTGGTTTTCTGTGGCTTAGCTTGTTTTTGTTTTTCCTCCTTGGTGACTCATTCATAACAGTTCCCCTAGCACAGGTACAAGGAGAACATAGTGGTCCCCTGCCTTGTTGATTTGTTGATCTCTTTCAAATAATTTTTATTAAAGTTTAACAATTTAAAAGGGAACCAAGAGAAGATGGACCGGACAGTGGCAGTCCGTGTAGCAGGAGGAGCTATACATCGACTGCCCACTGCCAGGATTCACCTGAACTGGGGAGTCGGGGATGGCCTTGTTGAGGTCGGCTTGATGGAGGATTTGCCTGCAGACGTCTTGCTGGCAAACGACTTGGGGCCCATGTTGTCTGCATTCTCAGTTGCCCCTCTGGCTGAGACCTATCCTGTGACCACCCGGAGACAAGCTCGAGCTGCGGAGGCGGAATCACACTCAGAGGAGGCCCAGGTAAGACATCCCAGCCCTACACGTATTCCCATAGCCAGACACATTTCTTGGGCCACCCCAGATGAATTTAAGAGGGAGTTACTTGAGGATCCTTCATTGGAGGGATATCGTGGGAAGGCACAGGAGGGGAGAGGGGTACTGGAAGGGGAACAGTTTGTATGGAAGCAGGGACTCCTCTACCGGATCACAGAGCAGCACCACACAGGGACGAGCTCCACTATAAAACGACAGCTGGTAGTTCCCAAGAAGTATAGGCAGGAGTTACTGCGAATCTCCCATGACATACCCTTGGCCGGGCACTTCGGCGTCAGTCACACCAGGCATTGTCTGACACAAAACTGCTTTTGGCCGGGGGTAACCTATGATGTTCGTCAGTACTGCCAGACCTGTGACAGTTGCCAGCGCATTGGCAAGAGAGGGGATGCGACAAGAGATACAAGACATGTTGCGTTTAGGGGTCATTGAAGAGTCAGATAGTCCCTGGGCATCCCCCGTAGTATTAGTGCCCAAGAAGGATGGGACTACACAGTTTTTTGTAGACTATCGTAAGCTCAATGAGAAAACAGTGACGGATGCATATCCCATGCCGCGTGTGGATGAGTTGTTAGACCGGCTGGTGGGGGCAAAGTATTTGACCACCATCGATCCATGCAAAGGCTACTGGCAGATTCCCCTTAGTCCTGACGCTATTCCCAAGTCAGCATTTGTCACCCCGTTCGGCTTATTCCAGTTTCAAGTTATGCCATTCGGGATGAAGAATGCCCCGGCGACCTTCCAAAGGCTGGCTGACTGGCTTCTGGATGGTCTCCAGGAATATGCTTATGCCTACCTGGACGACATTGCCATCTACAGTGCGACATGGGAAGAGCATCTAAATCACCTAGAGACAGTATTGGACAGGATCCACCAGGCCGGAATCACCCATAACCCAAACAAGTGTCACTTGGGCAAAGCAGAGGTTCAGTATTTAGGGCATTGGGTGGGAAGTGGGAAACAGCAACCAGAACCAGCCAAGATTGAGGCCATAGCCAAATGGCCCACCCCACGCACTTAAACCCAGGTCATGGCGTTTCTAGGGACAGCGTGGTATTACAGGAAATTCGTTCCCAATTACAGCAGCGTAGCCAAGCCCCTCACTGATCTGACCCATAAGAACCAACCCCGCCAGGTAACCTGGACCTCAGAGTGTGAGGAAGCCTTCCGCCAACTAAAGGACGCCCTCACCAATACCCCTGTATTGGCCGCACCCGATCCAACTAAACATTTCCTGGTTCACACAGACGCTTCTATGTTTGGATTGGGGCAGTGCTGAGCCAAGTCGGACCGGATGGCCAAGAACACCCGTTAGCTTACCTGAGTAGGAAACTACTGCCCCGTGAAGTAAGCTATGCGGCCATCGAGAAGGAGTGCCTGGCGGTAGTATGGGCACTCAAAACGTTGCAACCATATTTGTATGGACGACAGTTTTCCCTCCTAACGGACCATATTCCCCTAGTCTGGCTTAATCGGGTCTCCGGAGACAACGCCAGATTGCTGCGGTGGAGTTTAGCCCTACAACCTCTGGACTTCACCATCCACTACAGACCCGGCAAACAAAACGGTAACGCCGATGGACTAAGTCGACAAACGGAACTTGTATCAACCCCATAAACTTCGGTCATCCCCAAAGTGATCCGTTAAGGATCAGACTGTGTATGCCGATCGCGTCGCTGAAAAGGGGAGTCATGTTACGGAACCACTCAACACCCAGAATATGTTGTGCAGTTATATGTATGTATAATAGGTTCCATGGGAGATGCATGTCCCTAATGCATCAGCCCACAGGCTGCGCCCAGCCGCCCCCCCACCTTTGTAATTCCCACAGTAAATATCTGCAGGCTCCGGCCACCTGCGGCTATTGTAATGTATGTCTGGCCTGCCACTTTTCTATTGGTCTGCCCTCTGTATCTGTGTGATATATTCTGTGTCCTGTGAGTAAAGTGTTGTCAGACTGGAAATATGTGGAGAAGCAGTAATCTTTTATATGCGCCCATGTAACCAAGGAATTCCAGCCAGTGTCCTTCATTCAGACTCCAGCCAAAGCAGAGTGGACCTCCGGAAACACGGGGTGGTACTGAAAGAGGTACCCGAGATAGGAAGACCCCATTACACTTGATACATATGCCATCATAGAGAGCTCCAATTTTCTTTATATTATGATTGGGCCAGGCATTTGGTATTGGGCAATCATATATGACTGTGATCGTTTTGAGAGGCAGGTTGTTAAGAATAGAAACTCTATTATCATTTTTCTTAAGTTTGGCAAACTTCCTCCACGCTTCAAAAATAGCATCATAAATAGGACATCTATGCTTTTTCAGAGAAGAGACAAGAATATATTTAAAAAAAAAATCTCATAATGAACTATAGTTAATTTGCGCCAATTCCAGATCCATCCATGCTGGATGATCCTTTGGGGTAAACCATTGGTGATTATGTTTAACTAGATACGCTTGTTGGTATGCCCAAATGTTTGGGACAGCCAAGCCCCCATGGATTTTTTGATGAATAAGAGTGTTCATGGCTATTCGTGGTCTCTTGTTTTCCCAAATGAATAGGTTAATCAGGTTTTGTATCTTATCTATCATCTTTAAAGGGAATTTTAACAGAATGGCTCAGAAAATATACAATATTTTTTGGCAATAATAGATTTAACTGTCAGTATCCTGCATTGAAGTGTAAGCTCCAAAGAGTTAAAACGTGAGAAATCTTTGGAGATGTTAACCTCGAGAGTTTCAATATTTACTGGCACTATAGAGCATAAGTTGGAAGTAATGGAAATTCCTTAACAGGGTAAGCTTTTTTTCTTCTAATTTGAAATTGGTTCTTTGCATGGCCCATTCTTCATCCTCCTGGGTCATGTTAAACGGCATAATTTTGGATTTGAGAGAATTAATCTTAAAGAAAGACATTTTATTAAACTTTTCTAGAAGTGATAATAATACATTAGTAAATTCGACTGGGTTTGAGACCGATATGAAAAGGTCATCTGCAAACAGACTAATCTTATGGGAGGACCTTCTAGTATCAATTCCTGATATTGATGGGGATGATCTAATGGCTTCCGCGAGAGGCTCGACTGCTAATGCAAATAGTAGAGGTGACAAGGGACACCCCTGCCTAGTTCCGTTACAGATAATAAAAGGCTTGGATAAATAGTTATTGACATAGATTTTGGCACTAGGTTCATGGTAAAGGGAAAAATATTACTAATAAATTTATTATCAAAGCCAAAACAAGAGAGAGAGTTTTTAAGAAATAGCCAACTTAGTCTATCGAAAGTCTATCGGCATCAGGGGATATGAGCATAGAAGGAGTATTTGAGGAATTGATTAAATTTAAAATATTTAAAATTCTTCACGTCCCATCAGGGGCCTGTCTGCCAGCAATAAATCCTACTTGGTCATTTTTGTTCAACTTCAGAAGAATATTTTTAAGGCGGTCTGCCAGGATTTTAGGAAAAATTTTTATGTCCCCATTTATCAGTGATATCGGTCTGAAATGATTTGTTGATCTCTTAAACATACACAGAGCTGTTACAGCAAGTAACTGTCTAAATAAGGCTTTATGTTGACAGAGTTCTCTATAGCACTGTTACTGGAGGACAAGCTTCTCAGGAAATTCCAAAAGAAGGTAAGAACAATGCTAATGACTTCTGTTCCAACAGTGGACAAAATGCACCGGCCTCCCCTGCCATTGTTTGCTTTATGTATTTACTGCCAATCTCCTTATATACACTACTGGGCTCCAATAAAAGCTATTGACTAGTGTTGAGCTTTCCGATACCGCAAGTATCGGAATTCCGATACTGACTTCTGATACATTTTTCGTATCGGATACCGGAATCGGAAGTTCCCATAAAGCTATCAGCCTGCTTGATTTGATTCAGCCAATGGGAATCCTCAGAAGTGTGGCACATCCTGTTAGGCATGTTAACTATTGGCATGGCTGTGATTGGCTGCTGAAATGACGTGATCATGATGCGCGGTCTGTGCGCATCATGATGCGCGGTCTGTGCCGACTGCGGGGGGGTCTGTGCTGACTGCCGGTGGTCTGTACGGGTCTCTCGGGGGGCCTGTGCCGGCTGCCGGTGGTCTGTAGGGGCCTGCTGGGTGCCTGTGCCGGCTGCCGGGGGTCTGTACGGGCCTGCCAAGGGGCTTGTGCCAGCTGCCGGGGGTCTTGCGTGTGTGCAGGCATCTTCCGATGGGACTACAAGTCCCATCGGGTGATGCCTGCTACACTGACAGTGATTGACACATTAGCCAATGATGGGACAGTAGTAGTCTCATCATCCGGCTAATGTGTTGAATGTAAAAAAAAACAAAAAAACATACTACATATATACATACTACATTAATACATACTACAGTCATACATACTACATATATACATACAGAGCAGAGATATGGAGGAGATAAAGACTCTATTCAACACAGTGTGCAGGAAACTAATGTGACTGGACGGAAACAACACCATTAATAAACCAGTCAGAGATCCGGTGTGTCCTACACAGCCATACTCATTACAAGGTATATACACCCAAGATAAATAGAAAAAAAAAATGACCTCACTTACAATCAGCAGCTGGAATATTCAGGGTCTCAACACCTTGGCCTTTGGATGTAAAACAAATGACCCTGACTTTATACAAACACTGAGAAATATAGACATTCAGATCCTCCTGGAAACATGGACCAGAGCCGAAGACGAATCTCTGGTGCCCATCGGATACAGGGAAATCTCTGTCCCTGCCCTGAAAAAAAAAAACATCAAACAGGGCCGGAGCTCAGGAGGAATACTGATCTGGCATAAAGAGGAGCTCCACCAGTACATCCAACCGGTGAAGAGAGGAGGCAGCCACATATGGATCAGGATCAGCAGCTCCATCCTCACCTCTCAGTCTGGTGTCTATCTCTGCGCCACCTATATACCACCGCCAGAGTCACCCTACTTCAATCCAGACTGCTTCGAGGTCTTATAAAGAGAAGCCGCCCACTATCAGGTCCTGGGCAAAGTTCTCATCTTTGGAGACCTCAATGCAAGAACAGGGAGAGAAAACAATTTCCTGACCACGGATGGGAACATCTACATATTTGGAGCAGAGAATGGCGGCCAAGACTCAGTAGTCACAGAGAGAAACAGCTATGACAGTACAGTCAACAAAAGTGGTAAAAAGCTCCTGAACGTATGCAGAAGTTTAGGACTTCATATTCTTAGTGGACGAACCAAAGGAGACTCCTTAGGGAGGTGCACACTAAATTCCCATGTAGGGAGGAGTGTAGTAGATTATGCCATTACAGATACGAACCTGGCAAATATCAGTGCCTTCATAGTCTCCCCACAAACGCACCTGTCAGACCACAGCCAACTTCTTCTGTACCTGAAATCTACAGAGAAACCATCCACTCAAAAGCCACAGCAGAGCGGCCTCTTCACCCGGCCTCCATCCTATAAATGGCACAAAACGTCAGCATTAAAGTATAAAGAGGCTCCCAGCAGACCTGAAATACAGCGGATGCTCCACCACTTCTACAACTACGAGTACCAGCCTAACCCAAAGGGAGTGAGTCAAGCTGCAAAAGACCTCAACAATATATTCTATGCAATGGCCAGACTGTCCGACCTTAAAAAATTCAACTACAAGAGACCAAAAGAAAAACAGATCAATGGATGGTTTGACAGAGAATGTAAAGCCGTACGGAAGACCCTGAGAACAGCCTCAAACAAGAAACACAGAGACCCCAACCACCCAGGTCTGAGGGAAGCCTATGAAACCATACAAAGGCAGTACAAAACCATCCTCAGGAGGAATAAGCAGAGTTACATCTCCACCAAACTTAACTAACTCCAAGACGCCCTCCAAGACAACTCCTTCTGGGAACTATGGAACCACATGGGCACAAAAGACAAGAAAAACAACATCCATATCCAAAATGGCAACATCTGGCTCCAGTACTTCAGAGACCTCTATAAAGACATTCCAAAGGAAGAACTAAGCCAAGAACAGGAAAACATAATGGCAAAACTAAAAGCAATGGAGCAAAAAGTAAAAAATTTCCAAAACCCCGTGGATGCACCTATTACATTACAGGAAGTAGCAGAGAGAATCTCTTCCATAAGATGTAGAAAAGCCAGTGGCCTGGACGGAATCCTACCAGAAATGCTGAAGTACAGCCCACCAGAAATACAGGCCGCAATGGTTAAACTCTTCAATATTGTGCTAAGTGCCGGCTACTTCCCTCGTACCTGGAATCAAGGCCTCATCACACCCATCCACAAGAATGGGGACAGGTATGACCCAGCCAACTACAGAGGCATATGTGTCAGCAGCAACCTGGGAAAACTGTTCAACAGCATCCTGAACAAGAGGATCCTCAGTTTCTTCACCGAGCACAACGTCCTCAGCAAGAGCCAAGCAGGGTTCATGCCAAACCACCGCACTACTGACCACATCTACACCCTGCACAGCCTCATTCAGAGCCACGTCCACAATACAAAGAACGGGAAGATATACGCCTGTTTCGTGGACTTTAAAAAGGCCTTTGATTCGGTGTGGCACCCAGGCTTATTCCTGAAACTACTGGAGAGCGGAATAGGAGGAAAGACCTATGATGTTATCAAAAGCTCCTACACTGAGAACCTCTGCAGTGTGAGTGTGAACGTCAGAAGAACGGCTTATTTCCAGCAGAGCCGGGGAGTCAGACAAGGCTGCAGCCTAAGCCCAACGCTCTTCAACATTTACATCAACGAGCTGGCTACTGCTCTGGAATCTTCCACAGCACCAGGTCTCACCCTGCATGACGCACAGGTGAAATTCCTGCTGTATGCAGATGACTTGCTGCTTCTGTCACCAACCGAGAAAGGCCTCCAAGACAACCTGAAAATCTTAGAGAAATTCAGCTCCACCTGGGCTCTACCGGTCAACCTAAAGAAAACCAACATCATGGTGTTCCAGAAGAGAAAGAGAAAATCAGACCAGCACCCTTCATTTATCCTCAACAACTGCGCCCTTACAGGAACGGACAAATATACCTACCTGGGCCTAGAGATTCACCGATCAGGGAGCTTCAAACAAGCCATAGAGACCCTGAAAGACAAGGCATGCAAAACCTTCTATGCCATCCGAAGGAAACTCTACCATCTAAAGCCACCAGTGAGGGTCTGGTTAAAAATCTTCGACTCTATCATCGCCCCAATCCTCCTGTATTGCAGCGAAGTCTGGGGTCCTCACACCTACCCAGACTGGTCAAGGTGGGATTCAAGCCCAACAGAAATATTCCACCTGGAATTCTGCAAGCACCTTCTCCAAGTCCATCGGATCACCTCGAACAGTGCTTGCCGGGCCGAGCTGGGCAGATTCCCTCTACACCTAACGGTTCTAAAGGAGGGCACTGTCATTCCGGGCTCACCTAGCAGCGCAATATGTGAGCGAATGTCATAGACTGCGAGAAAGAGAACTATGATATGCCATGGACTTCTATGGCCCCCACCCTGGATATGCCCCAACCCCCCCATCCACCTTCCCTATGCCATGGACTTCCATAGCCTCATCCTGGATCTGCCCCCATGCCCCCATCCACCTTCCCTATGCCATGGACTTTTATAGCCCCATCCTGGATCTGCCCCATCAACCTTTCCTACAGCTCCTTCCCAACATCCCTACAGTCCCTTTCCCTATTCCCTTCTGTACTCTTGCTTTGGCAAAACTAATGTGTAGTTATGCCAATAAAGCTTCTTTGAATCTTGAATCATACTACATATATATACATACTACATACATACTACATACATACTACATACATACATACATACTACATTCATACATGCTACATACATGCTACATACATGCTACATACATGCTACATACATGCTACATACATACTACATATATACTACATACATACTACATATATACATGCTACATACATACTACATACATACTACATATATACATGATACATACATACTACATATATACATGCTACATACATACTACATATATACATACTACATACATATACTACATTCATACATACTACATTCATACATACATACATACTACATTCATACATACTACATACATACTACATACATACATATATACTACATACATACTACATATATACATGCTACATACATGCTACATACATACTACATATATACTACATACATACTACATATATACATGCTACATACATACTACATACAGTCATATGTAAAAGTTTGGGCACCCCTATTAATGTTAACCTTTTTTCTTTATAACAATTTTGGTTTTTGCAACAGGTATTTCAGTTTCATATATCTAATAACTGATGGACTCAGTTATATTTCTGGATTCAAATGAGGTTTATTGTGCTAACAGAAAATGTGCAATCTGCATTTAAACAAAATTTGACCGGTGCAAAAGTATGGGCACCCTTATCATTTTCTTGATTTGAACACTCCTAACTACTTTTTACTGACTTCCTGAAGAACTAAATTGGTTTTGTAACCTCATTGAGCTTTGAACTTCATAGCCAGGTGTATCAAATCATGAGAAAAGGTTTTTAAAGTGGCCACTTGCAAGTAGTTCTCCTATTTGATTCTTCTATGAAGAGTGGCATCATGGGCTCCTCAAAACAACTCTCAAATGATCTGAAAACAAAGATTATTCAACATAGCTTTTCAGGGGAAGGATACAAAAAGTTGTCTCAGAGATTTAACCTGTCAGTTTCCACTGTGAGGAACATAGTAAGGAAATGGAAGAACACGGGTACAGTTCTTGTTAAGCCCAGAAGTGGCAGGCCAAGAAAAATATCAGAAAGGCAGAGAAGAAGAATGGTGAGAACAGTCAAGGACAATCCACAGACCACCTCCAAAGACCTGCAGCATCACCTTGCTGCAGATGGTGTCACTGTGCATCGGTCAACAATACAGCGCATGCATAACGCCTTTTTGTATGACCAAACAACTCAATCTTTGTTTCATCAGTCCATAGGACCTTCTTCCAAAATGTAACTGGCTTGCCCAAATGTGCTTTTGCAGACCTCAGGCGACTCTGTTTGTGGCGTGCTTGCAGAAACGGCTTCTCTCGCATCACTCTCCCATACAGCTTCTCCTTGTGCAAAGTGCGCTGTATTGTTGACCGATGCACAGTGACACCATCTGCAGGAAGATGATGCTGCAGGTCTTTGGAGGTGGTCTGTGGATTGTCCTTGACTGTTCTCACCATTCTTCTTCTCTGCCTTTCTGATATTTTTCTTGGTCTGCCACTTGAGGGCTTAACAAGAACTGTACCTGTGTTCTTCCATTTCCTTACTATGTTCCTCACAGTGGAAACTGACAGGTTAAATCTCTGAGACAACTTTTTGTATCCTTCCCCTGAAAAGCTATGTTGAATAATCTTTGTTTTCAGATCATTTGAGAGTTGTTTTGAGGAGCCCATGATGCCACTCTTCATAGGAGAATCAAATAGGAGAACTACTTGCAAGTGGCCACCTTAAATACCTTTTCTCATGATTTGATACACCTGGCTATGAAGTTCAAAGCTCAATGAGGTTACAAAACCAATTTAGTGCTTCAGGAAGTCAGTAAAAAGTAGTTAGGAGTGTTCAAATCAAGAAAATGATAAGGGTGCCCATACTTTTGCACCGGTCAAATTTTGTTTAAATGCAGATTGCACATTTTCTGTTAGTACAATAAACCTCATTTGAATCCAGAAATATAACTGAGTCCATCAGTTATTAGATATATGAAACTGAAATAGCTGTTGCAAAAAACAAAATTGTTATAAAGAAAAAAGGTTAACATTAATAGGGGTGCCCAAACTTTTACATATGACTGTACATACTGTACATACTACATATATACATACTACATTCATACATACTACATATATACTACATACATACTACATACATAGATACTACATTCATACTACATGCATACTACATATATACATACTACATACATACTACATTCATACATATTACATTCATACATACTACATACATACTACATATATACATAGTACATTCATAAATACTACATACATACTACATATATAAATACTACATTCATACATACTACATCCATACATACTACATATATACATACTACATTCATACATACTATATACATACTACATGCATACATACTACATACATACTACATACATACTACATACATACTGCATTCATACAACATACATATATACTACATACATGCTACATACATACTACATTCATACAACATACATATATACTACATACATACTACATGCATGCAATGCAACATATATACTACATATATACAACATTCATACAACATATATACAACATACATATATACTACATACATGCTACATATATACTACATTCATACAACATACATAAATACTACATACATGCTACAGACATACAACATACATACATCTACATACTGCATACATACAACATACATACATTCATACAATACATACTACATACAATACATTCATACAATACATACATACTACATACAGTACATATAACACAGAGTATATACTCACCAATACTTGTCACATTGTTCCCCGAAGCCAGTGTCATCTAAGGAAAAATATGAAAATAACAAACAAGCCATATACTTACCCTGATCCGCAGAAATCCACGAGGGTCCCATGCCGATCTCCCGTGGAGAGCAGCAGCATCAGCTGATGCGACCGCTCTCTAGGGGCTCAAAGATTCCAGTGTCATGAGGTAGGTATCCTTCCGCATTGTATTCCTCCGCCACTGTAAAAAAATAGTCCCTAGTCTCACTTTTGGCATTGCTGTGTGAAAAGGTTCCCACACAGCATTTGTCATAAAGTGGGAACACTTTATGGGACACTCACTCATGGATTTCTGCGGATCAGGGAGTATTTGGTGGTTTGTTATTTTCATATTTTTCCTTAGATGACACTGGCTTCGGGGATCAAAGTGACAAGTATTGGTGAGTATGTTCTCTATGTTATATGTACTGTATGTCTATGTATGTATTGTATGAATGTATTGTATGCAGTATGTATGTTGTATGTCTGTAGCATGTTGTATGTATGTATGTATGTAGTATATATGTATGTTGTATGAATGTAGCATATATGTAGCATGTATGTAGTATATATGTATGTTGTATGAATGTAGTATGTATGTATGTAGTATGTATATTGTATGAATGCAGTATGTAGTATATATGTATGTTGTATGAATGTAGTATATATGTAGCATGTATGTATGTTGTATGTAGTATATATGTTGTATGAATGTAGTATATATGAAGCATGTATGTATGTTGTATGTAGTATATATGTATGTTGTATGAATGTAGTATATATGTAGCATGTAGTATGTATGTTGTATGAATGTAGTATATATGTAGCATGTATGTAGTATGTATGTTGTATGAATGTAGTATATATGTAGCATGTATGTAGTATGTATGTTGTATGAATGTAGTATATATGAAGCATATATGTAGTATGTATGTTGTACGAATGTAGCATGTATGTAGTATATATATATATGTTGTATGAATGTAGTATGTAGTATATATGTATGTTGTATATATGTATGTATGTATGTATGTTGTATATATGTAGTATGTATGTTGTATGAATGTAGTATATATGTAGCATGTATGTTGTATGAATGTAGTATATATGTAGCATGTATGTATGTACTATGTATGTATGTTTTATGTAGTATTCATGTTGTATGAATGTAGTATATATGAAGCATGTATGTAGTATGTATGTTGTATGAATGTAGCATGTATGTAGTATATATGTATGTTGTATGAATGTAGTATGTAGTATATATGTATGTTGCATATATGTATGTAAGTATGTATGTTGTATATATGTAGTATGCATGTAGTATGTTTTTTTTTTTTTTACATTCAACACATTAGCCGGATGATGGGACTACTACTGTCCCATCATTGGCTAATGTGTCAATCACTGTCAGTGTAGCAGGCATCGCCCGATGGGACTTGTAGTCCCATCGGACGATGCCTGCACACACAAGACCCCCGGCAGGCCCATACAGATCACCGACAGGCCCCCGAGAGGCCCATACAGACCACCGACAGCCGCACAGGCCCTCGAGAGGCCCATACAGGCCACCGACAGCCGCACAGGCCTCCGAAAGGCCGGCACAGGCCCCCGAGAGGCCCGTACAGACCCCGCCCGCACACACAGACACGCACAGTGTCTGCCCACGCACCGCCCTCACTCTTTCCGGGGGGGGCCTCCCGAACGGGCTGTACAAGGCAAGAGAGGGGTTTTATCAATTCCGATATCGGCCGATCCATTCCGATACGATATTTTTCAGTATCGGGTGGTATCGCACAACACTACTATTGACCTGATCTATTAATTAAATATTAGATTCATTCGCCTTGTGATATAAAGCCATAGCAGCATTTTAATTACATTATCTGCGCACTTTTTCTGATATTTTGATTAATAGATATTAGAAGATAACCAAAATTGAGTTGGCTGAACACTGTGGAATGCAGAGGTGCATTTAACCCCTTCCTGACATCCGACGTACTATCCCGTCCATGGGACCCGGGCCCCTATGCCTATGGACGGGATAGTACGTCTACCGCGATCAGCGGCGCACACGTGGTGAGCGCCGCTGATCGCGGCCAGGTGTCAGCTGATTATCACAGCTGACACCCGGCACAATCCCGACACGATAACCCCTTGCACACCGTGATCAAACATGATCGCGGTGTACCGGGGGTTAAAGGGAAGCATCGTCAGGGAGGGGGCTCCCTCCGTGCTTCCCTGAGCCCCCCACGGCAGCGCAATGTGCAGCGCTGCTGCAGGGGGCTCCTTTCCTGCTGGCTTCCTCAGTGCCTGCAAAGCGCAGGCATGAGGAAGCCTTCTGCACTGCCTGTGACAGATCGCTGATCTGTCACAGTGATCTGTGATGTGACAGATCAGCGATCTGTCACAAGACAGTGATGTCCCACCTGGGACTATGTAATAAAGTTAAAAAAAAGTAAAAAAAAAGTGTTAAAATAATTTTTAAAAAATCGCCAAATAAATTAGAAAAAAAAATAAAAATATTCCCCCAATAAATCCATTTTTTGGAAATAAACAATAAAAGTACACATATTAGGTATTGCCGCGTCTGTAACGACCCGCCCTATAAAACTGTCCCATTAGTTAACCCCTTTAGCGAACCCCTTAAAAAATAAAAATAAAAATGAAGCAAAAAATAATGATTTATTATCATACCGCCAAACAAAAAGTGTAATAATGCGCGATCAAAAAGACGCATATAAATATCCATGGTACCGCTGAAAACGTCATCTTGTCCCGCAAAAAACGAGCTGCCATACTGCATCATCAGCGAAAAAATAAAAAAGTTATAGCTCACAGAATAAAGCGATGCAAAAATAATTATTTTTTATATAAAATTGTTTTCATTGCATAAAACCGACAAAACATAAAAAAAGACCTAAGTGAGGTATCGCTGTAACCGTACTGACCCGAAGAATAAAACTGCTTTATCAATTTTACCGCACGCGGAACGGTGTAAACGCACCCCCCCAAAAGAAATTCATGAAACGCTGGTTTTTGTTCATTCTGCGTCCCAAAAATCGGAATAAAAAGCGATCAAAAAATGTCATGTGCCCGATAATGGTACCAATAAAAACGTCATCTCGTCCCACAAAAAATAAGACCTCACATGACTCGGTGGGTCAAAATACGAAAAAATTATAGCTCTCAATATGTGGTGATGCAAAAACTATTTTTACAATAAAAAGCGTCTTTTAGCGTGCGACAGCTGCCAAACATAAAAACCGCCATAAATAGTAAATCAAACCCCCCGTTATCACCCCCTTAGTTAGGGACAAAATAATAAAATAAAAAAAATGTATTTATTTCCATTTTCCCATTAGGGTTAGGGCTAGGGTTAGGTCCAGGGCTAGGGTTAGGGCTAGGGCTAGGGTTAGGGTTAGGGCTGAGATTAGGGTTAGGGGTGTGTTGGGGTTCAGGTTGGAGTTAGAATTGGGGGTTTCCACTGTTTGGGCACATCAGGGGCTCTCCAAATGCAACATGGCATCTGATCTCAATTCCAGCCAATTCTGAGTTGAAAAAGTCAAATGGTGCTCCTTCCCTTCCACGCTCTGCCATGTGCCCAAACAGTGTTTTACCCCCACATGTAGGGTATCAGCCTACTCAGGACAAATTGCAAAACAATTTTTGGGGTCCAATTTCTCCTGTTACCCTTAGGAAAATAAAAAAATTGGGGGAAAAAATATCATTTTTGTGGAAAAAAATGATTTTTTTATTTTCACGTCCGAGCGTTATAAACTTCTGTGAAGCACTTGGGGATTCAAAGTGCTCACCACACATCTAGATAAGTTCCATAGGGGGTCTAGTTTCCAAAATGGGGTCATTTGTGGGGGTTTCCACTGTTTAGGTACATTAGGGGCTCTCCAAAGGCAACATGACACCCGCAGACCATTCCATCAAAGTCTGCATTCCAAAACGTCACTACTTCCCTTCCGAGCCCTGACGTGTGTCCATACAGTAGTTTTCTCCCACATATGGGGTGTCAGCGTACTCAGGACAAATTGGACAACAACTTTTGGGGTTCAATTTCTCCTGTTACCCTTGGGAAAATGAAAAAATTGGGGACTAATTGATCATGTTTGTGGAAAAAAATACGATTTTTTTATTTTCATGCCCTGGCATTATAAACATCTGTGAAGCCCTTGGGGGTTCAAAGTGCTCACCTCACATCTAGATAAGTTCCTTAGGGGGTCTAGTTTTCAAAATGGGGTCATTTGTGGGGGGTTTCCACTGTTTAGGTACATTAGGGGCTCTCCAAAGGCAACATGACACCCGCAGACCATTCCATCAAAGTCTGCATTCCAAAACGTCACTACTTCCCTTCCGAGCCCCGACGTGTGCCCATACAGTAGTTTTCTCCCACATATGGGGTATCAGCATACTCAGGACAAATTGGACAACAACTTTTGGGGTCCAATTTCTCCTGGTACCTTTGGGAAAATAAAAAAAATCGTGACTAAAAGATCATGTTTGTGGAAAAAATAAGAATTTTTTATTTTCGCGCCCGGGCGTTATAAACTTCTGTGAAGCACTGGGGGTTCAAAGTGCTCACCACACATCTAGATAAGTTCCTTGGGGGGTCTAGTTTACAAAATGGTGTCATTTGTGGGGGGTTTCCACTGTTTTGGTACATCAGGGGTTTTCCAATCGCGACATGATGTCCGATCTCAATTCCAGCCAAGAACGTCAAATGGCGCTGCTTCCCTTCCGAGCTCTGCCATGCGCCCAAATAGTGGTTTATCACCACATGTCGGGTATCAGCGTACTCAGGACAAATTGCACAATAACTTTTAGGGTCCTGTTACCCTTGGAAAAATAAGAATTGAGGGTGAAAAGATCATTTTTGTGGAAAAAATATGATTTTTTAATTGTACCGCTGTACGTTGTAAACTTCTGTAAAGCCCTTGTGGGTTCAAAGTTCTCACCACATATCTAGATAAGTTGGGGGGTCTAGTTTCCAAAATGGGGTCACTTGTAGGGGGTTTCCACTGTTTAGGTACATAAGGGACTCTCCAAACGTGACATGGCGTCCAATCTGAATTCCAGCCAATTTTGCGTTGAAAAAGTGAAACGGCGCTCCTTCCATTCTGAGCTCTGCCATGCGCCGAAACAGTCGTTCCCCTCCACATATCAGGTATCAGCGTACTCAGGACAAATTGCACAATAACTTTTGCAGTCCAATTTCTCCTGTTACCCTTGGTAAAATAAAAAAAATTGAACCTGAAGTATTTTTTTTGTGAAAAAAAGTTAGATGTTCATTTTTTTTTTAAATATTCAAAAAAATTCCTGTGATGCACCTAAAGGGTTAATAAACTTCTTGAATGTGGTTTTGAGCACCTTAAGGGGTGCAGTTTTTAGAATGGTGTCACTTTTGAGTATTTTTTGTATCATATAGACCCCTCAAAGTGGCTTCAAATGTGATGTGGTCCGTAAAAATAAAATGGTGTTGCAAAAATGAGAAATCGCTGGTCAACTTTTAACCCTTATAACTTCCTAACAAAAAAAAATTTTGGTTCCAAAACTGTGCTGATGTAAAGTAAACATGTGGGAAATGTTAGTTTATCAAGTTTTTTGTGTGCCGTATCTCTGTGATTTAAGGGCATAAAAATTAAAAGTTGGAAAATTGCGAAATTTTCAAAATTTTCGCCAAATTTCCGTTTTTCTCACAAATAAATGCAAGTTATTTGAATGAAATTTTACCACTATCATGAAGTACAATATGTCACGAGAAAACATTGTCAGAATCACCGGGATCCATGGAAGCATTCCAGAGTTATGACCTCATAAAGGTACAGTGGTCAGAATTGTAAAAATTGGCCCGGTCATGAATGTGCAAACCACCCTTGGGGGGTGAAGGTGTTAAAGAGGGTCTTTCACTACATTTGACATGATAAGCCGGGTGCATCATGGTGTAGTGACTGAAGATAGATTTTCTATTTCTCATTTACATTGCAAAGATATATTAGCTTTTTAACATTATATGCTAATTTCCACTATAACCAAGGTGGTGTTAGCAGATATAATTCACTGGGGGTATTTATTTTTTTCTGCCTTATGATGTTGCCCACTTATATGTAGGAATTGTTAACTAAAGGAAAAAAGAAAATGCCCTCAGAGAATGTCAGAACAGCCTTTCTCTGAGTGATATGCAAAGACTCATGTTCAAGCAGGTAATGATACACAGCTCTGCTCTCCTCCTCCCTGTGTAGGGTCGGTGGGCCGAACTGGGGGGTGGTGCCTCTCTTACCGCGCAGAGACGTAACAGAGACACGATGGAGGCAAGTGTCGGGTACAACAGGTCCAAGTTTATTCACTCGCCGTCCGCCTGACGGCCTCAGAAGAACACTGTACTTCACTTCACGGCCCTCCGTTTCTAGGGCCCGTTATGCACACCGTACTTTCACAACAGGGACGTACATGTATGCACTGTCACTTCTTCACTTATTGACACTCCTGACAGGTCCGTCACTGTGGCCACCTTAGGCCCGTAAACCAACAGTAATTTTACTGATCAGTCGTCTTCCTTAATATGGTATGCTTCACCTCTGTGCCTCGTCTCGTTTGCAGTACCTGGTGTCAGGACCACCCCCCTGACTTCCTCTCTCCTCAGTCCCACTGGTTTGGTTTTCCTCACAGTGCAAAAACTGTCGCAGTCTTCCTGTCACTTGAACTCCCCCTGGGGACTGGAACTTTCTGGAACCCTCCTTCAAATTTATATCTTTCCCGGTTCCCTCTGACTCCGCTCCCCATGACCAACGGTTTCTTGAGCCCTAAGCTGATGTCAAGTCCTATGCACACACTCCTCTCTGCCCTCTAATGGTCAACCCAAGGTACTGCACGTTCACTACACTTTCCTAGCTGTTTCCCCACTGTAATAACTGACACCTGTCTCAACTGTGCAAACCTTCCTTTCTCTATTCTGACAAGTCTGTCCGTCCGTCAGGTCACCTTCCCTACACTCCCCCTTCCTTTGTCTATTGTCATCCGCAACAATCGTAGTCCCTGCCTTCATCGTTCTGAAGCTTACCCTACCTTCTGTTGTCGGACCAGCTGTTGGGCCAAACCCACTACCCGCGGGGGGGCCGAACCAAACCGGGAGCACAATGCTCCGAGCAGCCTACTGCTACTCACCAGCGTGCACGCCACATGACAATGTCTTTCAAATTGGGCTAGGTACACCTGGGTTCTCTTTTCCGGCATGTACCTTCCCCTACTCTCCCCTTCTGTCGCCTTCCAGTATCCGGTACGCCATGATCGAGGCCTTACACCTACCAGATCATTGTCGGCGTCCACCTTCTTCCTTCAGGGGTGTCCGTGGTGTCAGGGACCGGACCTGGGATGACTGTCTCTCACATCTTCCATCTCTTTGCCTTTCTTTTAGTTACACGTCATGGTCGGCGTCTCGGTCTCCCAGACCCTCTCAACACATAGACCCCTTTGGATCTCACACTTTCCTTTGGTCGCTCAGACCCTGTCTTACCCGGACCTGTTGCATTTTCTTCTGCATATTATACAGCAAAACAACTTTACAATATCACAAGTACCCCTTTTTTATATATATATATTTTTTCTTTTTACTAATGCTTTAAAACCAACATATTATAACAAAACATCTCATGTCTTCTTCCGCCCTTCCTTGGACATGGACACTCTCTCTCTCCTACGAATCCCCGCTCTGTCAGGCTAACAAGTCAACGTAGACTATCCTGTAAGAGGAACAAAAAAACAAAATGGAAACCACCGATAAACAACATTTTTTTTCTTTTTAAATCTGGACGCAACCTGTCCTTATGACCTGCACAACGGTGCAACGAACTCCTGAGAGTTCAATCCACCTTCTGGTGGTCAGTAGTAAGGGCCCCACAGCCGTGGAATACCCGGGATACTGAGAGTGTCCGCAACAGTTCTCTTTATGGGGTCTCAGGTTCTTCGGATTCTGCGAGCATGGCTACGACATAATAACCGCGGGGACAATACTCCTTATAATAGGATACTAAGTCCCCCTCCTGCAAGGCCCGGCCATGACAGACAGAGGCAACGTTGAGATAAACCTTCTGGCCTGTCACAAGATCGCGGATAAACCCATATGCCCTGGGTATGTTCGTATACACAAGCCGTCCCTGGGATAGTGTGGCTGCCATGCCAGCCTCTCCTTTTTCATGAAGAAGCTCCCAAATCTCCCGCTCTCTGGCCTTACCTTTGATGACCTCCGCGACCCAAACGGAGGGTCCGGTATGAGCCCGGGAGTCTGGTGGGCGGGACTTAGCCGGGGATGAGAGCAGGGCAGAGGCGGCTGATAATGTCTGCGGCCCAGCAGCCGCTGGGACCGGGTGGCGAGCAGGGGCAGCCGTATTTCTCGCAGATTGGGCCACAGGAACCAACTCATCGGCTACAGACGGCTCCAATGCCGACATAGCTGTGGCCGCAAGATGGGCCGCATCCAGAGTTTCAGCCGGAGCCAGTATAGTAGTAGTAACGGCTGGCTTCGGGGAAGTTGTCACATCTGGCAGTGGGAACGCAAAAGCGTTTTCCAGCGACAGGTTCCTCATCGGCGACACTGGGTGTGGCATCACCGGGCGGGGTGGCTCAGGGTTAGGAATGGAGGCCCCGCTCAGCTCCACGTAGACAGTAGGGCCTCCCCTGATCAGACTCTCAGGGACACAGGATGCTGCGGCTGAATGGTATAGACCGCTTGCCCGCTTGCGGGGCCACTGGTGAGGCCAGGGGAACTCTCACCTTCCCTGGCACCGTGGCCTCCATCACGTTATCACGCGGCTCCTCCCGCAGTCTCTGCTCTTCACCCCGCTGTCCGGCGGGGCTAGCCTCCAGGCTCAGGAGCTCTGCGGGCAAGTCCCCTGCTGGTATCTTCAGTGGCTGCTCTCGCTGGCTCCGCATAGGCTCCACTTCCCCGCTCATCCAGCTTCCTGTCCGGGACTCTGAGGGAGATGTTTCCTGGCTTGACTCGACCTCCCGGCGCCACCGCCACTCCAGGCGCCCGATGCCCTGACATCCACAGTGTCGCATATCGTACGATGAGCAGCACTCAAATGGCGCCAGACAACCGCAGCCAAACTTTTCCTCTGTGCCACTCCCTCTGCTGGGTGGGGCGTCTGCAGGCCTTTCCACCCACTTATCAGGGTCCAGTATGTGGGAGCGTCGGCCTCCTGGTACATATTGCTGATCCCAGGGATACGTAGGAGGGGGCCCAAGTCCATTGGGAACAACGGCAAACACCTGGATCTCTCCTCTGCGCTGAAGCAGCACCGCCATCTTGCTCCGGACCAGACACTACCCTGGATCCTCAGCTGGCAACGCAGATGCGCCACAGTGCTCCCAATTTATAATCCACAGGTAGGTAATTTGTTTTCCCCAGGTGCTTATAATCCACACAGAGCAGTCTGGGTCTTTTTCCATCCCTTGGGGCAGGCCTGCCGCAGAAGATCTTGTATTAGCGGCGTTGATCCTGTCGACTACGCCAAGTGTAGGGTCAGTGGGCCGAACTGGGGGGTGGTCCCTCTCTTACCACGCAGAGACGTAACAGAGACATGATGGAGGCAAGTGTCGGGTGCAACAGGTCCAAGTTTATTCACTCGCCGTCCGCCTGATGGCCTCAGAAGCACACCGCACTTCACTTCACTTCACGGCCCTCCGTTTCTAGGACCCGTTAGGCACACCGTACTTTCACACCAGGGACGTACCTGTATGCACCGTCTCTTCTTCACTTATTGACGCTCCTGACAGGTTTGTCACTGTGGCCGCCTTAGGCCCGTAAACCAACAGTAATTTTACTGATCAGTCGTCTTCCTTAATACAGTATGCTTCAACTCTGTGCCTCATCTCTTTTGCAGTACCTTGTGTCAGGACCACCCCCCTGACTTCCTCTCTCCTCAGTCCCCCTGGTTTGGTTTTCCTCACAGTGCACAAACTGTCGCAGTCTTCCTGTCACTTGAGCTCCCCCTGGGGACTGGAACTTTCTGGAACCCTCCTTCAAATTTATATCTTTCCCGGTTCCCTCTGACTCCGCCCCCATGACCAACGGTTTCTTGAGCACTAAGCTGATGTCAAGTCCTATGCTCACACTCCTCCCTGCCCTCTAATGGTCAAACCAAGGTACTGCACGTCCACTACACTTTCCTAGCTGTTTCCCCACTGTAATAACTGACACCTGTCTCAACTGTGCAAACCTTTCTTTCTCTATTCTGACAAGTCTGTCCGTCCATCAGGTCACCTTCCTTACACCTGCAAGACCTGGTAGTCATCATCAGTGGGCGAAGAAAGGCCACCCTGGACCCGCCTGTTTAGTTACCTGTGATGCTTGGTCCCCAGTGGTTTCAAAAGTATGATTTTCTCTGAAACGCCGCCACGTTGTTATGTAAGCAGGTTAAACAGATGCAGTAACGCAGAGGCACAGAGCAGGGATTAACAAGAGTGCGATTTAATGTATAGTAATAAACTCCTCTCAGGGAGATAATAGTGAATATAACAGGAAGGGGGAAAACCAGGTAAAAACAGTTTAATTGTGAAACCACACAACAGTCTTGTTATCAAGTGCATCTTATCGTGACTCCGCAGTCCTTCAGTCACTGGCGGTCCAATGAAGTATGTAATGCTGGCGGAGTCCGACACTGCGCCTTCAGGCTTCCCTGCCCAACACACGATCTCGCTTCTGGTGGCAGTGGGTGGTCCGCGGTTTTCCCCGTTGAGCCCCTAGTCCATTTAACTGTGGAGCAACAGAGTAATGCTCTCTGCAAGGTTCCACGTCACACATGTCTCTCTGAGCAGCTGCCATCACCTGAATGGCTGCTCTGCACTGCTCTGTGTGCGCTCCTCTGTGTTCCGACTCCTGGATGCCCGCGCTGCAATACTTTGCTCTGCACGTCCACTGATACCAGTAAGTCTTTATGCAGCTGTCCTAGATCTGTGCTCGGTGACCAGGAGCTTATCCCAACAAACTCCCGCTCGGCGTACTCTAATCTGCACGCTTGGCGACACTCTCCAGATCCTTAATGCCCCTGGCCATTATCGCTGCTGTGCAGCCTGTCACTGCTCGTGGCGCGGTGGAGGTCCTCACTCACTAAACCCTTCGGCTGTAAGCCTCTATCTCTTCCTGCGCAAACCTCCTTTTACTCTCTGGACTCAACACGCCCCCTCCCTGCAAGTCATGGGTCTGTTCCATTCTTAATCTGCTTCCCCCATGCAACAGAAGGTTCAGCCCGAACAGTTCTGGACCCGACTCTTCAGCAACACTCTCAGCCTGGTTCTCCCTTCTACAGTTGAGTCAAATACAAGTCTAAAGTGATGCAGCCATGTTGCCGATAGACCGAGCAGCATGTATCAGATGCCAGGTTCCCTTTAAGTCACTTTGAGCATGAACATGAAATTCACATCGGCACCATGCTCACTGGAGTTTTGACTTTTTCCCTATATCTTAAAGCATACTTTTTTTTTAGGTGATAGTGACCGTTTTGGTCATGTACCATGGATTGCACATTTTTCAAAGGTCCTCTTTCTCCTTATTTTAATCTTCACAATTTATGTATTATGTTATCTGAGTACAGGAACAACTTCTTCCGAGATTTATTTTTAGTTTGGTAGGAAACTAATGGGCCAGTACAAATTACAGGGTTAGGCTGTTGGCTGAGGCCAATCCAGCTAATGGCACAGTGTGCAGTTTGTGCCAGTATTCATCTGTTCTGTGTGACCTCCAATGATACTGTCATGTAGATACTGCAACAGAGGAACCAGAAGATTGTGGCGTCTGCTTACATGAACTCCTGCACAGATAAGAACTGCTACACCATCCTATTAAACAGTGCAGGTTTTCTTTGCTCTGGTATTTCTTGAATTAATCAATTCAGTTGATCTCCTGGAGCTCTGCGTCCTGAATTGTCTCAGCTGTTCTGTGTTGGCCGCTCCCCACTTGTATATATGTTCGCCACTGGCACTTGGAAGTTACCAGTGTTAGTGGTTACATTTCCTGGTTTGGAATTGAAGAAGTTCAGTGTTTGGAATTGGCGGTTGGAGAGTTTTTCTGGAGATTGCTGCGTGGAGTTGGTTTGTGTGTTTATCCTTATTATCTCACACTTTGTCCTATCCCTCCAATTTCTGACTGTTGTTTTGTGAGTGTATTTTTATGATTGTGGTTTCTTTTATCCCTGTCAACTCTTGTCTGTCTGGCTAGTGCTTTTCAATACACTTTGGCCTCACACCTAAATCATGTCAGACTTAATTTCCTTCTATGACAGAATCACTGACTGGATGGATCAGGAAAACACAATACATATAGTATATCTTCACTTCAGGAAAGCATTTGACAAACTATCTCATGCTATCCTTATTGAAAAAATGACCAAGTATGGAATGAACAAGGCCGCTGTTGGGTGGATTCATAACTGGCTTAGAGATTGGACCCAAAGACTGGTCATAAATGACTGCACATCCAGTTGGAAGAACTTCTCAACTGGGGTACCACAAGGCTCTGTCTTGGGTCCTGTGTTGTTCAACATATTTATCAATGATTTAGATGGAGTTGAGGATAAACTGATTAAATTTTCTGATGAAACAAAGTTAGGCGGGATAGCTAATACTAGAGAAGAGAGAGAATTCAAAAAGATCTAAACAAACTGGAACTGTGGGCAGCAACTAAACAAATGGTTTTTAACAGTGAGAAATGCAAAGTCTTACATCTGGGCAAGGAAAATTAAAATTAAAAAAGAATACACAGAATGGGAGGAATAAGGCTAAGCAACAGAACATGTGAAAAAGATTTCGGTATACTAATAGATCACAGACTGAACATGAGTCAACAGTGTGATGCAGCAGCAAAAAAGGCAAATACAATTCTAGCATGTTCTAAGAGAAGCATAGAGTCTAGATCACGTGAAGTAATTTTGGTCAGACCTCATCTGGAATACTGTGTCTAGTTCTGGGCACTACATTTTAAAAAAGACATCGAAAAACTGGAGCAAGTTCAGAGAAGAGCTACCAGAATGGTGAGCGGACGACTGAAAAGTATGTCCTACAAGGAGCTGTTAGAGGACTTGGAAATGTTTAGCTTGCAAAAGAGAAGACTGAAAAGAGACTTAATAGTGAAGATGATCAATGAGTGAAACAGGCTGACATGAGAGGTGGTGAGTTCTCTTTCAATGGAAGTTTTCAAACAGAAGCTGCACAGACATCTGTCTGGGATGGTTTAGTGAATACTGCATTGAGCAGGGGGTTGGACATGATGACCATAGAGTTACCTTCCAACTCTAACATTCTTTTTATGAAAGGTGCTGGATAACCCCTTCAAGACCTATGAAGTATAGCTTTGTCATAGGTCGTGTCCCTGTATTTGTGTCAGCAAAGGATCCGGCATCTTTCCCGGCACATGACAGCTGATTTGATCTGTCATGTGTCCATAACACAGGGGTGGGCAATTAATTTTCCCAAGGGGCCACATGAGAGATCATGACTGTTGTGGAGGGCCGAACCAATAGCTTGAAAATAATTCTACTCAATATTACTTTATTAATATTAATTGTATCACTTAATATTGAGTAGAATTAAGTATGCTGACATCCCCTCTATATTTTTGAACCCAAGTACAGCCCCTTTTGTATATCATATGAACCCCCTATATCCCCTTATATACAGCATGAGCCTTGCACAGCCTCCCCATATACAGCATGAGCCCAGCACAGCCTCCCCATATACAGCATGAGCCCCACACAGCCTTCCCATATACAGCATGAGCCCCACACAGCCTCCCTATATACTGCCTGAGCCCCACACAGCCTCTCCATATACTGCATGAGCCCCACACAGCCTACCTATATATACCGCTCGTGCCGCTTACACCTAAAGAACATCTCTAGAATCCGCCCTTTTCTCACCATGGAAACAACAAAAACTCTCACTGTCGCCCTGATCCACTCCTGCCTGGACTACTGTAATGCTCTATTAATTGGCCTCCTTCTCACTCGACTCTCCCCTCTCCAGTCTATCCTTAATGCAGCAGCCAGGGTTGTCCATCTGGCTAATCGTTACTCAGACGCGTCCGCTCTTCGCCAGTCGTTACACTGGCTGCCAATTCATTACAGGGTACAATTCAAAGTACTTGTTCTCACCCACAAAGCTCTCCACAGTGCGGCACCCCCTTACATCTCCTCCCTCATTTCTGTCTATCGGCCTAACCGACCGCTGCGCTCTGCAAATGACTTTCGACTAACCTCTGCCCTAATCCGCACCTCCCACTCCCGACTCCAAGACTTCTCCCGTGCTGCGCCAATTCTCTGGAATGCTCTACCCCAAGATATTAGGACCATCCACAATTTGCATAGTTTTAGGCGCTCACTCAAAACACATTTGTTCAGAGTGGCCTATCACATTCAGTAATCAAAGTCATGTTATGTTTGTGTGTGTGTGTGTAGCCCATTCACTATCTCCATCTAACCCCCACCCCCTGAAGATGGCTGGACCATCATTGTAAATACATCATTGTAAATACAAACCTGTGCTTTGTATCTCCCCCCACCTCATTGTAGATTGTAAGCTCCCACGAGCAGGGTCGTCTTATTTCGCTTTAATTATTGTATTGTTAACGTTGTTACTTATGACTAGAGTTGAGCGATACCGTCCGATACTTCAAAGTATCGTATCGGATGGTATCGGCCGATCTTTAAAAAAAGTATCGGTATCGCCGATTCCGATACCGGAAGTCCCATTCAAGTCTATGGGACTTCCGGTATCGGAATAAGAAAAACCCTTTCCTGCCCTTGTACAGCCTCTCTGGGGTCTGTACGGGCCTTTCGGGGGGCTGTGCCGGCCTGCCAGGGGGTCTGTGCAGGCTCCGGTGGTCTGTGCCGGCCTGCCGGTGGTCTGTGCAGGCTCCGGGGGGCTGTGCCGGCCTGCCGGGGGGCTGTGCCGGCCTGCCGGGGGGCTGTGCAGGCTCCGGGGGGCTGTGCAGGCATCGTCCGATGGGACTACAAGTCCCATCGGGCGATGCCTGCTACCATGACAGTGATTGACACATTAGCCAATGATGGGACAGTAGTAGTCCCATCATCCGGCTAATGTGTTAAATGTAAAAAAAAAAAAAAAAAAAAAAAAAATTACATGCTACATACATACAACATGCATACTACATACATGCTACATTCATACTACATACTACATACATGCTACATTCATACTACATAAATACTACATGCAACATACATACTACATGTATACTACATGCATGCTACATACATACTGCATGCTACATACATACCACATATATACTACATACATACTACATGCATGCTACATGCATGCTACATGCTACATACATAACACATATATACTACATGCATGCTACATACATGCTACATACTACATATATACTACATGCATGCTACATACATGCTACATACATACTACATATATACTACATGCATGCTACATACATACTACATGCTACATACATACTACATATATACTACATACATACTACATACATACTACATGCATGCTACATGCATGCTACATACATACCACATACATAACACATATATACTACATGCATGCTACATACATACTACATGCTACATACATACCATATACATACTACTGAATTTCCCACGCAGCAATGGCATAAAGTGAGACTAGGGACTTTTTTTTTTTTAAGTGGCGGAGGAATACAGTGCGGAAGGATACCTACCTTCCGTCATTGGATTCCTGCAGCCCGTAGAGAACGGCAGCATCATCTGATGCTGCAGTTCTCTACCCAAGATCGTCGTGGGACACACTCGTGGACTGCTTCGGATCGTGGGTGGGTATTTTTGTGGTTTGTTATGTTAATATTTATTCCGGAAAAGACAATGGCTTCGGGGAACAATGTGACAAGTATTGGTAAGTATGTTACTCTATGTTATATGTACTGTATGTCTATGTATGTATTGTATGAATGTATTGTATGTATGTAGTATATATGTGGTATGTATGTAGTATGTAGTATGTATGTAGTATGTATGTAGCATGCATGTAGCATGCAGTATGTATGTAGCATGCATGTAGTATATATGTAGTATGTATGTAGCATGCATGTAGTATATATGTAGCATGTAGCATGCATGTAGTATGTATGTAGTATGTATGTAGTATGTATGTAGTATGTATGTAGTATGTATGTGGTATGTATGTGGCATGTAGCATGCATGTAGTATGTATGTAGCATGCATGTAGCATGCATGTAGTATGTATGTAGTATGTAGCATGTATGTAGTATGTATGTGGTATGTATGTAGCATGTAGTATGTATGTAGCATGCATGTAGTATATATGTAGTATGTAGTATGTATGTAGTATGTATGTGGTATGTATGTAGCATGCATGTAGCATGCATGTAGTATGTATGTAGCATGCATGTAGTATGTATGTAGCATGCATGTAGTATGTATGTAGTATGTATGTAGTATGTATGTAGCATGCAGTATGTATGTAGCATGTATGTAGTATGTATGTAGTATATATGTAGTATGTATGTAGTATATATGTAGTATGTATGTAGCATGTAGTATGTATGTAGCATGTATGTAGTATGTATGTAGCATGCATGTAGTATGTATGTAGCATGCATGTAGTATGTATGTAGCATGTATGTAGTATGTATGTAGCATGTAGTATGTATGTAGTATTTTTTTTTTTTTTTTTTTTTAACATTTAACACATTAGCCGGATGATGGGACTACTACTGTCCCATCATTGGCTAATGTGTCAATCACTGTCATGGTAGCAGGCATCGCCCGATGGGACTTGTAGTCCCATCGGACGATGCTTGCACAGACCCCCGGACATCAGCACAGCCCCCCGGCAGGCCGGCACAGCCCCCCGGCAGGCCGGTACAGACCCCCACAGGGTGCACAGACCACCGGCAGGCCGGCACAGCCCCCCGGCAGGCCGGTACAGACCCCCACAGGGTGCACAGACCACCGGCAGGCCGGCACAGCCCCCCGGCAGGCCGGTACAGACCCCCACAGGGTGCACAGACCACCGGCAGGCCGGCACAGCCCCCCGGCAGGCCGGTACAGACCCCAGGCAGTCCACACAGCCCTCCGGCAGGCCGGCACAGCCCCCCGGCAGGCCGGCAGAGACCCCCGGAAGGCCCGAAATGACGGCGCATCATGATGCGCACACACCGCGCATCATGATGACGTCAGTCTGTCAATCAACTTTGAACTTCCGATTCCGATGCCAAATTCCGATATTGAAAAAATATCGGAAGTCGGTATCGGAATTCCGATACAGCAAGTATCGGCCGATACCCGATACTTGCGGTATCGGAATGCTCAACACTACTTATGACTGTTACGTTTGAAACTGTTCAACTGTAAAGCGCTGCGGAATATGTTGGCGCTATATAAATAAAGATTATTATTATTATTATACTGCATGAGCCACACAAAGCCTCCCTATATACAGCATGAGCCCCACACAGCCTTCCCATATACAGCATGAGCCCCACACAGAATCCCTATATACAGCATGAGCCCCACAGTCTCTCCCCATACTGAATGAGGTCCCACACAGCCTTCCCATTTACTGCATGTGCCCCCTATATAACCTCCATAAATATTGCATGAACCCCACACAGTCTTCCTATATACTGCATGAGGCTCCCATAGCCTCACCATGTGCAGCATGTCACCCCCATAGCCTCCCCATGTGCAGCATGTCACCACGATAGCATCCCCATGTTCTGCACAACAGCCCCATAGAATCCCCATGTGCTGTTTGTCACCCCCCCCCATAGAATCCCCATGTGCTGTCTGTCACCCCCATAGAATCCATGTCTGTCAACCCCATAGAATCCCCATGTGCTGTCTGTCACCCCCATAGAATCCCCATGTTCTGTCTGTCACCACCATAGATTCCCCATGTGCTGTCTGTCACCCCATAGAATTCCCATGTTCTGTACATCACCCCCATAGAAACCCTATGTGCTGTATGTCACCCCCATAGAATCCCCATGTGCTGTACGTCACCCCCATAGAATCCCCATATGCGGTGTCTCACCCCCCCTATAATCCCCATGTTCTGTCTGTCATCCCCATAGAATCCCCATGTGCTGCATGTCACCCCCAAAGAATCCCCATGTGCTGCATGTCACCCCCATAGCCTCCCCATGTTCTGCACAACAGCCCCATAGAATCCCCATGTGCTGTTTGTCACCCCCCCATAGAATCCCCATGTGCTGTCTGTCACCCCCCATAGAATCCATGTCTGTCAACCCCATAGAATCCCCATGTGCTGTCTGTCACCCCCATAGATTCCCCATGTGCTGTCTGTCACCCCCATAGAATTCCCATGTCCTGTACATCACCCCCATAGAATTCCCATGTTCTGTACATCACCCCCATAGATTCCCCATGTGCTGTCTGTCACCCCCATAGAATTCCCATGTCCTGTACATCACCCCCATAGAAACCCTATGTGCTGTATGTCACCCCCATTGAATCACCATGTGCTGTATGACACCCCCATAGAATCCCCATGTGCTGTATGTTACCCCCATAGAATCCCCATATGCTGTGTCTCACCCCCTATAATCCCCATGTTCTGTCTGTCATCCCCATAGAATCCCCTTGTGCTGCATGTCACCCCCAAAGAATCCCCATGTGCTGCATGTCACCCCCATAGAATCCTCATGTGCTGTCTGTCACCCCCATAGAATCCCCATGTGCTGTTTGTCACCCCCAAAGAATCCCCATGTGCTGCATGTCTGTACTGTACAGATGGAGTACTGTACCTCCATCTTGTCTCTGTTTTATCTCTGCGCGGTATAATAGAGGGACCACCCCCCAGCTCGCCCGACCCACCGACCCTACATAAGCAACGGTTATATTCACAGTATCCTGTCCACATGGTTTTGATGCACCAGTGTGAGTAAGTTCAGTTCAATTTATTGCCCTTTTTAACCCATTAACGGGTGTACCTTTAATGGAAATTTACTACATATTTTTATCCAGCAGTTTTTTCATCCAATTAAAAGGCAATATACATCTAAGCCAAGGCGAATAGCCTCAGGACACTACCATATATCTATTTCCACGTGATTTTTCCATTTATCAACAAGTGAGTAATCTGTTATTTTGCTTTCCCAGCATAGCGTGGTGTATTGCCCCTTTTATATCAGCTTTTGCTTTTTTAAACAGGCACCAGCACAGAGCCTGTTGTTCACCAACTGCATCTGGGAATGTTGAACCTTCCCTCTCTGTTCAAGTGGATTGGCGCCAGTGTGATATTCTATTATTTATTCATCGATATAAATCTGGTATCGCTGTAATCGCACTGACCTGAAGAATAAAGTCATCTAATCACTTGTACCACACGAGGAATGGCATAAAAAAATAAATAAAACCAAATCTTCACATGCTGTTGATTTTTTCATTCTGCCCCCCAAATAATAAAAATCTTTATTTTATATAGAGTCAACATATTACACAGCACTTTACAGTTTGCACACATTATCATCGCTGTCCCTAATGGGGCTCACAATCTAAATTCCATATCAGTATGTCTTTGGAATGTGGGAGGAAACCCACACAAACACGGGTAGCACATACAAACTCCTTGAAGAAGGTGTCCATTTTTATATAGCATATAGCCCCGGCACTTGCTCAGGTGCGCCAGATGCTGACGCCGACCCTGGGGTGGACAGCCCAGTTAGGGAGGTGGAACAACTGGCATATGTTGAGGTGTAAGCTGGACGTTCAGCAGCTGCAAATGGAGGAATTGGAGAAGTCGGAGGAAGAGGACAAAGCGAGCCATTTTGCTGGCAACCTATGTGTCATCAGGGGAGGTGGGACAAAATCCTTTGTAACCCATGCATGGTTCATTTTAATGAAGGTGAGATCATCAACAGTTTGGGTCAACAGCCAGGTCCTTCTTTCTGTCAGGATTGATCCAGCAGCACTGAAGACTCTTTCTGACAGCACACTACCTGCAGGGCAAGCGAGCTCCTGTAAGACATATTGTGCCAATTCAGGCCAGGTGTCCACTTTACAGGCCCAGTAGTCAAAGGGGAATGAACTGTGAGGGAGAACATCGATAGTGGAGGAGAGGTAATTTTGAACCATAGTTGACAACTGCTGTCTCCTGTCTGTTGCAATCAATTCAGTATTATCAGTCGTGTGAGCGGTCCTCGAGAAATAAGTCCACGACATGGTCAAGAAACCCCTGTCTCCAACGCCAGTTCGGCTGTGTGCACCACGAACACCTCATCCATTTTGCCCATTACAGCTCGTGATAGAACCTGCACCGCTGCTGTGTGCTGGGAATGCCTCTAACAAATGGTTTACCAGAGTTGCTTGTTTGCTCCAGGTTCTCCTGTGGCATGATGTTCTGTAATTTGCCATTATATCGTGGATCGAGGATGCTGGCCAACCAGTAGTCGTCAAGCTTCATAATTCTGACAATGCGGGGGTCCCTTTTTAGGATCCACAAGAGATAATCACACATGTGAGGCAATGTTCCAGGTGTCAATCATGCACTAACAGTGGTGGGTGGAGGAGCACTTTCTGCCAAATCCACATCCCTCCAGTCACGCACAAACCCTGTACCTGACCTTGGCAAGCCAACATTTTCTCTTGCCCCCCGAGAAGCATCCTCCTCCCCAAAATAATCCATCCCCCTCATCCTCCTCCTCTTCTTCCTCCACCTCGTCCAGGACAGTTCCCTGAGCAGACAATGGCTGACCGTCATCAAGGCTTCCCTCCTCCTCCTCTTTCTCCTCCGCTGCAGACGCCTGATCCTTAACCCCTTCCTGACATCCGACGTACTATCCCGTCCACGGTGGACGGGATAGTACGTCGGGCCCTTTAATGCGATACCACGACTAAAGTCGCGGTGATCGCATTAAAATTCCGACGCCATCTCACCTTACAAAAGATGGCGTCAGCATCCCGGGCAGCGATCCCGCCCCCCCGGCATCCAGAGTGCTGTGATTGGCTGTTCAATTCTGAACAGCCAATCGCAGCGTTTCTCATTGTTTCAGCCACTCAGCTTGGCTGAAACAATGATGTCCTAGGCTGGGATCGAGTACTGATGTACTCGATCCTAGAGCCGGTGCCTGGCAACGCCAGGCACCGGCAAAAAGCACCCGGATTGGCGCGATCGCCGATCTGATCGATCGCGCCAATTGCAGTGCACAGCGGTGCTATATCGCCGCTGTGCCCTGCCAGTACCGGCCAGGATCGGTGCTATATTAGCAACGATCCTAGGCTGGAGCCTGATGCAGGCACAGCAGGGCCTGCAGGAGTTGGCTGGCGCGATCGATTAGATCGGCGATCGCGCCAACCACAGGGCACAGCTGCGGTCACCATGTGACCGCTCTGTGCCCTGCTGGTGACCTGGGCATGACCTGCCTAGTAATCGGAGCTGTGAGCTCCGATTATAGGCAGTTGCCATGGTCACCAGGCAGATCAGGGATTGGTGGGATCGATGTAATCATCGATCCCACCAATGACAGGTCACAGCAGCGATGTGACCGCTCTGTGACCTGCCCCCTGACCTGCCTCTGACCTGTCTGACCTGTCTGCAGGGGTCCTCACTCTAGCTGAGGATTCCTGCAGAGAGGTCGGACGCAGCAAGAGCTCCTGTGCTGGGTATTGTGGTGCCACAGCTTGTAGCATCACAATCCCTGCAGAAGAAAGAAGAAAGAAAACTACAACTGTAAGTGCTAATTGATCCCTGATCCCCTGCCCAATCTATCTTCACCCCCCCAATCTATCTTCATCCCCCCATCCCCCTCCACCCCCCCTCTTACCCCCTTCACCCCCCTTTACCCCCCTCCACCCCACTTTTGCGCCACCGATCAACACTCGAGCTTGCTTTTTTTTCCTTAACCCCCTTTGCACCACTTCCGTACACCCATCCCGCAGCCGCAAAAGTTGGATAAGTGACACACGTCACTTATCCAAGCTTGTGCCTGCCGTTTTTCATTTTTTTTACCCCCCTTTGTGCCACCTAACTACAACCCTAACTGTTGATCCCTGCCCAATCTCTCTTCATCCACCCCAATCCCCCCATCCCCCTTCCCCCTATTTTTACCCCCCTCCACCCCACTTTTGCGCCACCTCCGTGCGCAGCCGCCAAGCGTTGATTGGTGACGCAGTTCACCGATTAACACTCGAGCTCGCTTTTTTTTCCTTAGCCCCTCCGTACACACATCCCGCAGCTGCGAAACTTGGATAAGTGACACAGTTCACTTATCAGAGTTTGTGCCTGCCGTTTTCCTTTTTTTTTTTTTTTCCACCCCCCCCCTTGTGCCACCCCGTGCGCACATCCAGCAGCCTAGTTTTGATAAGTGACACTTATCAGCTAGGGCCTGCTGTTTTAGACTTTTTTCCACAGTTTTTTCTTTACAGAAAGTTTACACCAATCACTCCCCCCCTCATGTACACATACAGTTTTCATTAAAGTGTACACCCAAGCACCATATTTACACAAAAATGTCATCAAATTCATCCCAACAGCGCTATTCAGTGGAGGAGGCATATGCTTTACTTGCCTCCGACACTGATAGCGATTTGGATGGCGATCCGACTTTTCTTTATTTTTCGGATTCTTCATCCTCTTCTTCTTCCTCTTCCCCCTCCTCATCTTCCTCCTCGGGTCCTGCGGAACCGCCACGCAGACGCTCCAGGACAGAAGATGAGGCAGCGCCCACCATGCCCGCAGCTGTCCCAGTGCTCCCCGTATGGACCTCGCCCCCCGAAAATTACGAGCCACTGATTTCCTGATTTTGTGGCAGAATCAGGAATCAAGTTTGACACCACCGGCCTCACAGAAATTGACTTTTTCAAAGTCTTTTTCTCTGAGGATTTTGTTAACCTCATGGTGGAGCAAACTAATTTGTACGCTCGTCAATTTTTGGAGCAAAACCCGCGTTCAACATTTTCAAACTGGTCTCCTGTAGACGCAGTTGAAATGACGCAGTTTTGGGGCCTGGTCCTCCATATGGGGATACTGAAGAAGCCCGAAATTCAGCAATATTGGAGTGTTGATATTTTATACAACACTCCAGTGTTCCGAATGGTCATGGCCCGGACGCGTTTTGAGGCCATCCACAAGTTTCTGCATTATACTGATAATGCAGAGTGTCCCGCACAAGATGACCCCAACTTTGACCATCTGTTCAAAGTTCGGCCGGTCATCGAACACTTCAACAAATAGTTTGCCGAAGTTTACGTGCCCCAAAGGGACTTCTGCGTGGAGGAGTCCTTGGTTCACTTCAAGGGAAGGCTGTGATTCTGTCAATACCTGCCCAGTAAGAGGGCCAGGTACGGAATCAAACTCTATAAGTTGTGTGAGAGTACCTCAGGGTACATCCACAAGTTTAGAGTTTACAAAGGGAAGGACACCCGGATTGAACCCCCTGAGTGTCCTCCTTTCCTGGGAGTGAGTGGGAAAATTGTGTGGGATTTGGTGCACCCACTGCTGGATAAAGGTTATCACCTCTACACTGATAACTTTTATACCAGCATCCCACTCTACAAATCCCTCTCTGAGCGACGTACCGCAGCCTGCGGTACTGTCCTCAAAAATCAGAGAGGCCTCCCGAAGTCGCTACTTGGGCAGATGCTCCGAAAAGGTGAGAGCAGAGCCCAATGTAGCGACCACCTGCTGGTGGTCAAGTACAAGGACAAGAGAGATGTCCATCTCTTGACCACCATACACGGTGATGGCAGTACCCTCTGCACTGTACGGGGTACCTCTACACAGGTCCGCAAACCGACATGTGTAGTGGGGTACAACAAAAACATGGGGGGAGTTGATCTCTCCGATCAACTCCTCCAACCGTACAATGCATTGAGGAAGGCCAAGGCGTGGTACAAAAAGCTGGCCGTGCACATCGTCCAAATGGCAATGCTCAACGCATTCATGCTGTCATAATGTGCATGCCCCAGCGATACGGCATACCTTCATTTCCAGGAGGTAGTGGTTAAGGCCCTGATGTTTGGCGCTCAGGAAGGAGCGGGCCCCAGTACTTCTGGTACTGAAGGTGCTCGTATTGTCCCAGGTCAGCATTTTCCGGGGGTGGTCCCGCCAACCCCAAGAAAAGGTAAGCCGCAAAAAAGGTGTAGAGTGTGTTACAAAAAAGGAATACGCAGGGACACCACTTATCAATGCGACACCTGCCCCGAAAAACCTGGCCTGTGCATGAAGGATTGCTTCAAATTGTACCACACCTCCATGCACTACTAATTTACATTAGATTAGTTGGGGGCACATCTAGATTTGTTCTTTGGGGGTCTAGTATCCAAAATGATGTCATATGTGGGTTTTTTCCTGTTTAGGCACATCAGGGACTCTGCAAATGGAACGTGACGCCAGCAGACCATCAAAGTCTGCATTCCAAAACAACACTACTTCCCTTTCGAGCCCCGACGTGTGCCTAAACAGTATTTTCCCACATGTGGGGTACCAGAGTACCCAGGGCAAAGTGGACAACGACTTTTGGGGTCCAATTTCTCTTGTTACTCTTGGGAAAATTAAAAATTGGGGACTAAATGATCATTTATGTGGGAACAAAACAGGATTTTATATTTTCACGCCTGGGCATTATAATCTTTAGTGAAACACTTGGGGGTTCAAAGTGCTCACCGCACATCTAGATAAGTTCCTTAGGGGGTCTAGTTTCCAAAATGGGGTCACTTATGGGGGCTTTCTACTGTTTAGGAACATCAAGGGCTCTGCAAATGGAACATGACGCCCGCAGACCATTCCATCAAAGTCTGCTTTCCAAAACGTCATTACTTCCCTTTTGAGCCCTGACGTGTGCCCAAACAGTAGGTTTCTCCCACATGTGGGGTATCAGGGTACTCGGGACAAATTGAACAACAACTTTTGGGGTCCAATTTCTCCTGTTACTCTTGGGAAAATTAAAAATTGGGGACTAAATGACCATTTATGTGGGAACAAAACAGGATTTTATATTTTCACGCCTGGGCATTATAATCTTTAGTGAAACACTTGGGGGTTCAAAGTGCTCACCACACATCTAGATAAGTTCCTTAGGGGGTCTAGTTTCCAAAATGGGGTCACTTGTGGGGGGTTTCCACTGTTTAAGCACATCAGACACTCGTCAAACGCGACATGGCGTCCGATCTCAATTCCAGCCAATTTTAGGTTGAAAAAGTCAAACAGGGCTCCTTCCCTTCTGAGCCCTGCCATGTGCCCAAACAGTGGTTCCCCCCCACATATTGGGTATCAGCATACTCAGGACAAATTTGACAACAACATTTGGGGTCCAATTTCTCCTGTTACCCTTGGGAAAACAAAATATTGGGGACTAAATGATCATGTTTGTGGAAAAAATATGATTATTTATTTTCACGCCCGGGTGTTATAAACTTCTGTGAAGCCCTTGGGGGATCAAAGTGGTCACCACACATCTAGATAAGTTCCTTAGGGGGTCTAGTTTCCAAAATGGGGTCACTTGTGGGGGGGTTTCCACTGTTTAAGCATATCAGACACTCGTCAAACGCGACATGGCGTCCGATCTCAATTCCAGCCAATTTTAGGTTGAAAAAGTCAAACAGGGCTCCTTCCCTTCTGAGCCCTGCCATGTGCCCAAACAGTGGTTCCCCCCCACATATTGGGTATCAGCATACTCAGGACAAATTTGACAACAACCTTTGGAGTCCAATTTCTCCTGTTACCCTTGGGAAAACAAAATATTGGGGACTAAATGATCATGTTTGTGGAAAAAATATGATTTTTTATTTTCACGCCCGGGTGTTATAAACTTCTGTGAAGCCCTTGGGGGTTCAAAGTGGTCACCACACATCTAGATAAGTTCCTTAGGGGGTCTAGTTTCCAAAATGGGGTCACTTGTGGGGGGTTTCCACTGTTTAGGCACATCAGACGCTCGTCAAACGCGACATGGCGTCCGATCTCAATTCCAGCCAATTTTAGGTTGAAAAAGTTAAACTGGGCTCCTTCAGTTCTGAGCCCTGCCATGTGCCCAAACAGTGGTTCCCCCCACATATTGGGTATCAGCATACTCAGGACAAATTTGACAACAACCTTTGGAGTCCAATTTCTCCTGTTACCCTTGGGAAAACAAAATATTGGGGACTAAATGATCATGTTTGTGGAAAAAATATGATTTTTTATTTTCACGCCCGGGTGTTATAAACTTCTGTGAAGCCCTTGGGGGTTCAAAGTGGTCACCACACATCTAGATAAGTTCCTTAGGGGGTCTAGTTTCCAAAATGGGGTCACTTGTGGGGGGTTTCCACTGTTTAGGCACATCAGACGCTCGTCAAACGCGACATGGCGTCCGATCTCAATTCCAGCCAATTTTAGGTTGAAAAAGTTAAACTGGGCTCCTTCAGTTCTGAGCCCTGCCATGTGCCCAAACAGTGGTTCCCCCCCACATATTGGGTATCAGCGTACTCAGGACAAATTTGACAACAACCTTTGGAGTCCAATTTCTCCTGTTACCCTTTGGGAAAACAAAATATTGGGGACTAAATGATCATGTTTGTGGAAAAAATATGATTTTTTATTTTCACGCCCGGGTGTTATAAACTTCTGTGAAGCCCTTGGGGGTTCAAAGTGGTCACCACACATCTAGATAAGTTCCTTAGGGGGTCTAGTTTCCAAAATGGGGTCACTTGTGGGGGGTTTCCACTGTTTAGGCACATCAGACGCTCGTCAAACGCGACATGGCGTCCGATCTCAATTCCAGCCAATTTTAGGTTGAAAAAGTTAAACTGGGCTCCTTCAGTTCTGAGCCCTGCCATGTGCACAAACAGTGGTTCCCCCCCACATATTGGGTATCAGCATACTCAGGACAAATTTGACAACAACCGTTGGAGTCCAATTTCTCCTGTTACCCTTGGGAAAACAAAATATTGGGGACTAAATGATCATGTTTGTGGAAAAAATATGATTTTTTATTTTCATGCCCGGGTGTTATAAACTTCTATGAAGCCCTTGGGGGTTCAAAGTGGTCACCACACAACTAGATAAGTTCCTTAGGGGGTCTAGTTTCCAAAATGGGGTCACTTGTGGGGGGTTTCCACTGTTTAGGCACATCAGACGCTCGCCAAACGCGACATGGCGTCCGATCTCAATTCCAGCCAATTTTAGGTTGAAAAAGTCAAACAGGGCTCCTTCCCTTCTGAGCCCTGCCATGTGCCCAAACAGTGGTTCCCCCCCACATATTGGGTATCAGCGTACTCAGGACAAATTTGACAACAACCTTTGGAGTCCAATTTCTCCTGTTACCCTTGGGAAAACAAAATATTAGGGACTAAATGATCATGTTTGTGGAAAAAATATGATTTTTTATTTTCACACCCAGGTGTTATAAACTTTTGTGAAACCCTTGGGGGTTCAAAGTGGTCACCGCACATCTAGATAAGTTCCTTAGGGGGTCTAGTTTCCAAAATAGGGTCACTTATGGGGGGTTTCCACTGTTTAGGCACATCAGACGCTCGTCAAACGCGACATGGCGTCCGATCTCAATTCCAGCCAATTTTAAGTTGAAATAGTCAAACGGGGCTCCTTCCCTTCTGAGCCCTGCCATGTGCCCAAACAGTGGTTCCCCCCACATATTTGGTATCAGCGTACTCAGGACAAATTTGACAACAACCTTTGGAGTCCAATTTCTCCTGTTACCCTTGGGAAAACAAAATATTGGGGACTAAATGATCATGTTTGTGGAAAAAAATATGATTTTTTATTTTCACGCCCGGGTGTTATAAACTTCTGTAAAGCCCTTGGGGGTTCAGTGGTCACCACACATCTAGATAAGTTCCTTAGGGGGTCTAGTTTCCAAAATGGGGTCACTTGTGGGGGGTTTCCACTGTTTAGGCACATCAGACACTCGTCAAACGCGACATGGCGTCCGATCTCAATTCCAGCCAATTTTAGGTTGAAAAAGTCAAACGGGGCTCCTTCCCTTCTGAGCCCTGCCATGTGCCCAAACAGTGGTTCCCCCCACATATTGGGTATCAGCGTACTCAGGACAAATTTGTCAACAAGTTTTGGGGTCCAGTTTCTCCTGTTACCCTTGGGAAAACAAAATATTGGGGACTAAATGATCATGTTTGTGGAAAAAATATGATTTTTTATTTTCACGGCCGGGCGTTATAAACTTCTGTGAAGCCCTTGGGGGTTCAAAGTGGTCACCACACATCTAGATAAGTTCCTTATGGGGTCTAGTTTCCAAAATGGGGTCACTTGTTGGGGGTTTCCACTGCTTAGGCACATCAGACGCTCGTCAAACGCGACATGGCGTCCGATCTCAATTCCAGCCAATTTTAGGTTGAAAAAGTCAAACAGGGCTCCTTCCCTTCTGAGCCCTGCCATGTGCCCAAACAGTGGTTCCCCCCCACATATTGGGTATCAGCGTACTCAGGACAAATTTGACAACAACTTTTGGGGTCCAATTTCTCCTGTTACCCTTGGGAAAATAAAAAAATTGTTGCTAAAATATTATTTTTGTGACTAAAAAGTTAAATGTTCATTTTTTCCTTCCACGTTGCTTCTGCTCCTGTGAAGTACCTGAAGGGTTAATAATCTTCTTAAATGTGGTTTTGAGTAGCTTCAGGGGTGCAGTTTTTAGAATGGTGTCACTTTTGGGTATTTTCTGCCATATAGACCCCTCAAAGTGACTTCAAATGTGAGGTGGTCCCTAAAAAAAATGGTTTTGTAAGTTTTGTTGTAAAAATTAGAAATCGCTGGTCAAATTTTAACCCTTATAACTTCCTAACAAAAAAAATGTTGTTTCCCAAATTGTGCTGATGTAAAGTAGACATGTGGGAAATGTTATTTAGTAACTATTTTGTGTCACATATTTCTCTGTTTTAAGGGCATACAAATTCAAAGTTTGAAAATTGCAAAATTTTCTAAATTTTCGCCATATTTCTGTTTTTTTCATAAATAAACGCAAGTTATAGCGAAAAGTTTTTACCACTAAAGTGAAAGACAATAGGTCACGAGAAAACAATCTCAGAATCGCCTAGATCCGTTGAAGCGTTCCAGAGTTATAACCTCATAAAGGGACAGTGGTCAGAATTGTAAAAATTGGCTCGGTCATGAACGTGCAAACCACCCTTGGGGGTGAAGGGGTTAATGTGCATCAAAGTTTGCATGAGCAGACGCATAAGTGGGATGCTCATGCTTATGATGGTGTCGTCTGCGCTTACCAGCCATGTGCATTCCTCAAAACACTGAAGGACTTTACAGAGGTCTTTCAGCTTTGACCACTGCACACCCAACAACTCCATATCTGCCCTCAAACTGCCTGCCCGTGTATCCTCCCACAAATGCATTACAGCCTGCGTCTGTTCGCACAGCCTCTCAACCATGTGCATGGTGGAGTTCCACCTTGTTGCAACGTCTATGATTAGGCGGTGCTTCGGGAGGTTGAGCGATTGCTGCAGCCTCTGCATAGGACTGGAGTCTACGGGCGAGCGACGGATGTGCGAGCACAGTCTTCGCACCTTATGGAGCAGGGCTGTTAACTTGGGATAATTATTTAGGAAGCACTGCACCACCAGGTTCAAGGTGTGAGCAAGGCAAGGTATGTGTCTGAGTTTTGCAAGGGCTATGGCCGCCAAAAAATTACAGCCGTTATCACTGACTACCTTGCCTGGCTCAAGTTGTAGACTGCCCAGCCATGACTCAGTTTCTCACTGCAAGTAGTCGGCCAGTACCTCCGCGGTGTGTCTGTTGTCGCCCAAAGACATCATCTTTAAAACAGCCTGCTGATGCTTACCACTAGCTGTTCGATAGTGGGACACCTCGTGTGCAACACTGGCAGCTGCGGATGGAGTGCTCGAGCGACTGCGCTCTGTTGATGAGCTTTGCTTCTGGAGGAGGAGGAGTTGGAGGATCGAACGCCTACAGCCAACTGTTTCCTAAACCGTGGGCTAGGCAACACTGTTCCACTGCCACTGTCCCCTTTGGAGCCTGCATCCACCACATTAACCCAGTGCGCAGTGATGGACATGTAATGGCCCTGGTCAGGCCTACTGGCCCATGTATCTGTTGTGAGATACACCTTTCCACTTACTGATTCTTTGAGTGCATGGACAATGCGGTCTTTCAGATGCAGGTGGAGGGCAGGGATGGCTTTTCTAGAAAAGAAGTGCCGACTGGGTAGGTCATAGCGTGGGACAGCGTAGGCCATGAGCTCTCGGAACGCTGTGCTTTAAACCAAATGGAAGGGCATAATCTCTAATGAGATCAGTTTGGTAATGTAGGCATTCAAAGCCAGTGTACGCGGATGAGAGGATGAGTACTTTCTTGTCCTACTCAGAGGGCCTGCTAGGGTGAGCTGGACTTGAGAGCTGCATATGGGGGAACTAATGGTGGACCTGACTGACTGAGAGCGGGTTGGTGATGTTGGTGGTGGTGATGGCCTAGATTCAGTCTTTCGTTGCAAAAACATTGTGATTCCCTGACTGCTTTGGCCTTGCGATGACACCTCAACATTTCTTGTTGGTGGTGTGGTTACCGGTCGGCTTACAGTGAGGGAAGCGATGGAGCATTGCTGGGTACCTTCAGTCGGAGCAGGTGCACAAGTGCTACCTGAGGTTTTGTAGTCCGTCCACGCTTGCAAGTGCATGGTGATTAAATGTCTAAGCATGCAACTGGTATTCAAATTTCAGAGATTTTTTTCCTCGGCTAAAGGTCCTTCCGCCCTTCTTACAGATAACCTTTGCCTCATTAATAGGATTTTGGTCAAAAAAGTGCCACACTGCACTCTTCCTACTATGGTATAAATTTTCAGGGCTTGCACACTGTGCTAATTTGACCATCTGGGCAAGCTGTCCTGCAACTCTTTTCGTTTTTTTACCACGTTTTTGGACAGCTACGGGCCTGCCAGATAACCGCTGCTGCGATGTCGATGCCTGCTGCAGATCCTTCTCCTCTTCTGAGCTATTGCCAGTGGCACCCTCTACCCACTAGAGATGTCAATCTGGGTCAACAACTGGGTCATCCATCACCTCCTCTTCAATTTCAGCTGCACCTTCCTCTGTGTCACCGTGTAAGGTGGTATAGTATGCGGGAAGGGGCACCTGAGTTTCATCAGGGTCAGATTCTGGCTTAGTAGACTGCGAGGGCAATGTAGTGCTCTGGGTCAATGTACCAGCAGAATCATCTAGCAGTGGCTGTGCATCAGTACACTCCATGTCAGATTCATCTTGGACTGGGGAATTCAGGATTTGACTTGGTAACCCAGGCATGGTATGTGAAAAGAGCTACATGGAGTAATCAGAAGTGTGGCCTGCCGCATCCTTCACTTTTGGTGGGGGTGAAGGACACAAGGAAAGGTGTTGTTCCTGACAAGAAGCCTGCACTGATGACTGGGTGCTTGCACTTTTGGACACTTCAGAAAAGGAGGCGATAGAGCTGGAGGCTGTTTCTGCAATGTAAGTCAAAACCTGTTCCTGATGCTCCAGCTTTAAAAGCGATTTACCTATTCCCAGAAAAGGGAACCTTCCCGGCCTTCTTGAGCCAGACGATGATGTAGGATCAACACCTCCTGCCTTAGCTGCTGTTGAGCTTTTGGCATAACCAGCAGATGCATAACCACCACCATCAGTACCAGTTGCCCCCCCGCCCACATCCACGGCCTCTTCCACCAAACTTCCTCATGTTTGGGAAAATGTGCCAAAAATACCAGTAGATATATGGTACTGTATGAGGAGCATACAGCTGTATACAGTGTAGGGGAAGATTTAAATCTTGGTATTTATTTCCGAAGTCACAGACGCTCTCCCAGTATGTATTTGACCGTAATCCAAACAGCAGATATATGGTACTGTATAAGAAACGTTCAGCTGTATAAAGTGTAGGGGAAAATTTAAATCTCGGTATTTATTTCCATAGTCACACACACACGCTCTCCCAGTATGTATTTGACTGTAATCCAAATGGCAGATATACGGTACTGTATCAGAAGAAGACAGCTGAATACGGTGTAGGGGAAAATTTAAATCTCCGTATATTTATTTCCGGAGTCACACAGATAGTCAGCATGTATTTGTCCGTGATACCAGCTGGTACACGGTAGTGTGTGAGGAGCATACAGCTCTATACGTGTATGGAAAAATTTAAATCTCCGTATATATTTCCGTAGTCACACACAGACGCTCTCTCAGTATGGATTTGACCGTTATCCAAACAGCAGATATATGGTACTGTATCAGAAGCGGACAGCTGAATACGATGTAGGGGAGAATTTAAATCTCCGTATATTTATTTCCAGAGTCTCACACAGATAGACAGCATGTATTTGTCCGTAATACCAGCCGATACACGGTAGTGTGTGAGGAGCATACAGCTCTATAAGGTGTGGGAAAAAATGAACACTCGGTAACTGTGCAGAAAAAAAAGAATAAAAGTATGAGTGCTGTGTAAAAAGCAGTCTGCACAGCAGTGTGCACACAGCAATGGAGCTATCAGGCAGCCTAATAACCAGCGCTGCTGCACGCAAGAAAATCCTCCCCTATCACTGCACACTAACTGTACAGCACAATTGCTATCAGCAGAAGCACAAATTCTTTTTTCTTTCCTGCCTATCTTTTTTCTTTCCTGCCTAACACTCTCCCTATTGAGAAACAGCGGCAGCAACCTCTTCCTATGCTAAGATTGGCAGAAGTAAAATGACGGTTGGCGGTCAGGGCTTTTATAGCCACTGTGACGCCACACAAAGCAAGCCAATCACTGCAATGCCCTTCTCTAAGATGGTGGTGGCGATTGCCCATGTCATCACATTGCCCACAGTGTGCATCCTTGCTCATTGGCTGAGAAAAGGCGCCTGTAAGCATTATGGGAAACGCGACTTTGGCGCTGGGGTCGGCGACCGCATGGCCGACCTCACGCTATGGTCGGGTTTCGCTCGGCGAAACCCGACTTTGGCGAAAGTTGGCAACTTTTGAATCTGACCGACCTGTTTTGCTCAACTCTAGTGCTAACACTGAATATCCGGATCACTCAGTGTTCATGATCTCCTCAGTTTATTTTCTTATCCTAATTATGGAACATTTTTTGCCAAAACTCACCTTGGGTTAACTATTTACAAGAATTGTCAAAAGTGTACTGTTCACTTTAATGGGAAATAGAAAACTTGGTGAACCCTCCTGGGTAACTTATATACAAAAAGACTCACTGGAGAAGTCAGTTCAGTCCTCCTGATTAGCATAGCTCCTACTGATCATAAGCATCAGGTTTTGGTCGCTTACAAGGTGAAATGTGGGGTTGACGAATCTCTGGTAGGGGAAATCCGTGATGCATAGTAACACCCATCAGCTGCTCAGGATCCACTACCAAGGTTTGGGTAGCTTGATCATGCAGTTTGGGGTTGCATTGAACTGCAGTGGTAGGTAATGCAGTAGGTATCGATATTACAGCTGGCGGTTCCGAAGGGGTTAATGAACAGGCCCTACCTGTCAGTGGTGTCATCTCGTTATCAGCCTTCTCCTCCACCAAGCTCAAATGTTGCCGGAGGGTCGCGACTCCTCTAACTGCACCCCTTTTCACAGGGACATTTCGACTTCTCAGTTGCAGTCAGCTTAGCGTCCTGGGATTGATGACGCAACTCTTCCACTTGTTCCATAAGGAGCGCCGGCCTTCCGCACGCGGTGGACAGTAGCGTTGGTATAGGGGCAGGTTCCAGTATACCCCCCTTGGGCACCATCTTCCTGTCCCAGGCTACGTCTAAGACGACCTGACCGGATTTTTGGGCCCTAGCAGGGCCTCCCATGTCCCAGGGGTGGCGATCATACCTGCTCCGCCAGGACCGTGGTCATCTTCATCAGCCTCCGGTGACAGGGAGACTGGCGGGGCAGCGGGTTCCGATGACGGTGGTACCAGGGAAGTGCTGGTGTGTACCGATGGTGAGGGTACCTGGGGGGTGACTGTAGGTACCGGTGGTGAGGGTATGAAGATGGCGGACTCCTCTTGGGCAGCCTGGCGTTGTCGTTCCAACAGAGCCTGCTTGTCCTGGAGCTTCCTGTGCAGCTTCGCTATTTCCTCCTCCAGCTGCAACAGGTTGAGACGTGGTGAGTGTCCAGAACCTGATTCCCCGGGCCGTGAGACGCTGACTCCTCTCTGCTGTGCTCCACAGGCCTCCTCCTGCTCTCTATCATGGCCTCCTGGTACTGTGGCTTCTCTTCCACTCTGTTTCCCACCGTGGGGTTTCTCTGCACCCCCGAGGGGTGGCGTCTTTTTCCTTTGCCGCCATACCAGGCTAAGATCCAGACCCTTCTCTGGGTCGGCAATGACGCAGTAGCATAGAAGTATAGACAGGGGAGGTTCATGTTGTTTCGCGCTCTTTCTTGGGTGCCGCCCACGAAGGCACACCTCACCGCATGCCTCGTGGAACCGCCATGGTGGCCATCTTTACAGTCACAGTCACAGTTCAATAAATTCCTTTGCACATTTAAGTTTTAGCATTTCTCAAATCAATCAAATCTTCAGCACACAGGATCCGGTGTCACCAGGCCTCACAATCCTGTTCGTGATGCCAAAATGGATCACCCCCAGGGCAGGTGTGGGGATCACTCGATACCGAACCGGTGTCTTAAAGGTATGTGTCACGGCGGTGGCGGGGACCCAGTCCGTGGCCCTGGGTGTCCATGTAAAATAGGTGAAATGAAATAGAGTAGGTAATTTGTGATGTCACCTGTGGTACTCGTCAAGAAAGATGTTAAGCCGACGCTTCAGTGCAGATCCTCTGGGACAGATGATGGGGTGCAGCAAAGATGTAATAGCTCTCCACAGGCAGAGCTGTAGTCCCAGGGCAGTAGTAGCAGGTGTTGAGGTAGTGTAGTGTTAAGCACAGAGATGTAGCAGTGCTGAGTAGGTTGGCGCAGGAAGAAGGCAATGACACAGCTGAATGTAGTTTCAATTCTTTTACTCATGTTTCTGGCACAGACAGGTGCCCGCTTCAATGCCTCCAGGTCAGGGACTCAGCCAACTCCCAGGCAGATGGATTAACCCTTCCAGCACTCCCTTCCAAATGTGCCTTTTCTGAATGCTAATCTGAAGTACTTGTAGTTCTGAATTACACTCAAGTTCCTCCTTCTTGATGTTACTTAAACTCCACTCGTATGACAGGTGGCTGTAGCCTGCTTTGGGGACTCCATACAATCATGTCCCGGCTCACACACGTCGCCACTGTGTCTTCGAGTCTTAGGTGGGAATAAAACGGTCACAACTTCTATTCCTCTGGTTTCTGCTGCAGGATCATTAGTATCACACACAGCCTCAGATACTGGAGCCTGGCCTTGGTGCAATGAACTTAGGGAAGGGCTCTGCACTAGCCCTAGTCCCCAGTCTCTCTTCTCCTCATGTTCCATGCTTATCTATCTTCCTTCTGAACAACTGATCCTTCCTTCTTTCTCTTTCCTTGCTAGCAGCTCCAGCTTACAGGAGGCTGCTACATCTATGTCCTTTCCCTCCTTCCCCATAGGGGAGACTGACCTAACTTCCTGTCAGCTTTCCCCTCTAATGTTTCTAAGCTCCACCTACCATGAACCAAAGCAGATGCCATAAAGGGTGCTCTGCTGTTCTAAGGTGTCTATGCTGGATGTGGGTGCTGGAGTCATGTCAGGTGTTACCATCTTACCTGGAGAGTGGGATACTACACCTCAGGAGAAGGTGCAGTACCTCTGTGGTGACTGAACCCTCAAAGGCGCCACACTTACATCGGGGTTTCCATGTAAATATCTGAAATATGTGATTCAGACAGAACTCCGGTGGAAAATTCCCCATAATGAGGCACATTGAGGCACTGTAGGCGCCATAGCACCTATGATCCGGGGGCGTCCGTCTTTTTAGGATTGCATAAAATTGCCACCGGGCAAAAGTTTGTGCACTTCTGAAAAGAAGGAAACTGTGGAACAGAGGCCAGACAGAGTCCAGAGTAACTCTGCTGCCTCACTTTAGTGAATGGAAACATCAGGTGTTTCATCTGAATCACGTTACTCAGATTTAGATGGAAACCCCAAAGTAAGTGGTCAGCGTAGAGCGCCAAATAACTGTGATCCCAAACATTACATAAAATGTTCCCAATAAATGCTTCCAATCAATCTACAAAAAAAGCACGTCTCCACTCAGATCTGTCATCTGTTAGCGAAAATATAGGAGGCTTCCACGTTACTGGTAGTACAATGTGTTGGGAACTCATTTTCTGGTCTGCCTCTGGTTTCTGGTGAAGGAGCTGGTTGTGTTGACAGAGGAGTCGTGAGTTCTCTTTCTGGGCTCCCTCTGGTGGTGGCAGGAGGCAATGAAGCTGATCTAATTAACAGAGACCTGCCACCTGATAATGAGGAGGAGGATTGGACATCTGGAGTCTCAGACTGGATTTAAGACAGCCGATTCCCTTTTCCCATGCTGGTGATTTTTTTCTGCCTCCAGAGGTTCTAGTTTCCAGTTCAGCTCCTGCCTTCTCAAGCTAAGTGTTGTCTGCTATTGTTCACACTTGATTTGGTTTTGTCTATTCAGTTTTTGTGTGCTTAGTCAGCCCCGGCTGGGCCTGTGCTGAATTTCCATTCTTATGTCACTGTATGTGCCAGTTTTGCTTTTTGTCCCTTATTAGATTGGCCTCTTTTTGCTCTGTTCTCAGAATATGCCAGAGTGCTGATATAGTAGGTGAAGTCTAGTGACTTTAGGGTTTTTTTTGCTATCAGAAGTGTTGGACATTTTTGCAGGGTTTTTTTGGTGTGATTGCAGACAGTATCTTTCCTTTCCTGTCCTTTCTAGTTAGTGTGGGCCCTGTTGTGAGTTCATTTTTCCCTTCACCATTGAGGTCTGATGAACTCCCTCCTCTAGTGAAGGAAGGTAGTGAGACTGATTACCAAACACCTGGGCAGCTAGATGATGACTGGGTGGCTGGAATTGAGGACTGGATATAAGGCTGCCGACACCCTTCTTCCTGGCTGGTGATTTTCCTGCTGGATTCTTGGAGACCAGTCTAATTCCTGCATCTCAAAGCTAAGTTTTTCTGCTCTGCTTTGTACTCTTCAGTTTTGTTTTTGTTTTGCCTTGTTTTTTGGGAGTTCTGCCATCCCTGGCCGGGGATGAGCTGAATTCCATTTTTGTTTCTGATCTGTTGATCTTTTGCTCTGTCTTCAGAATATACCTGAGTGCTGATATAGTCTTTTGAAGCCTAGCGACTTCAGGGCCTGTTTTTCCTATCAGTCGGTTGGCTCATTTTGATAGGGTTTTTGCGGATGGCAGACAGCAGCTTTCCTATCCTGTCCTATGTAGTTAGCTTGGGCCCCATCATTTGCTCAGCCTATCTTTCTATCTGTGTTAGTGTTTTCATCTTGCTTCACCGTCATTATATGTTGGGGGCTGCCTATTGCTTTGGGGTCTGCTCTGGGGCAGTTTAGTTTTCCCCTTTCTGTCTTTAGGCTATGTAGCTCTCCGGCTGTGATCAAGGGGTCTAGGGCACCGTGGGAACCCCCCACGGCTACTGCTAGTTGTTGTGGATAGGTTCAGGGGTCTGCCATCCGATAGCTGCCAACCTCTCTGTTTTTTCTGGACTTAGCTGGTATTTTGTTTTTTCCTCCTTCGGTGACTCATCATAACAGAATCACCAGCCATACCGCAGATCCTAGGGTACTCAATAGCAGGAGAGAATTGTAAAAAAAAAAAAAAAAGCGTCAGAATTTTTTTTTTTTTTTTTTGTGTGCATATTTTTTCCTCTATATCTCTGAGGCCGTAGGGGGAATTTTTCTCTCAATGGAGATGAAGCAATTGTCTGATCGTGTGGAGCAGCTCGCTGCTGAAGTGCAGGGAATTTCCGCCTATCTTGCTCATTCACATGCTGCTGAACCAAAGATTCCTGCTCCTGATGTATTTTTTGGGGATCGGTCTAAATTCTTGAATTTCAAGAATAATTGTAAATTATTTTTTGCCTTGAAGCCTAGCTCGTCGGGGAACTCCGCGCAGCAGGTTAAAATTGTCATCTCTTTGCTGCACGGCGATCCCCAGGAATGGGCGTTTTCTTTGAAACCTGATGATCCTAATCTGAATAATGTGAACGCATTTTTTCAAGCCTTGGGGTTGTTGTATGATGAACCTAATGCTATTTATCAGGCTGAAAAGACCCTGTTGGCATTAAGCCAGGGTCGGGATTCGGCAGAGTTGTACTGTCAAAAATTCCGAAAGTGGGCGGTCCTTACTACCTGGAATGATGGTGCCTTGGCAGCCCTCTTTCGGAAGGGTTTGTCAGAAACTGTAAAAGATACTATGGTGGGATTTCCTGTTCCCTCTGGTCTTGACGATTCTATGTCATTAGCCATTCAGGTGAATCGGCGTTTACGTGAACGCAAAACTACACGAGAAATGTTTCCACCTGTTGAACAAATGTCTGAACCTATGCAATGTGATAGAGTTTTGTCTAGGGCGCAACGTCAGGAGTTCAGAAGGCTTAGTAAGCTGTGTTTTTTTTGTGGAGATGCCTCGCATATTATTTCTGTCTGCCCTAAACGAGAGAAACGTTGTGCACACACATTTTCTGTGGGTGGTGTTCAACCTAAGTTTCTTCTAGCAATTACTCTGATCTGCTCCCTGTCCACATTTTCCGCCAAGGCTTTTGTGGATTCAGGAGCAGCTCTGAACCTGATGGACTTGGATTTTGCTAAACGTTGTGGATTTCCTATGACACCTCTGCGGACGCCTATCCCCTTGAGGGGTATTGATGCTACTCCTTTGGCGAAGAATAAACCTCAGTTTTGGACCCAGGTGGTAATGCGGGTTGCCCCAGACCATCAAGAAAATTGCAGATTTTTGGTGTTGCATAATTTGCATGATACCATTGTTTTGGGGTTTCCCTGGTTGCAAATCCATAATCCAGTTCTGGATTGGAAATATTTGTCTGTGGTGAGTTGGGGTTGCCGGTGTGCCCTTAGTGATGCTCCTGTTTTCTCCACCTCTCCCCAGTCACATGATGTTCCTGACTATTTGGCTGACTTTTATGATGTATTTAGTGAGAATGAGTCTGCGTCTTTGCCTCCTCATAGGAGTTATGACTGTGCAATTGAGCTGAACCAGGGGTGTAAATTCCCCAAGGGTCGGCTTTTCAATTTATCTGTACCCGAGCACGAGGCTATGCGATCCTATATTAAGCAGGCATTGGAGAAGGGTCATATTAGACCATCCTCTTCACCCTTAGGTACTGGGTTTTTTTTCGTGGCTAAAAAGGATGGTTCATTAAGGCCTTGTATTGACTATCGTGCCCTCAACAAAATTACTGTTAAATATCAGTATCCGTTACCCCTGATTTCTGATCTATTCTCCAGAGTTAAAGGTGCTTGCTGGTTTACCAAGCTTGACCTTAGGGGGGCATATAATCTTATTCGCATTAAGCATGGGGATGAATGGAAGACGGCGTTTAATACTCCGGAGGGACATTTTGAGTACCTGGTGATGCCTTTTGGGCTCACTAATGCCCCTTCTGCCTTCCAGTGCTTCATGAACGATATATTCTGAGACTTTGTGGATAAATTTTTGATTATCTATCTGGATGATATTTTGATCTTTTTCAAGAATTGGGACTCTCATGTGGAACATGTTTGGACTGTGTTCCGGATTTTGAGGGAGAATTCCCTGTATGTCAAGGGATCGAAATGCCTTTTTGGGGTACAGAGGATTTCATTTTTGGGATTTATTTTGTCTCCGTCAACTATTGAAATGGACCTGGCCAAGGTACAGGCCATTTATGATTGGGTTCAGCCCACTTCTTTGAAGGCCCTCCAGAAGTTTTTGGGTTTTGCTAATTTTTATCGGAAATTTATAGCTAATTTTTTTGGTATTGCCAAGCCATTGACGGATTTGACTAGGAAGGGTGCTGATGTGCTGAATTGGTCTCCGGAGGCTGTTTCTTCCTTTCAGGAGCTGAAGCGAAGATTCACTTCTGCTCCGGTTTTGCGGCAACCTGATGTCTCACTCCCGTTTCAGGTAGAGGTGGACGCTTCTGAGATTGGTGCAGGAGCGGTGTTGTCCCAAAAAGATCCTGTGACATCTAAAATGAATCCTTGTGCTTTCTTTTCCCGAAAGTTCTCCCCATCTGAACGTAACTATGATGTGGGGAATCGGGAACTGTTGGCCATGAAATGGGCATTTGAGGAGTGGAGACATTGGTTGGAGGGAGCCAAACACCAAGTTGTGGTCCTTACTGACCACAAGAATTTGATTTACCTGGAGTCAGCCAAGCGCTTGAATCCTAGACAGGCTAGGTGGGCCTTGTTTTTCACACGTTTTGATTTTGTGGTCTCTTTTCTTCCGGGCACTAAGAATGTCAAGGCAGACGCCCTCTCTAGGAGTTTCCTTGCTGATTCTCCTGTTGTGACTAAGCCTGCTACCATCTTAGGCGAGGGGGTAGTTCTTTCTGCCATCTCGCCCGATTTGAGACGTGCTCTGGAAGAGTTTCAGGAGGACAAATCTGAGCGTTGTCCCAGTGGAAAGTTGTATGTTCCTGACCAGTGGAGGAAGAGAGTGATGTCTGAAGTTCATTGCTCCACATTGGCTGGTCATCCAGGTATTTTTGGTACTAGAGATCTGGTGAGTCGGTCTTTTTGGTGGCCCACCTTGTCTCGTGATGTCAGGAATTTTGTGCAGTCCCGTGGGACTTGCTCCCGGTCTAAACCTTGTTCTCGCTCTAGTGGCTTGTTGATGCCTTTGCCGGTGCCCAGGAGGCCATGGACCCATATTTCAATGGATTTTATCTCTGATATGCCTGTCTCTCAGAGAATGACTGTTATTTGGGTGATTTGTGATAGATTCTCTAAGATGGTCCATCTTGTACCACTCCCTAAGTTGCCATCTTCCTCAGAGTTGGTGCCCTTGTTTTTGCAACAGGTGGTTCGCTTGCACGGGATTCCTGAGAACATTGTATCTGACAGAGGAGTTCAGTTTGTGTCTAGATTTTGGAGGACTTTCTGTTCCAAGCTGGGAATTCAGTTGTCCTTCTCCTCTGCGTTTCACCCTCAGACCAATGGGCAGACGGAGAAAACAAACAAGACTTTGGAGTTGTATTTGAGATGTTTTATTTCTGCCGATCAGGATGATTGGGTTTCATTTTTGCCCTTGGCCGAATTTGCTTTAAATAATAGAGCTAGTTCTGCCACTTTGATGTCACCTTTTTTTTTGTAACTTTGGTTTTCACCCTCGATTTTCTTCAGGGCAGGTGGAGCCTTCTGCCTGCCCAGGTGTTGACATTGTGGTGGAGAGAATGCACCAGATCTGGGACCAAGTAGTGGATAAGTTGTCTCTCTCCCAGGAAAAGGCCCAGCAGTTTTCCAACCGGCGTAGGACCGTTGGTCCCCAGTTTAAGGTGGGTGATATGGTTTGGTTGTCATCAAAAAATATCGCTATGAAGGTGGCTTCTCCTAAGTTTAAGCCTGGATTTATTGGACCTTACAAGATTTTGGAGATTATTAATCCGGTCTCTTTTCGGTTGGCTCTTCCTGTCACATTTAAAATTCATAATGTGTTTCAAAAGTCCTTGTTGAAGAGGTTTGTTGAACCAGTAGTTCCTGTGGTGGCACCTCCTGACCCTATATTGGTTGAAGGTAACATGGAATATGAGGTAGAGAAGATACTGGATTCCCGTCTGGCTAGACGGAGACTCCAGTATTTGGTTAAGTGGAAGGGTTATGGTCAGGAGGATAATTCCTGGGTCTCTGCCTCTGATATTCATGCCGAAAGATTGGTGCATGCCTTTCATCGGGCTCATCCGGATCGCCCTGGTGGCATGGATGAGCGTTCGGTGACCCCTCCTCAAGGGGGAGGTACTGTTGTGAGTTCATTTTTCCCTTCACCATTGAGGTCTGATGAACTCCCTCCTCTAGTGAAGGAAGGTAGTGAGACTGATTACCAAACACCTGGGCAGCTAGATGATGACTGGGTGGCTGGAATTGAGGACTGGATATTAGGCTGCCGACGCCCTTCTTCCTGGCTGGTGATTTTCCTGCTGGATTCTTGGAGACCAGTCTGATTCCTGCATCTCAAAGCTAAGTTTTTCTGCTCTGCTTTGTACTCTTCAGTTTTGTTTTTGTTTTGCCTTGTTTTTTGGGAGTTCTGCCATCCCCGGCCGGGGGTGAGCTGAATTCCATTTTTGTCTCTGATCTGTTGATCTTTTGCTCTGTCTTCAGAATATACCTGAGTGCTGATATAGTCTTTTGAAGCCTAGCGACTTCAGGGCCTGTTTTTCCTATCAGTCGGTTGGCTCATTTTGATAGGGTTTTTGCGGATGGCAGACAGCAGCTTTCCTATCCTGTCCTATGTAGTTAGCTTGGGCCCCATCATTTGCTCAACCTATCTTTCTATCTGTGTTAGTGTTTTTATCTTGCTTCACCGTCATTATATGTTGGGGGCTGCCTATTGCTTTGGGGTCTGCTCTGAGGCAGTTTAGTTTTTCCCCTTTCTGTCTTTAGGCTATGTAGCTCTCCGGCTGTGATCGAGGGGTCTAGGGCACCGTAGGAACCCCCCACGGCTACTGCTAGTTGTTGTGGATAGGCTCAGGGGTCTGCAATCCGATAGCTGCCAACCTCTCTGGTTTTTCTGGACTTAGCTGGTATTTTGTTTTTTCCTCCTTCGGTGACTCATCATAACAGGGCCCCATCATTTGCTCAGCCTATTTTCCTACCTGTGTTTGTGTTTTCATCTTGTTTCACCGTCAATACATGTGTGGGGGCTGTCTATTCCTTTGGGGTCTGCTCTGGGGCAGTTTAGATTTCCCCTTTTCTTGCTTTAGGCTTATTTAGTCCTCCGGCTGTGACGAGGCATCTAGAATCATCGTAGGTACGCTCCACGGCTACTTCTAGTTGTTGTGGTTAGGATCAGGGGTCTGCAATCCGCTTAGTTACCAACCTCTCTGGTTTTCTGTGACTTAGCTTGGTTTTGTTTCCTCCTTGGTGACCCAATCATAACAGAATCACCAGCCAGACCGCAGATTCTAGGGTACTCAGAAGCAGGAGAGAATTGTTAAAAAAAAGTGTCAGAATTTTTTTTTGATATGTATTTTTTCCTCTTTTTCTCTGGGGCCGTAGGAGGATTTTTTCTTTAATGGAGATTAAGCAATTGTCTGATCGTGTGGAGCAGCTTGCTGCTGAAGTGCAGGGAAGTGCCTATCTCGATCAGTCACATGCTGTTGAACCAAAAATCCCTACTCCTGATGTGTTTTCTGGGGATCGGTCTAAATTTTTGAATTTTAAGAATAATTGTAAATTTTTTCTTGCCTTGAAGCCTAACTCATCGGGGAGCTCTGCGCAGCAGGTTAACCCCTTCATGACCAAGCCTATTTTGACCTTAATGACCAGGCCATTTTTTGCAATTCTGATCAGTGTCCCTTTATGAGGTAATAACTTAGGAAGGCTTCAACGAATCCTAGCGATTCTGAGATTGTTTTTTTCGTAACATTTTGGGCTTCATGATAGTGGTAAATTTAGGTCGATAATTTTTGCGTTAATTTTAAATCAGAAATTTGGTGAAAATTTAGAAAATTTCGCAATTTTCAAATTTTGAATTTTTATTCCGTTAAACCAGAGAGTTATGTGACACAAAATAGTTACTAAATAACATTTCCCACATGTCTACTTTACATCAGCACAATTTCGGAAACAAAATACTTTTTTGTTAGGAAGTTATAAGGGTTAAAAGTTGACCAGTGATTTCTCATTTTTGCAACAAAATTTACAAAACCATTTTTTTTAGGGACCACCTCACATTTGAAGTCACTTTGAGGGGTCTATATGGCAGAAAATACCCAAAAGTGACACCATTCTAAAAACTGCACCCCTCAAGCTACTCAAAACTACATTCAAGAAGATTATTAACCCTTCAGGTGTTTCACAGGAACTAAAGCAACGTGGAAAGAAAAAATGGACATTTTAATTTTTCCAACAAAAATGTTCTTTTAGCATCAATTTTTTCATTTTCACAAGGGCAACAGGATAAAATGGATACTTTGGATAAATTTGTTGGGCAATTTCTCCTGAGTACACCGTTACCTCATATGTGGTCATAAACCACTGTTTGGGTGCACGGCAGAGCTCAGAAGGGAAGGAGCGCCATTTGACTTTTTGAATGGAAAATATGCTGGAATATTTAGCGGTTGCCATGTCGCGTTTGGAGAGCCCCTGTATGCCTAAACATTGGAGCTCCCCCACAAGTGACCCCATTTTGGAAACTAGACCCCCCAAGGAACTTATCTAGATGCATAATGATCACTTTGAATGCCCAGGTGCTTCACAAATTGATCTGTAAAAAAAAAAGTACTTTTTTTCACAAAAATTTTCTTTTAGCCTGTTTTTTCATATTCACATGGGCAACAGGATAAAATGGATCCTAAAATTTGTTGAGCAATTTCTCCTGAGTACACCAATACCTCATATGTGGTCATAAACCACTGTTTAGGCATACGGCAGGGTCCGGGAGGGAAGGAGCACCATTTGACTTTTTGAATGGAAAATTAGCTCCAATCGTTATCGGACACCATGTCGTGTTTTGAGAGCCCCTGTGCACCTAAACATTGGAGCTCCCCCACAAGTGACCCCACTTTGGAAACTAGACCCCTTATGGAACTTATCTAGATGTGGAGTCAGCACTTTGAACCCCCAAGTGCTTCACAAAAGCATTGAAAATAAAAAATATATTTTTTTCCTCAAAAATGATTTTTTAGCACACTATTTTTAATTTTCACAAGGCTAACAGGAGAAATTCGACTACAAAAGTTGTTGTTCAGTTTGTCCTGAGTACGCTGGTACCCTATATGTGGGGGGAACCACTGTTTGGGCGCACGGCAGGGCTCAGAAGGGAAGGAGCGCCATTTGACTTTTTGAAATGCAAATTACTTCTAATCGTTAGCGGACACCATGTCGTGTTTGGAGAGCCCCTGTGCACCTAAACATTGGAGCTTCCCCACAAATGACCCCATTTTGGAAACTAGACCCCCTAAGGAACTTATCTAGATGCATAGTGAGCACTTTGAACCCTCAAGTGCTTCACAGAAGTTTATAGCGCAGAGCCGTGAAAATAAAAAATAATTTTTTTTCCTCAAAAAAATGATTTTTAGCCAGCAATTTTTTTTTCACAAGGGTACCAGGATAAATTGGACACCAAAAGTTGTTGTCCAGTTTGTCCTGAGTACGCTGGTACCCCATATAGGGGGGGAACCATTGTTTGGGCACACGTAAGGGCTCGGAATGGAAGTAGTGACATTTTGAAATGCAGACTCTGATAGAATGGTCTACGGTCGTTGTTACGTTTGCAGAGCCCCTGATGTGCCTAAACAATAGAAACCCCCCACAAGTGACCCCATTTTGGAAACTAGACCCCCCAAGGAACTTATCTAGATGTCTGGTGAGCACTTTGAACCCCCAAGTGCTTCACAGAAGTTTATAACGCAGAGACGTGAAAATAAAAAAAAAAAATTTCCACAAAAATAATAGCCCCCGATTTTTTATTTTCACAAGGGTACCAGGAGAAATAAGACCCCCAAAGTTATTGAGCCATTTTTCCTGAGTACACTGATACCCCATATGTTGGGGTAAACCACTGTTTGGGCACATGTCGGTGCTTGGAAGGGAGGGAGCACCGTTTAACTTTTTGAACGCAAAATTGGCTGGAATCAATGGTTGCACCATGTCGCGTTTGGAGACCCACTGATGTGCCTAAACAGTAAAACCCCTCAATTCTAACTTCAACCCTAACCCCAGCACACCCCTAACCCTAACCACAAGCCTAACCCTAATCCCAACCATAACTCTAACCCTAACCACAAGCCTAACCCTAATTCCAACCCTAACTCTAATTCCAACCCTAACCCTAATTCTAACTCTAATTCCAACCCTAACCCTATTTCCAACCCTAACCCTGTTTCCAACCCTAACCCTATTTCCAACCCTAACCCTCTTTCCAACCCTAACCCTAATGGAAAAATAAAAATAATTTCCTTATTTATTAGTTGTTCCTGCCTATGGGGGGTGATAAACGGGGGGTTGATTAACTTTTCATTCTATTTTGATCACTGTGAGAGTTTATCACAGTGATCAAAAAAAATGAAAGGAAATTGCAGCCGGCGGGCGCACTGCGCATGCGACCACCATTTTCCAATATGGCGGCGCCCATGGTTCGGGACCGCGGGACACCGGGAGCCATAGCGGCACTCAGTGAGTACCGGGGGGTGGGGGGTGATCAGAAGGTGGGGGGAGCGGAGGGAAGGCGGGGGGGCAGATGATGACAGCAGCGGCACATCGCCGCTGTCATTCAGTGGCTTGGGGCAGATCGCCCCCGTTAACCGGTGAGGGCGGGTCGGATCGGTGTCATCAGCCATGTCCGATGCTACAGCAGCGTCGGACATGGCTGGATTGTAATATTTCATCAATTTTCATTGATGAAATATTGCTATCGCTCTGATTGGCTGTTTCACTTTTAACAGCCAATCAGAGCGATCGTAGCCACGTGGGGGTGAAGCCACGCCCCCCGTGGTGAAGTACAAAGCCCCCTGTATCTGCGAGTCGGGTGACCTTTCAGTGACCTAGGTCACCCGACCCGCAAGCAGGCTTTAAAGTCATGACGCCACATAGGCGTCACTGGTCAGATTGGTACCAGTTTTCATGACGCCTATGTGGCGTCATTGGTCTTGAAGGGGTTAAAATTGTCATCTCCTTGCTGCGTGGCAATCCCCAGGATTGGGCTTTTTCTTTTACACCTGAAAATCCTATTCTGACTAATGTGGATTCATTTTTTCAAGTCTTGGGGTTGTTGTATGATGAACCTAATGCTATTGATCAGGCTGAGAAAGCCCTATTGGCATTGAACCAGGGTCAGGATTCTGCAGAGCTATACTGTCAAAAATTCCGAAAGTGGGCGATCCTTAGTACATGGAATGATGGTGCATTGGCAGCTCTCTTTCGGAAGGGTTTATCAGAGACCGTAAAAGATGTTATGATGGGATTTCCTGTTCCCTCTGGTCTTGATGATTCTATGTCATTAGCCATTCAAGTTGATCGGTGTTTACATGAATGTAAAACTACACGAGAGGTGTTGCCATCTTTTGAACAAACGTCTGAACCTATGCAATGTGATAGGGTTTTGTCTAGGGCGCAACATCAGGAGTTTAGAAAGCGTAATAAGCTGTGTTTTTTCTGTGGAGACGCCTCTCATACTATTTCTGTCTGCCCTAAATGAGAGAAATGTTTTGCACACACATTTGCTGTGGGCAGTGTACAACCTAAGTTTCTTTTGGCAATTACTCTGATCTGCTACTTATCCACATTTTCCGCTAAGGCTTTTGTAGATTCAGGAGCAGCTTTGAATCTGATGGATTTGGACTATACTAAATGCTGTAGTTTCCCCATGATACTTCTGCAGATGCCTATTCCTTTGAGGGGTATTGATGCTACTCCTTTGGCGGAGAATAAACTTCAGTTTTGGACCCAGGTGATAATGCTCGTCGCCCCAGACCACCAAGAAAATTGTAAATTTTTGGTGCTGCACAATCTGCATGATACTATTGTTCTGGGTTTTCCCTGGCTGCAAATTCATAATCCAGTTTTGGATTGGAAATCTGTGTCTGTGGTGAGTTGGGGTTGTCAGTGTGTTCTTAGGGACACTCCTGTTTTCTCCACCTCTCCTCAGTCTCATGATATTCCTGATTATTTGGCTGATTTTTCTGATGTATTTAGTGAGAGTAAGTCTGCGTCTTTGCCTACTCATAGGAGTTATGACTGTGCAATTGAGTTGATGCCTGGGTGTAAATTTCCCAAGGGGCGACTTTTTAACTTATCAGTACCCGAACATGATGCTATGCGATCTTATATTAAGGAGTCATTGGAGAAAGGTCATATTAGACCATCTTCTTCACCCTTAGGCGCTGGGGTTTTTTTTGTGGCCAAGAAAGATTGTTCATTAAGGCCTTTTATTGACTATCGTTCCCTTAACAAAATGACGGTTAAATATCAGTACCCGTTACCCCTGATTTCTGATTTATTCTCCAGAGTTAAAAGTGCCTGCTAGTTTACTAAGCTTGACCTCAGAGGGCGTATAATCTTATCCGCATCAAGCACGGGGATGAATGGAAGATGGCGTTTAATACTCCGGAGGGACATTTTGAGTACCTGGTGATGCCTTTTGGGCTCACTAATGCCCCTTCTGTCTTCCAATCCTTTATGAATGATATTTTCTGGGACTTTGTGGATACGTTTTTGATCATCTATCTGGTTGATCTTTTCCAGTGATTGGGATTCTCATGTGGGACATGTCCGGACTGTGTTCCGGATTTTGAGGGAGAATTCCATGTATGTTAAGGGATCAAAATGCCTCTTTGGTGTACAGAGGATTTCATTTTTGGGATTTATTTTGTCTCCGTCAACTATCGAAATGGACCCAGCCAAGGTACAGGCCATTTATGAATGGGTTCAGCCCACTTCTTTGAAGGCTCTCCAGAAGTTTTTGGGTTTTGCTAATTTCTATCGTAAATTCATAGGTAATTTTTCTGGTATTGTCAAACCACTGACTGATCTGACCAAGAAGGGTGCTGATGTGCTGAATTGGTCTCCAGAGACTGTCTCGGCATTTCCGGAGCTTAAGCGGAGATTCACTTCTGCTTTGGTTTTACGGCATCCTGATGTCTCACTTCCATTTCAGGTGGAGGTAGATGCTTCTGATATTGGTGCAGGAGCTGTTTTGTCCCAAAAAGATCCTGTGACTTCTAAAATGAATCCCTTTGCCTTCTTTTCTCGAAAGTTCTCCCCATCTGAACGCAACTATGATGTGGGGAATCGGGAATTGTTGGCCATGAAATGGGCATTTGAAGAGTGGAGACATTGGTTGGAGGGAGCTAGACATAAAGTTGTGGTCCTCACCGAACACAAGAATTTGATTTATCTTGAGTCGGCCAAACGCTTGAATCCTAGACAGGCTAGGCGGGCCTTGTTTTTCGCGCGTTTTAATTTTGCGGACTCTTTTCTTCCGGGCACTAAGAATGTTAAGGCTGACGCCCTTTCTAGGAGTTTCTTTGCTGATTCTCTTATTGTGACCGAGGCTACTAGTGTTAGGCATCGGATTCCTGCAGCTGCACAGCGGGAATCGAGCCATACATCCAGCGGTCTCCCTTTCCTTTACGCCCGCTCAGGGACCTGCACAGCAATCTCGGCGATCCAGGCACCCTGCTCAGACCAGCTCTCTGGGTCTGGATGTTGCTGCCACCTCTGGACCAGCAATGGTAGCGCAACCTGCTTTGCAGGTTACCACTCCAGAGGCTAAGTTCTCTCGCCGCGCTACTGGGCATGAACACGAGACAATCTCCCAGTGGAGAACGGGGGTCACGTGCTCAGGTCCTTGTCCTGATCTGATTGGCCCATCTCAGAGGTCTGGAAGGTCCCAGACGCGCATGGCTATAAAAGGCCCGAATGGCTGCTCGCCCATGCGCTAGTATAGACTATACTTGCTATGTGTGAATGGTGATGGATGTATGATTCTGGTGACTGACTCATTATGAAACCCCTTCCCTCTGATACTACGCACGTGGATAGGGAATTAGAGTTATAGTCAGCGTCAGTCAGTGGCAAGCCATACGCCACAGTGCATACCGCACAGCTACACTAGCGTCCGATAGTGTGATGCCTCACGGCACTGTCATACAGCGGCAGTAGTTACCGCTGCGCTGCAGTTAGCAGCACTTACTGGTGTCCGCGGTAGCGACGCCGCACGCACGGTAGGTCAAGACGGACACCAACCTCTGCCTTGGGCCGTGTCCTGTGACCATATACCATGTGTGCACGCCAGCTGAGACCTGTGAAGCCAACAGGCTCGGCGTTTATGCTTTATTTGTACTAAAGCGCCTCTGTGAGTTTAACAGAGTCCGTTCTGCGCACCTCGGGTGACCGTTACCCCGAGCGCAGTATACCGCCATATAGAGAGTCTGCCATTATGCAGCAGAGGTTGTTACACCTACTGCACGGTGGACCCTGGGCGGCGAACGCACTTCCTATTATTTATATTTAGTGTGTTCCGCTGTCCCTAACAACTACCATCCTAGGTGAGGGGGTAGTTCTTTCTGCCATCTTTCCCGATTTGAGACGCGCCCTGGAGGAATTTCAGGAGGATAAACCTGAGCGTTGTCCTATGGGAAAATTGTATGCTCCTGACCAGTGGAGGAAGAGAGTGATGTCTGAAGTTCATTGCTCCGCATTGGCTGGTCATCCAGGTATTTTTGATACCAGATATTTGGTGAGTCGGTGTTTTTGGTGGCCTGCCTTACCTCGTGATGTCAAGAATTTTGTGCAGTCCTGTGGGACTTGTTCTCGGTCTAAACCCTGTTCTCGTTCTAGTGGGTTGTTGATGCCCCTGCCGGTGCCCAAGAGGCCATGGACCCATATCTCAATGGATTTTATTTCAGATCTTCCTGTCTCTCAGAGGATGATTGTTATCTGGGTAATTTGTGATAGATTTTCTAAGATGGTCCATCTTGTACCACTTCCAAAGTTGCCATCTTCCGCAGAGGTGGTGCCCTGTTTTTACAACAGGTGGTTCTGTTGAATGGGATTCCTGAGAACATTGTGTCGGACAGGAGTCCAGTTTGTTTCCAGATTCTGGAAAGCCTTTTGTTCCAATTTGGGAATTCAGTTATCTTTCTCCTCTGCATTTCATCCTCAGACCAATGGGCAGACTGAGAGAACAAACCAGATTTTGGAGTCCTATTTGAGATGTTTTACATCTGCTGATCAGGATGACTGGGTCTCATTTCTGCCCTTGGCCGAATTTGCGCTAAACCATAGAGCTAGTTCTGCCACTTTGATGTCGTCCTTTTTCTGTAACTTTGGGTTTCATCCTCGATTTTCTTCAGGGCAAGTGGAATCTTCAGCCTGCCCAGGTGTGGACACTGTGGTAGAGAGAATGCAGCAGATTTGGGACCAAGTGGTGGATAAGTTGTCCCTCTCTCAGGAAAAGGCCCAGCGGTTTTCCAACCGGCATAGGACCATTGGTCCCCGGTTTAAAGTGGGTGATATGGTTTGGTTGTCGTCAAAGAATATCTCTATGAAGGTTGTGTCTCCAAAGTTCAAGCCAAGATTTATTGGACCTTATAAGATTTTGGAGATTCTTAATCCTGTTTCATTCCGATTGGCTCTTCCAGTTACGTTTAAAATCCATAACGTGTTTCATAAATCTCTGTTGAAGAGGTTTGTTGAACCAGTAGTTCCTATGGTGGCACCTCCTGACCCTGTATTGGTTAAAGGCAATGTGGAATATGAGGTAGAGAAAATATTGGATTCTTGTTTGGCTAGATAGAGACTCCAGTATTTGGTCAAATGGAAGGGTTATGGCCATGTCGATAATTCTTGGGTCTCTGCCTCTGACATTCATGCCGATAGATTGGTTTGTGCTTTTCATTGGGCCCATCCTGATCAGCCTGGTGGCGTGAATGAGGGTTCGTTGACCCCCTCCTCAAGGGGGGGTACTGTTTTGAACTCATTTTTTGGTCTGCCTCTGGTTTCTGGTGAAGGAGCTGGTTGTGTTGATAGAGGAGTCATGAGTTCTCTTTCCGGGCTCCCTCTGGTGGTGGCAGGAGGTAATGAAGCTGATCTAATTAACAGAGACCTGCCACCTGATAATGAAGATGAGGATTGGACATCTGGAGTCTCAGACTGGATTTAAGACAGCCGACTCCCTTTTCCCATGCTGGTGATTTTTTCCTGCCTCCTGAGGTTCTAGTTTCCAGTTCAGTTCCTGCCTTCTCAAGCTAAGTGTTCTCTGCTATTGTTCACACTTGATTTGGTTTTGTCTATTCAGTTTTAGTGTGCTTAGTCAGCCCCGGATGAGGCTATGCTGAATTTCCATTCTTATGTCACTGTATGTGCCAGTTTTGCTTTTTGTCCCTTATTAGATTGGCCTCTTTTTGCTCTGTTCTTAGAATATGCCAGAGTGCTGATATAGTGGGTGAAGTCTAGTGACTTCAGGGTTTTTTTTTGCTATCAGAAGTGTTGGACATTTTGCCAGGGTTTTTTTTGGCGTGATTGCAGACAGTATCTTTCCTTTCCTGTCCTTTCTAGTTATTGTGGGCCCCATCGTTTGCTCAGCCTATTTTCCTACCTGTGTTTGTGTTTTCATCTTGTTTCACCGTCAATACATGTGTGGGGGATATCTATTCCTTTGTGGTCTGCTCTGGGGCAGTTTAGATTTCCCCTTTTCTTGCTTTAGGCTTATTTAGTAGTCCTCCAGCTGTGACGAGGCATCTAGAATCATCGTAGGTACGCTCCATGGCTACTTCTAGTTGTTGTGGTTAGGATCAGGGGTCTGCAATCCACTTAGTTACCAACCTCTCTGGTTTTCTGTGACTTAGCTTGGCTTTGGGTCACCGAGGAGGAAAACAATCATAATAACAATGGTTCTGGAAAAGCGAAATGGTTCCTGACCTGCCGAAAGAAATCTAGCAAATTCTCTGCTCCCAAGTCCAAATGTCCTCTCCTTTCTGAGCCCCAGTGTGTCTAAATCACATATAGCTCCCACATGTTTGGCAATTCTGTAGTGATGAAAGCCCGCCTAATTTACAGGTGCGTGTCTCCAGAAGCTTGAGTTGGGCATAATATACTGATTACTACAATGTACTGTTCACTACAATGGCAGTTTGCAATTTTCACACAGCAACATCCACTGCTGCCTGTTTCTGGAAAATACCCATGGAGTCAAAATCGCCACTACATCGGTAAATAAATTCCCAAAGGGTTTTAATTTCCAAAATGGGGTCACTTTGAGAGGGATTCTGCTTTTCTAGTACTTAGGGGATCTTTATATGGAATCCACAAGCTAGCATAGGAAAATCCACTCTGCAGGAGGCAAATAGCACTCCGTCCCTCGTGAGTCTCTCCGTATGGCAAAGTAGTACTGTACACATACTGCCACATATGGGGTATTGCCACATTCACTAGAAATTGTGGGACAAATTTTGGTGCCATTTTAATCCATTTCCCAGTGTGAAATTGTAAAACTTGTGTCACTCTCCACAAGGAGAAACCTTACCCCTTAGACCTCAGTCCAGAGCCTCTCACCTAGCCAAATCAGTTCTCATACTTTGCACTGATGAGGGCCAATAGCCCGAAACACTATGTCTGCAAATTGAGATTCTTATTTGGCTTTTATCGTAAGTCATATTGCAAGACTCGTTAAAGGGTCGATTGTGACTTGTAAGGATCGCTACTACCAACAGGTGGCGCTATGAAGTTCAAGTCCTCTTTCTCTCTCTGAAGAGGCAATTTGCATATAAAACTTGGGGTTAACACTTAATCTTGGTGGTAAAAATGTAAGTTATTTTTTCTTCACTGCCCAACGGTATAAAAGTTTGTGACACACCTATGGTGTCAGTAGAATCATTGCGCCCCTAGATGAATTCTTTGAGAGGTGTAATTGGTAAAATGGGGTCACTTATGGGGGGGTTCTGCTGTCCTGGCACCTCAGGGGCTCTGTCAGTGTAACATGGCACCCTCAAACAAGTGCAGCAAAATCTGCACTGTTATATGGCACTACTTCTCTTCTGAGCTTTGCACTGTGCCTCAAAAGTAGTTTTAGACCACATATGGGGTATCAGTGAACTCAGGAGAAATTGCACAACAAACTTTGGGGTCCATTTTCTCCTTTTACCCTTGTGAAAATTCAAAATTTGTAGCTAAAAATAGATTTTTGTGGGAAAATGTAAGTTTTTTTATTTTCATGGCTTAACTTTTATAAACTTCTGTGAAAGTGCTCAATACACATCTAGATAAGGTCTCAATGGGGTCTAGTTTCCCAAATGGTGTCACTTGTGGGGGTTTCCACTGTTTAGGCACATCAGGGGCTCTCCAAACGTGACATGGCAACTGCTAATAATTCCAGCATATTTTCCATTCAAAAAGTGAAATGGGGCTCCTTTCCTTCCAAGCCCTGCAGTGTGCCCAAACAGTAGACTTCCCCCACATATGGGGTATTGGCATGCTCAGAAGAAATTGCACAACAAAATACATTGTCCACTTTCTCCTGTTACCCTTGTGAAAGTAAAAAAATAAGTCTAAAGGATAATTTTTGTGAAAGAAAAGTGAATGTTTTTTCCCTTCCACATTCCAAAAGTTCCTGTGAAGCACCTGAAGGGTTAATAAACTTCTTGAATGTGGTTTTGAGCACCTTGAGGGGTGCAGTTTTTAGAATGGTGTCATATTTGGGTATTTTCTGTCATATAGGCCCCACAAAGTGACTTCAAATGTGAGGTGGTCCCTAAAAAAAATGTGTTGCAAATTTTGTTGTAAAAATGAGAAATCGCAGGTGAAATTTTAACCCTTATAACTTCCTAACAAATAAAAATTATGTTTCCAAAATTGTGTTGATGCAAAGTAGACATGTTGGAAATATTATTTAACTATTTTGGGTGATTTGACTCAATAATTTAAGGGCATAAAAATTAAAAGTTTGAAAATTGCAAAGACTTCAAAAAAATGCCAAATTTCTGGGTTTCTGGGTCATATTGAAGAAATGTTACCGCCATCATAAAGTACATTATGTCACAAAAGAAAACAATCTCAGTATCAGTGGGATCCGTTGAAACATTTCAGAGTTATTACCTCATAAAGTGACAGTGGTCAGAACTGTCAAAATGGCCCTGGTCATTAAAGGGAACCTGTCATCACGTTTTTCAGCTATAAGCTGCGGCCACTGCTTTTTGGGGCTTATCTACAGCATTCTGTTATGCTGTGGATAAGCCCCTGATTTAACTTGAAAGAGAAAAAAAATACGTTTTATTATATTCACCCGGGGGCGGTCCAGTCTGATGGGCATCACAGGTTCTGTGTCTGTCACCTCCTATCTTCATACAATGTCGTCATCCTGCTTGCTTCGTGTCATGGCTCCTGCGCAGGCGTACTGATCTGCCCTTGAGGGCAGAGTAAAGTACTGCTGTGCCAGGTATGGATGCGTGAGACTTGTGCGAGTTTCCCCCAAGTGTGACCCCAGCCTAAGGTCGGGGTCAGACATGCGAGAAACTCGCACGAGTCTCGCATGTCAATACCCTGCACTGCCGCCGGCACTTGGATCGGAGTGTGTGGCTGCATGTATTTCTATGCAGCTGAATACTCAGGTCCTGAGTGCCGTCTATCTATCCCATATCTATCTATCTATCTATCTATCTATCTATCTATCCCATATCTATCTATCTGTGTGTAAACATTCTTCAATGGAGTATGTAAAAGAAGAGTTTGGACAAGGAAATGACATCACAATTCTTTTTTTGTTAAATAATATATCTTTATTTAGCTTACAAAAAAGCATACAAATCCGCATGAAAAAAACGCATCAAAAATGCATGTAAAAAATGCATCAAAATTGCAGGTAAACTGCCAGTGACCTCTGATGCAGATTTCACCTTCGTCAAATTCTGAGCAAATACTGAGCCAATCCTGACCGTGGAAACATACCCTGACAGCGTCACAGCAGAGGTCAAAAGCCCTGTCTGTGTTCTCTCCTCCTGAGTCCTCATCATGGTTGCTCCTAGAACTGTCCTGAAAATGGATATGCATAAGTGAAGCTGCAGAACGATCCATTTCTAAGCGGCATTAACGCAATGTAAGGGATCCGGTAATGCACCCATTGACTTCCATTAGCGTAATGGATCCTAACGCATGTCAAAATCGACATGGGTTAGCGATAGTTCGTTATTTTGTGATGTACCTTCAAATGCTGACTACCGCCTTTTTTGGTCCATTAAGGCAAAACGCACAGAGAACAGAAGCGTTCGCTCTGCATAGAACACTATTGCTAACGTAGGCTGACGCAATGCAACCATGCGTTATCGCAATGGTAAAAAATACAATTTGGGGCTCATCATTAGTGCATCTGTGGCACTCCAGAGTCTGGTTGCCATAGTGACATTGCCTCCTTCTAAGGAGTAATGTCATGCCTGGAGGCAGGAGGGGGGTCCCCATGCCAGGTAACACAGTGTACATTACAATTCCTACTGCAGGCCAGAAACGGGAGCTTCCTTATAAATTCTGGCCAGCAGATGGGGTTAGTGAGTCAGGAAGAAGACAGCGGAGAGAGTAAACAAGAGAGTTGTCATGGAAACAGGAGCAGTTGGCGCTCATGACAAGACAGGGACAGTGGGAGTTGGTCTGTGGAGAGGGAAGGGACAGGAGCAGGCTCTGGGGAATTAAAATTGCATATAGCAACCCCAGAGCGAAGCACTGATAAAAGGGACGCCAGAGTCCTTGGCTGGGCAGGAGCTTACGCCCTGACAGCCAAATCTGGAGTGCATGGGACTGCAAGTTCCTTGGCCACACTGAACTCCTGAAGGCACGGCAGCAGACCAAGAGCCTGGGGCTGACAGTGAAAAGGATAGTGCCCGTGATATAGGCTCAAGCTGTCAGCCATACAGGTAGCAATCATCACGCAGGAGAGGGCCTCACCTTAGCTACAAGTAGCACGGACCAGGAAGCAGAGCGCAGAAGGATGGTCCCCAACCCCACCTGGCAGGGTGGGTCCCATGAATGCCTCCAGGCGAGACAGACTCAATCCATCATCTGTATCTGGTACCCCAGATTGCATTTACTTTCAAGTAAAAGTTAAAGAAAACCGCACCTCTCTGTGTCCTTCACTTTTCCTCTGCTCCCCAACGTTCACCACCATCTGAATAATCAAATATACTTGCCCTGGGGGCCGCTCAACCTGTGGGGAGCTGAACCATCTTTGCTGAGTCACCAACAGCCCCAGTGGACCAAAACCGCAACATCAGCCGCCCATTGCCGAACACCACGGGTGACGTCACGACCAAACACCACATAATTTTTCTCTATTTTTTTACTGGACGCCCAGGGCTACCGTGACATCCCCTTTAAAGAACCTGACCGGCCTGGTACTGAGTAACCTAAGGCCCTGTGGGGCACTCCAAACTTGGCGTCACAAACAGGATTATCGAGCCTAGCAAAGCTGGGTACTGTGTGCCAGAGACTTTATTAAATTGTGTGCTAGAGACTTTAATGAGCTTTCAAATAACCACCATAACTGCATCACAAAGTGCGTGTGAGCAGAGAGGGGCATGCCATCATGGGTGGAGCCAGAAAGAGCACGACACGAAGCCCTGCCCGCACTCTGACGTCAGTGGGCGAAGTGAAGCTGGAGCTGCGCTCTATGGTGAGTGAAAAGCAGGAAGATCCGATTTGGAGACCAGGAGGGAGCTCAAACCAGCCTGTCAGAGAGCAGCTGTTGACAAGGGTAAAGGTAAACGGAGCTTGGCTGAGGTTCACTGAGGTAGGAAGAAAATTTCCAACTCAGGCGGAGATTCAGTGGCGGTCACAGCTGCAGCCTCCATAATGCCGCTATCAATGCCATATATACCAGGAGTGGCCTGGTTACCTCAGTACTCAGGGGAGTCGCACACCCTGAGTGATTTTAATGAAAGACTATGTAGTTTGTTCAAAGTGTACCCCCTGTCTGAGAGTCAAAAAGTTAATATCCTCATTGGCCAGTTAATTGGTGCAGCCCAGAGGGAAGTAAAGTTCTGGCCAGACACTGATAAAGGAACTGTCAAACAAATCTTGGCCAGACTGAAGGACACTTTTGACACCCGCACTGCAGCAGAGATAAAAATGAGATTCTTTGGGGGCAAAGAAAGGGTGCAGGACAGTATACGGGACTATGCTCTTAACCTTCAGGAGGCACTATGGGCTGTAAAGCAGGTTGACCCTGAGAGCGTGCAAGATGAAGATAGATTACTAACGGAGCAGTTTATAGAGGGACTCCAGTCTAACAATCAAAGGACACAGCTGCACATAATGGCCCTACAAAATCCTGAATTGGACTTTGCACACTTTAAGGATAGAGCCATCTGGGTGCTGTGTGAACCAAATCCTAGCGGCACCGAGCCCTCTAGGTGTCCAGCAATTACATTCCAGCAGGAGGCAGCATCCTTTCCCCAGACCTCTATTGAGACCGACACGCTGGCCCAAGATCATGGCTCTGCTGCAGAACTACATCTCCAGGTCAAGGAACTAACCAAAAGTGTGGCTGCACTCATAAAAACTGTGCAGTCCATACAAGTGGCTCCAAAGAAGAAGATCCAACTGGCCTCCAGTTCAGTTGATGTCTCGTGGCGACAGCAGAGAATTCCACCAATCAGAGCTTGAGATAGCGATCGTTATGAGGACTGACAGACCATCTGTCGCCAGTGCAACAAGGCGGGACACAGCAAAATTCTGTTATTTAAACAAGCAACCCCTGGGGCAAAGGGCCAACCCTCAGGAGTAAGACAACCAAGCCCACCAAGTTGGCGAGACAAGTATGTAGGAGGACGGCCAGTCCTGCCCATCGTGATTGATAGCTTCCTGATAACTGCTTTATTGGACACTGGCTCCCAGGTGACAACGATGCCATTTGTCCTCTTTATGCAGTACTGGGCTGATTCAGACATTACTCAGAGCCCAGATAAAGACCTTGCCATCCTTGCCAGCAATAGTCAGCCCTTGCCTCAGATGGGATATAAATAGGTGACCATCAAGATTGGCAGAGTAGAATTGCAGTCGCAAGGCTTGATTATAGTTGATATTGACAAACGAGAATGCCATCCTATGATCACTTTAGGCACTAATGTAACTGAAAATTGTCTTGGAGAAATTATTGTTTTGTTACAGCAGCTAGCCAAGACCGCCAGCTCCAGTCAGCAGCGGGTCTTGCAAAAGGAAATCAGAGCCATGATGCAGAGACAACAGGTAGAGCTGTCTGGTGGAGAAGTCGGCATGTGTCAGAGTAAGTGATCCTTTCCCCATTGCAGTACCTCTCAGAAGTGAAATGTTAATTTGGTGTTGGGCAGCAATAGGCCTCAGGGGTCAAGGTTACCAAGCCCTGGTAGAATTCATGTACTCTGATAGTAGGCCCACAATCCTGACAGCCAGACGGGTAGTTGATGTCCACAAGGAGAGAGTTCTAAAACGCATCTTAAATTATGGGGAGAGGTCCATTTACTCCGGTATGCTACCCTTGCTTAGCTGTTCACTGTTAGTAACATAGTAACATAGTTTTGAAGGCTGAAGGAAGAACTTACGTCCATCTAGTTCAGCCTATTTTTAGTGCAGCTGTTCTGCATTGTTGAACCTGGGGAAGGCAAAAAACCCACAGAGTAGAAGCCAATTTTCTCCATAGGGAAAAAAATTCCTTCCCCTAAGCTGGGTCAACCATCTACCTATAATAATCTGTTATTCGTAACCTTCTATACTGTTACTCACAAGAAAAGCATCCATTCCTTTCTTAAATTCATTCAGTGAGTTGGCCATGACCACTTCCTCAGGAAGAGAATTCCAGAGCCTCACTGCTCTTACCACGAAGAACCCTCTTCTATGCTGGTGCAGAAATTGTCTTTCCTCCAACGAAGAGAATGCCCCCTTTTTCTTGTCACAGTCCTTGGTACAAACAGTTCATTGGAGAGATCTCTGTATTGCCCTCTGATATACTTGTACATATATATTAAGTCTCCCCTAAGTCTTCTCTTTTCTAGAGTAAATAGACCTAATTTTGATAACCTTTCTGGGTATTGTAGTGAACCAACTCCATTTATCATTTTAGTAGCCCGCCTTTGAACCCTTTCAAGTTCAGTAATGTCTTTCTTGAGCACCGGCGTCCAAAATTGCACACAATACTCCACGTGTGGTCTGACGAGTGATTTGTACAGAGGGAGAATTATGTTTTCATCTTGTGTCCCCAGACCTCTTCTAATGCATCCCATGACCCTATTTGCTTTGGTGGCAGCTGCCTGACACTGGGCACTCCAATTTAGCTTCTTATTGACTAAGATGCCTAAGTCTTTTTCCATGTCTGATTTCCCCAGCAGTTTCCTATTTAGTAAGTAATTATAGCATCTGTTTCTCCTTCCCATGTGCATAACCTTACACTTATCTGTGTTAAACCTCATTTGCAATTTTCAGCCCAATTCTCCAATTTACTCAAATCTGTCTGTAGTTGCAAACTGTCCTCCTTTGTGTTAACTACCTTACATAGTTTTGTATCATCTGCAAATACTGATATTTTACTGTGTAAGCCATCCACTATATCATTAATAAATATATTAAATAGTAGGGGGCCCAATACAGAACCCTGTGGTACCCCACTAGTAACCCTGGCCCAATCTGAGTATGCACCATTAATAACCACTCTTTGTTTTCTATCACTAAGCCAGCTACCTACCCATCTACACACATTTTCCCCTAGCCCAAGCTTTCTCATCTTACTTATCAATCTTTTATGTGGGACAGTGTCAAATGCTTTAGAGAAGTCGAGATAAATGACATCCAATGATTCTCCTTGGTCCATTTGAGAGCTTACAGCCTCATAGAAGCTGATCAGGTTAGTTTGACAGGAGCGATCCTTCATAAATCCATGTTGATATGGAGTTAAACATTTATTAACATTGAGATATTCCATAATGGTATCCCTTAGAAACCCTTCAAAAATTTTACCCACAACAGATGTTAAGCTTACCGGCCTATAGTTTCCATGTTCCCTTTTACACCCCTTTTTGAATATTGGTACCACATTTGCTTGCCGCCAATCAAAAGGAACAGACCCTGTTTCTACAGAGTCTTTAAATATAAGGAATAGAGGCCTGTCTATCACATTACTTAACTCCCTTAATACCCAAGGGTGAATGCCATCAGGGCCTGGTGATCTGTCAATTTTAATCTTACTAAGGCGGTTCTGCACTTCTTCCTGGGTTAGGCAGGTAATACTTAATGGGGAGTTTACATTATCACTCTGCATTTCCCCTGGCAAATCCTTTTCCTGTGTGAACACTGTTGAGAAAAAAGTATTTAAAACACTTGCTTTTCCCACATCGCTCTCTATGATTTCACCCTCGTTGTTTTTTAAAGGGCCGACACCATCAATTTTAATCTTTTTACTGTTTATATAATTAAAGAATAGTTTGGGGTTTGTTTTACCTTCCTTAGCAATGAGTCTCTCAGTTTCCACTTTTGCTAATTGTATTTGTTTTTTACACATTTTATTTTTTTCTCTATAACTTTTTAATGCTTCTTCATTGCCTTCTTGTTTTAGCTTCCTAAATGCCTTGTTCTTGTTATTTATTGCCCTTTTTACATCCTTATTTAGCCACATTGGTGTTCTCCTGTTCCTAGCCCTTTTATTTCTGTATGGTATGGCTAGCTTGCAGTGGGTGTGTAAAACTGATTTAAATATTTCCCATTTATTTTCTGTGCTCCTATTTTTTAGGACATTGTCCCAATCAATTCGGCGAAGGTCCTCTCTAAGCTGATCAAACTTTGCTTTCCTGAAATTCAGCGTTTTCGTAACCCCCTTCCAGGGCACCTTACTGAAGGACAAGTGGAATTGTATTATATTGTGGTCACTGTTCCCTAGGTGCCCATAGACTTGTACTTCTGTTATTCTATCTGGCCTGCTGCTTAAAATTAAGTCCAGAAGGGCTGTCCCTCTAGTTGGGCCCTGCACAAGTTGTGACAGATAATTATCCTTGGTTACTGACAGAAATTGGTTTCCTTTCTGAGATACGCAGGTTTCAGTTTCCCAGTCTATGTCGGGGTAGTTGAAGTCCCCCATGATAATCACCTCATTGTTATTTGCTGCTTTGTCTATTTGTTTCAATAATACATTTTCAGTGGTTTCTGTTATATTTGGTGGCTTATAACAAACCCCTATGAGGATTTTATTACTTTTCTCTCCTTGTATCTCCACCCATAGAGACTCCACCTCTTCATTTCCCTCTTGTATATCTTCTCTTAGTGTGGGCTTTAAAGTGGACTTTATATATAGACAGACTCCACCCCCTTTCCTTTTTTTATGATCCCTCCTAAACAAATCATATCCTTGCAAGTTAGCCGCCCAGTCATAGCTGTCGTCTAACCATGTCTCAGTTATTCCTACTATGTCATATTTTTCCTCATACATTACCAACTCCAGATCTTCAATCTTATTGGTCAGGCTTCTTGCGTTGGTCAGCATGCAGGAAAGAAGCTTTGCTTCATTTTTCTTAGCTTCCTTCTGAGTACCCTGTCTTGGGTCCTCTTTACCACATCTAGTATCCTTGATTAGTTTGTCCTTCTGCTGCATGTTCTTGTCTGCTGTTTTTCCTCCCATCCCCTCTTCTTCTAGTTTAAAGCCCTCCTGATGAGTGTGGCAAGTCTTATGGCGAATGTGAGTTTCCCAGGTTTTGTGAGGTGTATCCCATCTCTTCCAAGAAGTCCATCGTAGAGGTAATTCACGCCATGCTCCAAGAATCCATAGCATTGCTGCATGCACCACCGTCGTAGTCCGTTGTTCACCTCTAGTATCCTATTCCATCTCCTGATGCCATGGCCATCGACTGGGAGGATTGATGAGAAAACAACCTGTATGTTCCATTCCTTTATTTTCTTCCCCAGAATTTCAAAGTCTTCGCACATAGTTGGTAGGTCATTTCTTGCCGTGTCATTTGTGCCTACATGTATCAGTAGGAAAGGGTAGTCGTCCTTGGATTTGAGGATAGTTGGTATCCTGTTGGCCACATCCTTGATTTTTGCTCCTGGGAGGCAGCATACTTCTCGTGTGGTTATGTCCGGCCTGCAGATAGTTGCCTCCGTGCCTCTTAGTAGTGAGTCGCCCACAACTACCACTCTTCTTTTCTTTCTGGACGCACTGCTTGTTGCTCGTGAGTTTTTTGAGTGTCATTTGTTTCCGCTTTTGTTGACAGAGTAACTTTTGTTGATAGTGTGTCTTCTCTTGTAGATACGGTATCATCCTGAGTTGTGCCATTTTCGTTCTCCAGCATGAGGGCTTCATATTGGTTGCTAAGCTGTGTGGGTGGTGATGACCACTTGATCTGTTTGCTTCTTTTCGTCACATGGCTCCACTTTTCAGCCTCTGTATGTGCTCTGAAGCTTTTCTCACTTTCCAAATCCTGAATGGTTGCTTCTGCTTCATCCAAGAAGTCCTCATGTTCTTTAATTATCTTCAATGTTGCTATTCTTTCTTCCAGTCCCTGCACCTTTTCCTCTGAGAGGGCAACAAGTTTGCACTTCTGACAGGTAAAGTTGAGTTTTTGGGCAGGAAGATCCGTAAACATATAGCATGTGTTGCAGGTGACCATGTGAATTTTCTTCTCTTCCATATTGCTGATGCAGGCTATGATGGGTTTTGCAATGTCCTCAAACAGCGAGACTCGGCAAGTCCCAGCGATCGATCAGCTTAAGGCGACTCTTCTCCTCTTCTGAGAATGCACCGGAAATATGCAGATGAGCTTCCTGCTTCTCCAATGCAATAGAGGCAACAGAACCCTTGCTTTCGTCCGACAAGGTGGAAGACAGTGGCTCTGAAGGGCAGCAGAAGGATTGGTGTCAGCAGCTACACGTAGGCACTGACTCCACCCCTTCGCACCAAAAGCATGGGGTTTACTGGGTGGCTCGAGAATTTGAACGGGTCTTCAGCAAACATCCTCTAGACTTTGGGCAGGCAAAAGAGGTCCAACACTATATCCCCACTGGAGATCATCCACCCATTAAAGAGAGGTACCGGCCTGTACCCCTTGCACACTATCAATGTGCCAAGGGTATGTTACAGGAGATGAAGGAGGCTGGGGTAATCAGAGATAGTTGTAGTCTTTGGGCAGCTCCATTAGTCCTCGTTAAAAAGAAAGATGGTACTATGAGAATGTGTGTAGACTATAGGCGGATTAACAACATTACACATAAGGACGCTTATCCATTACCTAGAATTGAGGAATCATTAGCTGCATTGAGAAACGCTAACTATTTCTCTACCTTAGATCTCACCAGTGGGTATTGACAGGTTCCCGTGGCAGAGGCACACAAAGAGAAGACAGCCTTTACAACACGAATGGGCCTCTGCGAGTTTAACCACATACTGTTTGGGCTCAGCAATGCGCCAGGAACATTTCAGCGGTTAATGGAATGCTGCCTTGGACATAAAAACTTTGAAACCGTTCTGCTGTCCCTGGATGACATCATCGTCTACTCCAAAACCTACAAAGACCATTTGAAGCACCTAGCTGAGGTATTCGAAGCCCTGTCCAACTTGGCTTGAAAGTAAAGCCTTCCAAATGTCACCTTTTGAAGCCCAAGGTGCAATACCTAGGCCATATGGTAAGTGAGGACGGTGTGGCACCAGACCCTAGCAAAGTCACCGTTATATGGGACTGGCAAAGACCCAGCACCATTCATGAAGTACGGCAGTTTCTTGGGTTAGCAGGCTACTACCGAAGATTTATCAAGGACTTCACCAAAATAGCTGCACCCCTGCAATATCTTCTAGTGGGTCAATCCAAGAAGGCCAAGAACAAGAGTCTTCCATTCGAGTGGAACAAAAGGATAGAAGAGTCCATCATCAGGTTGAAATTGACCCTCACTGGAGATGAGTTCCTGGCCTACCCTGACTATAACCAACCATTGGTACTTTACACTGACGCTAGCAACGTGGGATTGGGAGCAGTGCTGTCACAAGTGCAGAAATGTAGAGAGAGAGTAGAGTTGAGCGAAACGGGTCGAAAAATTTCAAAAGTCGCCGACTTTTGGTAAAGTCGGGTTTCATGAAACGAAACCCGACCCTAGGGTGAGGTCGGCCACGAGCTCTGCGACTTTAGCGCCAAAGTCACGTTTCAAAAGTTTGTTTTCCGTCCTTTTTCAGCCAATCAGGATACACGGACACTGTGGGCAACGTGATGACATAGGCAGGGGTCACCACCATCTTTGAGAAGGGCATGCAAGTGATTGGCTTGCTTTGGGGGGCGTCACAGGGGGTATAAAAGGGCGTGCACGCCGACCGCCATGTTACTCATGCTGATCTCAGAATAGGGAGAGCTGCTGCTGCTGCTGATTCTGTAGGGAGAGCGTTAGGCAGGGAAGAAGACAACAAAAACTGCTTCTGCTGCTAGCGATTTTGCCTGTACAACACACCAGTCACTGTGTGTGCAGTGCAAGTGGAGGCTATATTTTGCTGGATCAGCTGTGTGGGTTGTTAGGCTGCCTTATAAGGCTTCCTGATAGCTGCATTGCTGTTTTTCCACTGCTCTGCAAACTGCTTTTTTAAAAGCAATCCAAATTTTTTTTTTTGTTCTGGTGAGGTACTGAGCGTGCATTTTTTCACACCATACAGCGGTGTACGCTCCTCACACAGTACCGTCTAACGGCTGTTATCACGGCCACAGTGAAGCTATCTGTGTGTGACTCTGTAAGGATAAGTCGAGGACATGTTCCGTTCTTACAGACATCCACCTTCTAGTTTTGTCTGGTTTTCAAACAGTTAAGTATATTTGCTGTTTGATCACATTCAAAACTATAGAGAGACAGCGTGTGTCAGTCCGTATACTTAAAAAACACGGAGCTTGACAATTTTACAGACACCGGACAGCGGTGTATGTGCACGCTCCTCTCTCAGTACCGTGTAACGGCTGTTATCATGGCCACAGTGAAGCTATCTGTGTGTGACTCTGTAAGGATAAGTCGAGGACTTGTTCCGTTCTTACAGACCTACACTGTAGGGAGATTCCTATTCTGCCCAATTATATATACACCTTGTAGTTTGTCATACACTAGCGAATTACTGCCTGTGACATAGCGGTGTGATATTAGCTGGGCCTCACACAATCCAACAGTGTCCACAAGTGTGTTCAGAAATTCTACATCTCCCCTGTCCTATAGTGACATTTCTGACACGTACGACATTGAGCCTGTGACATAGCGGTGTGATATTCACTGGGCCTCACACAATCCAACAGTGTCCACAAGTGTGTTCAGAAATTCTACATCTCCCCTGTCCTATAGTGACATTTTTCACACCTGCAACATTGAGACTGTGACATAGCGGTGTGATATTCACTGGGCCTCACACAATCCAACAGTGTCCACAAGTGTGTTCAGAAATTCTACATCTCCCCTGTCCTATAGTGACATTTTTCACACCTGCGACATTGAGCCTGTGACATAGCGGTGTGATATTCACTGGGCCTCACACAATCCAACAGTGTGAACAAGTGTGTTCAGAAATTCTACATCTCCCCTGTCCTATAGTGACATTTTTCACACCTGTGACATTGAGACTGTGACATAGCGGTGTGATATTCACTGGGCCTCACACAATCCAACAGTGTCCACAAGTGTGTTCAGAAATTCTACATCTCCCCTGTCCTATAGTGACATTTTTCACACCTGCGACATTGAGCCTGTGACATAGCAGTGTGATATTCACTGGGCCTCACACAATCCAACAGTGTCCACAAGTGTGCTCAGAAATTCTACATCTCCCCTGTCCTATAGTGACATTTTTCACACCTGCGACATTGAGCCTGTGTCATAGCGATGTGATATTCACTGGGCCTCACACAATCCAACAGTGTCCACAAGTGTGTTCAGAAATTCTACATCTCCCCTGTCCTATAGTGACATTTTTCACACCAGCGACATTGAGCCTGTGGCATAGCGGTGTGATATTCACTGGGCCTCACACAATCCAACAGTGTCCACAAGTGTGTTCAGAAATTCTACATCTCCCCTGTCCTATAGTGACATTTTTCACACCAGTGACATTGAGCCTGTGGCATAGCGGTGTGATATTCACTGGGCCTCACACAATCCAACAGTGTCCACAAGTGTGTTCAGAAATTCTACATCTCCCCTGTCCTATAGTGACATTTTTCTCATCTGCGACATTGAGACTGTGACATAGCGGTGTGATATTCACTGGGTCTCACACAATCCAACAGTGTCCACAAGTGTGTTCAGAAATTCTATATCTCCCCTGTCCTATAGTGACATTTTTCACACCTGCGACATTGAGCCTGTGACATAGCGGTGTGATATTCACTGGGTCTCACACAATCCAACAGTGTCCACAAGTGTGTTCAGAAATTCTACATCTCCCCTGTCCTATAGTGACATTTTTCACACCTGCGACATTGAGTCTGTTACATAGCGGTGTGATATTCACTGGGCCTCACACAATCCAACAGTGTCCACAAGTATGTTCAGAAATTCTACATCTCCCCTGTCCTATAGTGACATTTTTCACACCTGTGACATTGAGACTGTGACATAGCGGTGTGATATTCACTGGGCCTCACACAATCCAACAGTGTCCACAAGTGTGTTCAGAAATGCTACATCTCCCCTGTCCTATAGTGACATTTTTCACACCTGCGACATTGAGCCTGTGACATAGCAGTGTGATATTCACTGGGCCTCACACAATCCAACAGTGTCCACAAGTGTGCTCAGAAATTCTACATCTCCCCTGTCCTATAGTGACATTTTTCACACCTGCGACATTGAGCCTGTGTCATAGCGATGTGATATTCACTGGGCCTCACACAATCCAACAGTGTCCACAAGTGTGTTCAGAAATTCTACATCTCCCCTGTCCTATAGTGACATTTTTCACACCAGCGACATTGAGCCTGTGGCATAGCGGTGTGATATTCACTGGGCCTCACACAATCCAACAGTGTCCACAAGTGTGTTCAGAAATTCTACATCTCCCCTGTCCTATAGTGACATTTTTCACACCAGTGACATTGAGCCTGTGGCATAGCGGTGTGATATTCACTGGGCCTCACACAATCCAACAGTGTCCACAAGTGTGTTCAGAAATTCTACATCTCCCCTGTCCTATAGTGACATTTTTCTCATCTGCGACATTGAGACTGTGACATAGCGGTGTGATATTCACTGGGTCTCACACAATCCAACAGTGTCCACAAGTGTGTTCAGAAATTCTATATCTCCCCTGTCCTATAGTGACATTTTTCACACCTGCGACATTGAGCCTGTGACATAGCGGTGTGATATTCACTGGGTCTCACACAATCCAACAGTGTCCACAAGTGTGTTCAGAAATTCTACATCTCCCCTGTCCTATAGTGACATTTTTCACACCTGCGACATTGAGTCTGTTACATAGCGGTGTGATATTCACTGGGCCTCACACAATCCAACAGTGTCCACAAGTATGTTCAGAAATTCTACATCTCCCCTGTCCTATAGTGACATTTTTCACACCTGTGACATTGAGACTGTGACATAGCGGTGTGATATTCACTGGGCCTCACACAATCCAACAGTGTCCACAAGTGTGTTCAGAAATGCTACATCTCCCCTGTCCTATAGTGACATTTTTCACACCTGCGACATTGAAACTGTGACATAGCGGTGTGATATTCACTGGGCCTCACACAATCCAACAGTGTCCACAAGTGTGTTCAGAAATTCTACATCTCCCCTGTCCTACAGTGACATTTTTCACACCAGCGACATTGAGCCTGTGGCATAGCGGTGTGATATTCACTAGGCCTCACACAATCCAACAGTGTCCACAAGTGTGTTCAGAAATTCTACATCTCCCCTGTCCTATAGTGACATTTTTCACACCTTTGACATTGAGTCTGTGACATAGCGGTGTGATATTCACTGGGCCTCACACAATCCAACAGTGTCCACAAGTGTGTTCAGAAATTCTATATTTCCCCTGTCCTATAGTGACATTTTTCACACCTGCGACATTGAGCCTGTGACATAGCGGTGTGATATTCACTGGGCCTCACACAATCCAACAGTGTCCACAAGTGTGTTCTGAAATTTTACATTTCCCCTGTCCTATAGTGACATTTTTCACACCTGCGACATTGAGCCTGTGACATAGTGGTGTGATATTCACTGGGCCTCACCAATCCAACAGTGTCCACAAGTGTGTTCAGAAATTCTACATCTCCCCTGTCCTATAGTGACATTTTTCACACCTGCGACATTGAGCCTGTGACATAGCGGTGTGATATTCACTGGACCTCACACAATCCAACAGTGTCCACAAGTGTGTTCTGAAATTTTACATCTCCCCTGTCCTATAGTGACATTTTTCACACCTGCGACATTGAGCCTGTGACATAGTGGTGTGATATTCACTGGGCCTCACCAATCCAACATTGTCCACAAGTGTGTTCAGAAATTCTACATCTCCCCTGTCCTATAGTGACATTTTTCACACCTTTGATATTGAGACTGTGACATAGCGGTGTGATATTCACTGGGCCTCACACAATCCAACAGTGTCCACAAGTGAGTTCAGAAATTCTACATTTCCCCTGTCCTATAGTGACATTTTTCACACCTGCGACATTGAGCCTGTGACATAGCGGTGTGATATTCACTGGGCCTCACACAATCCAACAGTGTCCACAAGTGTGTTCTGAAATTTTACATCTCCCCTGTCCTATAGTGACATTTTTCACACCTGCGACATTGAGCCTGTGACATAGCGGTGTGATATTCACTGGGCCTCACACAATCCAACAGTGTCCACAAGTGTGTTCTGAAATTTTACATCTCCCCTGTCCTATAGTGACATTTTTCACACCTGCGACATTGAGCCTGTGACATAGTGGTGTGATATTCACTGGGCCTCACCAATCCAACAGTGTCCACAAGTGTGTTCAGAAATTCTACATCTCCCCTGTCCTATAGTGACATTTTTCACACCTGCGACATTGAGCCTGTGACATAGCGGTGTGATATTCACTGGGCCTCACACAATCCAACAGTGTCCACAAGTGTGTTCTGAAATTTTACATCTCCCCTGTCCTATAGTGTCATTTTTCACACCTGCGACATTGAGCCTGTGACATAGTGGTGTGATATTCACTGGGCCTCACCAATCCAACAGTGTCCACAAGTGTGTTCAGAAATTCTACATCTCCCCTGTCCTATAGTGACATTTTTCACACCTTTGACATTGAGACTGTGACATAGCGGTGTGATATTCACTGGGCCTCACACAATCCAACAGTGTCCACAAATGTGTTCAGAAATTCTACATTTCCCCTGTCCTATAGTGACATTTTTCACACCTGCGACATTGAGCCTGTGACATAGCGGTGTGATATTCACTGGGCCTCACACAATCCAACAGTGTCCACAAGTGTGTTCTGAAATTTTACATCTCCCCTGTCCTATAGTGTCATTTTTCACACCTGCGACATTGAGCCTGTGACATAGTGGTGTGATATTCACTGGGCCTCACCAATCCAACAGTGTCCACAAGTGTGTTCAGAAATTCTACATCTCCCCTGTCCTATAGTGACATTTTTCACACCTTTGACATTGAGACTGTGACATAGCGGTGTGATATTCACTGGGCCTCACACAATCCAACAGTGTCCACAAATGTGTTCAGAAATTCTACATTTCCCCTGTCCTATAGTGACATTTTTCACACCTGCGACATTGAGCCTGTGACATAGCGGTGTGATATTCACTGGGCCTCACACAATCCAACAGTGTCCACAAGTGTGTTCTGAAATTTTACATCTCCCCTGTCCTATAGTGTCATTTTTCACACCTGCGACATTGAGCCTGTGACATAGTGGTGTGATATTCACTGGGCCTCACCAATCCAACAGTGTCCACAAGTGTGTTCAGAAATTCTACATCTCCCCTGTCCTATAGTGACATTTTTCACACCTTTGACATTGAGACTGTGACATAGCGGTGTGATATTCACTGGGCCTCACACAATCCAACAGTGTCCACAAGTGTGTTCTCAAATCTTACATCTCCCCTGTCCTATAGTGACATTTTTCACACCTGCGACATTGAGCCTGTGACATAGCGGTGTGATATTCACTGGGCCTCACACAATCCAACAGTGTCCACAAGTGTGTTCTGAAATTTTACATCTCCCCTGTCCTATAGTGACATTTTTCACACCTGCGACATTGAGCCTGTGACAAAGTGGTGTGATATTCACTGGGCCTCACCAATCCAACAGTGTCCACAAGTGTGTTCAGAAATTGTACATCTCCCCTGTCCTACAGTGACATTTTTCACACCTTTGACATTGAGACTGTGACATAGCGGTGTGATATTCACTGGGCCTCACACAATCCAACAGTGTCCACAAGTGTGTTCAGAAATTCTACATCTCCCCTGTCCTATAGTGACATTTTTCACACCTGCGACATTGAGCCTGTGACATAGCGGTGTGATATTCACTGGGCCTCACACAATCCAACAGTGTCCACAAGTGTGTTCAGAAATTCTACATCTCCCCTGTCCTATAGTGACATTTTTCACACCTGCGACATTGAGACTGTGACATAGCGGTGTGATATTCACTGGGCCTCACACAATCCAACAATGTCCACAAGTGTGTTCAGAAATTCTACATCTCCCCTGTCCTACAGTGACATTTTTCACACCAGCGACATTGAGCCTGTGGCATAGCGGTGTGATATTCACTAGGCCTCACACAATCCAACAGTGTCCACAAGTGTGTTCTGAAATTTTACATCTCCCCTGTCCTATAGTGACATTTTTCACACCTGCGACATTGAGCCTGTGACATAGTGGTGTGATATTCACTGGGCCTCACCAATCCAACAGTGTCCACAAGTGTGTTCAGAAATTCTACATCTCCCCTGTCCTATAGTGACATTTTTCACACCTGCGACATTGAGCCTGTGACAAAGCGGTGTGATATTCACTGGGCCTCACATAATCCAACAGTGTCCACAAGTGTGTTCAGAAATTCTACATCTCCCCTGTCCTATAGTGACATTTTTGACACGTACGACATTGAGCCTGTGACATAGCGGTGTGATATTCACTGGGCCTCACACAATCCAACAGTGTCCACAAGTGTGTTCAGAAATTCTACATCTCCCCTGTCCTATAGTGACATTTTTGACACGTACGACATTGAGCCTGTGACATAGCGGTGTGATATTCACTGGGCCTCACACAATCCAACAGTGTCCACAAGTGTGTTCAGAAATTCTACATCTCCCCTGTCCTATAGTGACATTTTTCACACCTGCGACATTGAGCCTGTGACATAGCGGTGTGATATTCACTGGGTCTCACACAATCCAACAGTGTCCACAAGTGTGTTCAGAAATTCTACATCTCCCCTGTCCTATAGTGACATTTTTCACACCTGCGACATTGAGTCTGTTACATAGCGGTGTGATATTCACTGGGCCTCACACAATCCAACAGTGTCCACAAGTATGTTCAGAAATTCTACATCTCCCCTGTCCTATAGTGACATTTTTCACACCTGTGACATTGAGACTGTGACATAGCGGTGTGATATTCACTGGGCCTCACACAATCCAACAGTGTCCACAAGTGTGTTCAGAAATGCTACATCTCCCCTGTCCTATAGTGACATTTTTCACACCTGCGACATTGAAACTGTGACATAGCGGTGTGATATTCACTGGGCCTCACACAATCCAACAGTGTCCACAAGTGTGTTCAGAAATTCTACATCTCCCCTGTCCTACAGTGACATTTTTCACACCAGCGACATTGAGCCTGTGGCATAGCGGTGTGATATTCACTAGGCCTCACACAATCCAACAGTGTCCACAAGTGTGTTCAGAAATTCTACATCTCCCCTGTCCTACAGTGACATTTTTCACACCAGCGACATTGAGCCTGTGGCATAGCGGTGTGATATTCACTAGGCCTCACACAATCCAACAGTGTCCACAAGTGTGTTCAGAAATTCTACATCTCCCCTGTCCTATAGTGACATTTTTCACACCTTTGACATTGAGTCTGTGACATAGCGGTGTGATATTCACTGGGCCTCACACAATCCAACAGTGTCCACAAGTGTGTTCAGAAATTCTATATTTCCCCTGTCCTATAGTGACATTTTTCACACCTGCGACATTGAGCCTGTGACATAGCGGTGTGATATTCACTGGGCCTCACACAATCCAACAGTGTCCACAAGTGTGTTCTGAAATTTTACATTTCCCCTGTCCTATAGTGACATTTTTCACACCTGCGACATTGAGCCTGTGACATATTGGTGTGATATTCACTGGGCCTCACCAATCCAACAGTGTCCACAAGTGTGTTCAGAAATTCTACATCTCCCCTGTCCTATAGTGACATTTTTCACACCTGCGACATTGAGCCTGTGACATAGCGGTGTGATATTCACTGGACCTCACACAATCCAACAGTGTCCACAAGTGTGTTCTGAAATTTTACATCTCCCCTGTCCTATAGTGACATTTTTCACACCTGCGACATTGAGCCTGTGACATAGTGGTGTGATATTCACTGGGCCTCACCAATCCAACATTGTCCACAAGTGTGTTCAGAAATTCTACATCTCCCCTGTCCTATAGTGACATTTTTCACACCTTTGATATTGAGACTGTGACATAGCGGTGTGATATTCACTGGGCCTCACACAATCCAACAGTGTCCACAAGTGAGTTCAGAAATTCTACATTTCCCCTGTCCTATAGTGACATTTTTCACACCTGCGACATTGAGCCTGTGACATAGCGGTGTGATATTCACTGGGCCTCACACAATCCAACAGTGTCCACAAGTGTGTTCTGAAATTTTACATCTCCCCTGTCCTATAGTGACATTTTTCACACCTGCGACATTGAGCCTGTGACATAGCGGTGTGATATTCACTGGGCCTCACACAATACAACAGTGTCCACAAGTGTGTTCTGAAATTTTACATCTCCCCTGTCTTATAGTGACATTTTTCACACCTGCGACATTGAGCCTGTGACATAGTGGTGTGATATTCACTGGGCCTCACCAATCCAACAGTGTCCACAAGTGTGTTCAGAAATTCTACATCTCCCCTGTCCTATAGTGACATTTTTCACACCTGCGACATTGAGCCTGTGACATAGCGGTGTGATATTCACTGGGCCTCACACAATCCAACAGTGTCCACAAGTGTGTTCTGAAATTTTACATCTCCCCTGTCCTATAGTGTCATTTTTCACACCTGCGACATTGAGCCTGTGACATAGTGGTGTGATATTCACTGGGCCTCACCAATCCAACAGTGTCCACAAGTGTGTTCAGAAATTCTACATCTCCCCTGTCCTATAGTGACATTTTTCACACCTTTGACATTGAGACTGTGACATAGCGGTGTGATATTCACTGGGCCTCACACAATCCAACAGTGTCCACAAATGTGTTCAGAAATTCTACATTTCCCCTGTCCTATAGTGACATTTTTCACACCTGCGACATTGAGCCTGTGACATAGCGGTGTGATATTCACTGGGCCTCACACAATCCAACAGTGTCCACAAGTGTGTTCTCAAATCTTACATCTCCCCTGTCCTATAGTGACATTTTTCACACCTGCGACATTGAGCCTGTGACATAGCGGTGTGATATTCACTGGGCCTCACACAATCCAACAGTGTCCACAAGTGTGTTCTGAAATTTTACATCTCCCCTGTCCTATAGTGACATTTTTCACACCTGCGACATTGAGCCTGTGACAAAGTGGTGTGATATTCACTGGGCCTCACCAATCCAACAGTGTCCACAAGTGTGTTCAGAAATTGTACATCTCCCCTGTCCTACAGTGACATTTTTCACACCTTTGACATTGAGACTGTGACATAGCGGTGTGATATTCACTGGGCCTCACACAATCCAACAGTGTCCACAAGTGTGTTCAGAAATTCTACATCTCCCCTGTCCTATAGTGACATTTTTCACACCTGCGACATTGAGCCTGTGACATAGCGGTGTGATATTCACTGGGCCTCACACAATCCAACAGTGTCCACAAGTGTGTTCAGAAATTCTACATCTCCCCTGTCCTATAGTGACATTTTTCACACCTGCGACATTGAGACTGTGACATAGCGGTGTGATATTCACTGGGCCTCACACAATCCAACAATGTCCACAAGTGTGTTCAGAAATTCTACATCTCCCCTGTCCTACAGTGACATTTTTCACACCAGCGACATTGAGCCTGTGGCATAGCGGTGTGATATTCACTAGGCCTCACACAATCCAACAGTGTCCACAAGTGTGTTCTGAAATTTTACATCTCCCCTGTCCTATAGTGACATTTTTCACACCTGCGACATTGAGCCTGTGACATAGTGGTGTGATATTCACTGGGCCTCACCAATCCAACAGTGTCCACAAGTGTGTTCAGAAATTCTACATCTCCCCTGTCCTATAGTGACATTTTTCACACCTGCGACATTGAGCCTGTGACAAAGCGGTGTGATATTCACTGGGCCTCACACAATACAACAGTGTCCACAAGTGTGTTCTGAAATTTTACATCTCCCCTGTCCTATAGTGACATTTTTCACACCTGCGACATTGAGCCTGTGACATAGTGGTGTGATATTCACTGGGCCTCACCAATCCAACAGTGTCCACAAGTGTGTTCAGAAATTGTACATCTCCCCTGTCCTATAGTGACATTTTTCACACCTTTGACATTGAGACTGTGACATAGCGGTGTGATATTCACTGGGCCTCACACAATCCAACAGTTTCCACAAGTGTGTTCTGAAATTTTACATCTCCCCTGTCCTATAGTGACATTTTTCACACCTGTGACATTGAGCCTGTGACATAGTGGTGTGATATTCACTGGGCCTCACCAATCCAACAGTGTCCACAAGTGTGTTCAGAAATTCTACATCTCCTCTGTCCTATAGTGACATTTTTCACACCTGCGACATAGAGCCTGTGACATAGCGGTGTGATATTCACTGGGCCTCACACAATCCAACAGTGTCCACAAATGTGTTCAGAAAATCTACATCTCCCCTGTCCTATAGTGACATTTTTCACTTCTGTGACATAGCGGTGTGATATTCACTGGGCCTCACACAATCCAATAGTGTCCACAAGTGTGTTCAGAAATTCTACATCTCCCCTGTCCTATAGTGACATTTTTCACACCTGCGACATTGAGCCTGTGACAAAGCGGTGTGATATTCACTGGGCCTCACATAATCCAACAGTGTCCACAAGTGTGTTCAGAAATTCTACATCTCCCCTGTCCTATAGTGACATTTTTGACACGTACGACATTGAGCCTGTGACATAGCGGTGTGATATTCACTGGGCCTCACACAATCCAACAGTGTCCACAAGTGTGTTCAGAAATTCTACATCTCCCCTGTCCTATAGTGACATTTTTGACACGTACGACATTGAGCCTGTGACATAGCGGTGTGATATTCACTGGGCCTCACACAATCCAACAGTGTCCACAAGTGTGTTCAGAAATTCTACATCTCCCCTGTCCTATAGTGACATTTTTCACACCTGCGACATTGGGACTGTGACATAGCGGTGTGATATTCACTGGGCCTCACACAATCCAACAGTGTCCACAAGTGTGTTCAGAAATTCTACATCTCCCCTGTCCTATAGTGACATTTTTCACACCTGCGACATTGAGCCTGTGACATAGCGGTGTGATATTCACTGGGCCTCACACAATCCAACAGTGTCAACAAGTGTGTTCAGAAATTCTACATCTCCCCTGTCCTATAGTGACATTTTTCACACCTGTGACATTGAGACTGTGACATAGCGGTGAGATATTCACTGGGCCTCACACAATCCAACAGTGTCCAGAAGTGTGTTCAGAAATTCTACATCTCCCCTGTCCTATAGTGACATTTTTCACACCTGCGACAGTGAGCCTGTGTCATAGCGATGTGATATTCACTGGGCCTCACACAATCCAACAGTGTCCACAAGTGTGTTCAGAAATTCTACATCTCCCCTGTCCTACAGTGACATTTTTCACACCAGCGACATTGAGCCTGTGGCATAGCGGTGTGATATTCACTGGGCCTCACACAATCCAACAGTGTCCACAAGTGTGTTCAGAAATTCTACATCTCCCCTGTCCTATAGTGACATTTTTCACACCTGTGACATTGAGACTGTGGCATAGCGGTGTGATATTCACTGGGCCTCACACAATCCAACAGTGTCCACAAGTGTGTTTAGAAATTCTACATCTCCCCTGTCCTATAGTGACATTTTTCTCATCTGCGACATTGAGACTGTGACATAGCAGTGTGATATTCACTGGGCCTCACCAATCCAACAGTGTCCACAAGTGTGTTCAGAAATTCTACATCTCCCCTGTCCTATAGTGACATTTTTCTCACCTGCGACATTGAGACTGTGACATAGCGGTGTGATATTCACTGGGCCTCACACAATCCAACAGTGTCCACAAGTGTGTTCAGAAATTCTACATCTCCCCTGTCCTATAGTGACATTTTTCACACCTGCGACATTGAGTCTGTTACATAGCGGTGTGATATTCACTGGGCCTCACACAATCCAACAGTGTCCACAAGTGTGTTCAGAAATTCTACATCTCCCCTGTCCTATAGAGACATTTTTCACACCTTTGACATTGAGTCTGTGACATAGCGGTGTGATATTCACTGGGCTTCACACAATCCAACAGTGTCCACAAGTGTGTTCAGAAATTCTACATTTCCCCTGTCCTATAGTGACATTTTTCACACCTGCGACATTGAGCCTGTGACATAGCGTAGCGGTGTGATATTCACTGGGCCTCACACAATCCAACAGTGTCCACAAGTGTGTTCTGAAATTTTACATCTCCCCTGTCCTATAGTGACATTTTTCACACCTGCGACATTGAGCCTGTGACATAGTGGTGTGATATTCACTGGGCCTCACCAATCCAACAGTGTCCACAAGTGTGTTCAGAAATTCTACATCTCCCCTGTCCTATAGTGACATTTTTCACACCTTTGACATTGAGACTGTGACATAGCGGTGTGATATTCACTGGGCCTCACACCATCCAACAGTGTCCACAAATGTGTTCAGAAATTCTACATTTACCCTGTCCTATAGTGACATTTTTCACACCTGCGACATTGAGCCTGTGACATAGCGGTGTGATATTCACTGGGCCTCACACAATCCAACAGTGTCCACAAGTGTGTTCTGAAATTTTACATCTCCCCTGTCCTATAGTGACATTTTTCACACCTGTGACATTGAGCCTGTGACATAGCGGTGTGATATTCACTGTGCCTCACACAATCCAACAGTGTCCACAAGTGTGTTCTGAAATTTTACAACTCCCCTGTCCTATAGTGACATTTTTCACACCTGCGACATTGAGCCTGTGACATAGTGGTGTGATATTCACTGGGCCTCACCAATCCAACAGTGTCCACAAGTGTGTTCAGAAATTGTACATCTCCCCTGTCCTATAGTGACATTTTTCACACCTTTGACATTGAGACTGTGACATAGCGGTGTGATATTCACTGGGCCTCACACAATCCAACAGTGTCCACAAGTGTGTTCAGAAATTCTACATCTCCCCTGTCCTATAGTGACATTTTTCACACCTGCAACATTGAGCCTGTGACATAGCGGTGTGATATTCACTGGGCCTCACACAATCCAACAGTGTCCACAAGTGTGTTCAGAAATTCTACATCTCCCCTGTCCTATAGTGACATTTTTCACACCTGCGACATTGAGACCGTGACATAGCGGTGTGATATTCACTGGGCCTCACACAATCCAACAGTGTCCACAAGTGTGTTCAGAAATTCTACATCTCCCCTGTCCTACAGTGACATTTTTCACACCAGCGACATTGAGCCTGTGGCATAGCGGTGTGATATTCACTAGGCCTCACACAATCCAACAGTGTCCACAAGTGTGTTTTGAAATTTTACATCTCCCCTGTCCTATAGTGACATTTTTCACACCTTTGACATTGAGCCTGTGACATAGCGGTGTGATATTCACTGGGCCTCACACAATCCAACAGTGTCCACAAGTGTGTTCTGAAATTTTACATCTCCCCTGTCCTATAGTGACATTTTTCACACCTGCGACATTGTGCCTGTGACATAGTGGTGTGATATTCACTGGGCCTCACCAATCCAACAGTGTCCACAAGTGTGTTCAGAAATTGTACATCTCCCCTGTCCTATAGTGACATTTTTCACACCTTTGACATTGAGACTGTGACATAGCGGTGTGATATTCACTGGGCCTCACACAATCCAACAGTGTCCACAAGTGTGTTCAGAAATTCTACATCTCCCCTGTCCTATAGTGACATTTTTCACACCTGCGACATTGAGACTGTGACATAGCGGTGTGATATTCACTGGGCCTCACACAATCCAACAGTGTCCACAAGTGTGTTCAGAAATTCTACATCTCCCCTGTCCTACAGTGACATTTTTCACACCAGCGACATTGAGCCTGTGGCATAGCGGTGTGATATTCACTAGGTCTCACACAATCCAACAGTGTCCACAAGTATGTTCAGATATTCTACATCTACCCTGTCCTATAGTGACATTTTTCACACCTTTGACATTGAGTCTGTGACATAGCGGTGTGATATTCACTGGGCCTCACACAATCCAACAGTGTCCACAAGTGTGTTCAGAAATTCTACATTTCCCCTGTCCTATAGTGACATTTTTCACACCTGCGACATTGAGCCTGTGACATAGCGGTGTGATATTCAAGGGGCCTCAGACAATCCAACAGTGTCCACAAGTGTGTTCTGAAATTTTACATCTCCCCTGTCCTATAGTGACATTTTTCACACCTGCAACATTGAGCCTGTGACATACTGGTGTGATATTCACTGGGCCTCACCAATCCAACAGTGTCCACAAGTGTGTTCAGAAATTCTACATCTCCCCTGTCCTATAGTGACATTTTTCACACCTGCGACATTGAGCCTGTGACATAGCGGTGTGATATTCACTGGGCCTCACACAATCCAACAGTATCCACAAATGTGTTCAGAAATTCTACATCTCCCCTGTCCTATAGTGACATTTTTCACTTCCGTGACATAGCGGTGTGATATTCACTGGGCCTCACACAATCCAACAGTGTCCACAAGTGTGTTCAGAAATTCTACATCTCCCCTGTCCTATAGTGACATTTTTCACACCTGCGACATTGAGCCTGTGACATAGCGGTGTGATATTCACTGGGCCTCACACAATCCAACAGTGTCCACAAGTGTGTTCTGAAATTTTACATCTCTCCTGTCCTATAGTGACATTTTTCACACCTGCGACATTGAGCCTGTGACATAGTGGTGTGATATTCACTGGGCCTCATCAATCCAACAGTGTCCACAAGTGTGTTCAGAAATTCTACATCTCCCCTGTCCTATAGTGACATTTTTCACACCTTTGACATTGAGACTGTGACATAGCGGTGTGATATTCACTGGGCCTCACACCATCCAACAGTGTCCACAAATGTGTTCAGAAATTCTACATTTACCCTGTCCTATAGTGACATTTTTCACACCTGCGACATTGAGCCTGTGACATAGCGGTGTGATATTCACTGGGCCTCACACAATCCAACAGTATCCACAAATGTGTTCAGAAATTCTACATCTCCCCTGTCCTATAGTGACATTTTTCACTTCTGTGACATAGCGGTGTGATATTCACTGGGCCTCACACAATCCAACAGTGTCCACAAGTGTGTTCTGAAATTTTACATCTCCCCTGTCCTATAGTGACATTTTTCACACCTGTGACATTGAGCCTGTGACATAGCGGTGTGATATTCAGTGGGCCTCACACAATCTAACAGTGTCCACAAGTGTGTTCTGAAATTTTACATCTCCCCTGTCCTATAGTGACATTTTTCACACCTGCGACATTGAGCCTGTGACATAGTGGTGTGATATTCACTGGGCCTCACCAATCCAACAGTGTCCACAAGTGTGTTCAGAAATTGTACATCTCCCCTGTCCTATAGTGACATTTTTCACACCTGCGACATTGAGCCTGTGACATAGCGGTGTGATATTCACTGGGCCTCACACAATCCAACAGTGTCCACAAGTGTGTTCAGAAATTCTACATCTCCCCTGTCCTATAGTGACATTTTTCACACCTGCGACATTGAGACCGTGACATAGCGGTGTGATATTCACTGGGCCTCACACAATCCAACAGTGTCCACAAGTGTGTTCAGAAATTCTACATCTCCCCTGTCCTACAGTGACATTTTTCACACCAGCGACATTGAGCCTGTGGCATAGCGGTGTGATATTCACTAGGCCTCACACAATCCAACAGTGTCCACAAGTGTGTTCTGAAATTTTACATCTCCCCTGTCCTATGGTGACATTTTTCACACCTTTGACATTGAGCCTGTGACATAGCGGTGTGATATTCACTGGGCCTCACACAATCCAACAGTGTCCACAAGTGTGTTCTGAAATTTTACATCTCCCCTGTCCTATAGTGACATTTTTCACACCTGCGACATTGAGCCTGTGACATAGTGGTGTGATATTCACTGAGCCTCACCAATCCAACAGTGTCCACAAGTGTGTTCAGAAATTCTACATCTCCCCTGTCCTATAGTGACATTTTTCACACCTGTGACATTGAGCCTGTGACATAGCGGTGTGATATTCACTGGGTCTCACACAATACAACAGTGTCCACAATTGTGTTCTGAAATTTTACATCTCCCCTGTCCTATAGTGACATTTTTCACACCTGTGACATTGTGCCTGTGACATAGTGATGTGATATTCACTGGGCCTCACCAATCCAACAGTGTCCACAAGTGTGTTCAGAAATTGTACATCTCCCCTGTCCTATAGTGACATTTTTCACACCTTTGACATTGAGACTGTGACATAGCGGTGTGATATTCACTGGGCCTCACACAATCCAACAGTGTCCACAAGTGTGTTCAGAAATTCTACATCTCCCCTGTCCTATAGTGACATTTTTCACACCTGCGACATTGAGACTGTGACATAGCGGTGTGATATTCACTGGGCCTCACACAATCCAACAGTGTCCACAAGTGTGTTCAGAAATTCTACATCTCCCCTGTCCTACAGTGACATTTTTCACACCAGCGACATTGAGCCTGTGGCATAGCGGTGTGATATTCACTAGGTCTCACACAATCCAACAGTGTCCACAAGTGTGTTCAGAAATTCTACATCTCCCCTGTCCTATAGTGACATTTTTCACACATTTGACATTGAGTCTGTGACATAGCGGTGTGATATTCACTGGGCCTCACACAATCCAACAGTGTCCACAAGTGTGTTCAGAAATTCTACATTTCCCCTGTCCTATAGTGACATTTTTCACACCTGCGACATTGAGCATGTGACATAGCGGTTTGATATTCACTGGGCCTCAGACAATCCAACAGTGTCCACAAGTGTGTTCTGAAATTTTACATCTCCCCTGTCCTATAGTGACATTTTTCACACCTGCAACATTGAGCCTGTGACATACTGGTGTGATATTCACTGGGCCTCACCAATCCAACAGTGTCCACAAGTGTGTTCAGAAATTCTACATCTCCCCTGTCCTATAGTGACATTTTTCACACCTGCGACATTGAGCCTGTGACATAGCGGTGTGATATTCACTGGGCCTCACACAATCCAACAGTGTCCACAAATGTGTTCAGAAATTCTACATCTCCCCTGTCCTATAGTGACATTTTTCACTTCTGTGACATAGCGGTGTGATATTCACTGGGCCTCACACAATCCAACAGTGTCCACAAGTGTGTTCAGAAATTCTACATCTCCCCTGTCCTATAGTGACATTTTTCTCACCTGCGACATTGAGCCTGTGACACAGCGGTGTGATATTCACTGGTCCTCACACAATCCAACAGTGTCCACAAGTGTGTTCAGAAATTCTACATCTCCCCTGTCCTATAGTGACATTTTTCACACCTGCGACATTGAGCCTGTGACAAAGCGGTGTGATATTCACTGGGCCTCACACAATCCAACAGTGTCCACAAGTGTGTTCAGAAATTCTACATCTCCCCTGTCCTATAGTGACATTTTTGACACGTACGACATTGAGCCTGTGACATAGCGGTGTGATATTCACTGGGCCTCACACAATCCAACAGTGTACACAAATGTGTTCAGAAATTCTACATCTCCCCTGTCCTATAGTGACATTTTTCACTTCTGTGACATAGCGGTGTGATATTCACTGGGCCTCACACAATCCAACAGTGTCCACAAGTGTGTTCAGAAATGCTACATCTCCCCTGTCCTATAGTGACATTTTTCTCACCTGCGACATTGAGCCTGTGACACAGCGGTGTGATATTCACTGGTCCTCACACAATCCAACAGTGTCCACAAGTGTGTTCAGAAATTCTACATCTCCCCTGTCCTATAGTGACATTTTTCACATCTGCGACATTGAGCCTGTGACAAAGCGGTGTGATATTTACTGGGCATCACACAATCCAACAGTGTCCACAAGTGTGTTCAGAAATTCTACATCTCCCCTGTCGTATAGTGACATTTTTGACACGTACGACATTGAGCCTGTGACATAGCGGTGTGATATTCACTGGGCCTCACACAATCCAACAGTGTCCACAAGTGTGTTCAGAAAACCTACATCTCCCCTGTCCTATAGTGACATTTTTGACACGTACGACATTGAGCCTGTGACATAGCGGTGTGATATTCACTGGGCCTCACACAATCCAACAGTGTCCACAAGTGTGTTCAGAAATTCTACATCTCCCCTGTCCTATAGTGACATTTTTCACACCTGCGACATTGAGACTGTGACATAGCGGTGTGATATTCACTGGGCCTCACACAATCCAACAGTGTCCACAAGTGTGTTCAGAAATTCTACATCTCCCCTGTCCTATAGTGACATTTTTCACACCTGCGACATTCAGCCTGTGACATAGCGGTGTGATATTCACTGGGCCTCACACAATCCAACAGTGTCAACAAGTGTGTTCAGAAACTCTACATCTCCCCTGTCCTATAGTGACATTTTTCACACCTGCGACATTGAGCCTGTGACATAGCGGTGTGATATTCACTGGGCCTCACACAATCCAACAGTGTCCACAAGTGTGCTCAGAAATTCTACATCTCCCCTGTCCTATAGTGACATTTTTCACACCTGCGACATTGAGCCTGTGTCATAGCGATGTGATATTCACTGGGCCTCACACAATCCAACAGTGTCCACAAGTGTGTTCAGAAATTCTACATCTCCCCTGTCCTATAGTGACATTTTTCACACCAGCGACATTGAGCCTGTGGCATAGCGGTGTGATATTCACTTGGCCTCACACAATCCAACAGTGTCCACAAGTGTGTTCAGAAATTCTACATCTCCTCTGTCCTATAGTGACATTTTTCACACCTGTGACATTGAGCCTGTGGCATAGCGGTGTGATATTCACTGGGCCTCACACAATCCAACAGTGTCCACAAGTGTGTTCAGAAATTCTACATCTCCCCTGTCCTATAGTGACATTTTTCTCATCTGTGACATTGAGACTGTGACATAGCGGTGTGATATTCACTGGGCCTCACCAATCCAACAGTGTCCACAAGTGTGTTCAGAAATTCTACATCCCCCCCAGTCCTATAGTGACATTTTTCTCACCTGCGACATTGAGACTGTGACATAGCGGTGTGATATTCACTGGGCCTCACACAATCCAACAGTGTCCACAAGTGTGTTCAGAAATTCTACATCTCCCCTGTCCTATAGTGACATTTTTCACACCTGTGACATTGAGACTGTGACATAGCGGTGTGATGTTCACTGGGCCTCACACAATCCAACAGTGTCCACAAGTGTGTTCAGAAATTCTATATCTCCCCTGTCCTATAGTGACATTTTTCACACCTGCGACATTGAGCCTGTGACATAGCGGTGTGTTATTCACTGGGTCTCACACAATCCAACAGTGTCCACAAGTGTGTTCAGAAATTCTACATCTCCCCTGTCCTATAGTGACATTTTTCACACCTGTGACATTGAGCCTGTGACATAGCGGTGTGATATTCACTGGGCCTCACACAATCCAACAGTGTCCACAAGTGTGTTCTGAAATTTTACATCTCCCCTGTCCTATAGTGACATTTTTCACACCTGCGACATTGAGCCTGTGACAAAGTGGTGTGATATTCACTGGGCCTCACCAATCCAACAGTGTCCACAAGTGTGTTCAGAAATTCTACATCTCCCCTGTCCTATAGTGACATTTTTCACACCTGCGACATTGAGCCTGTGACATAGCGGTGTGATATTCACTGGGCCTCACACAATCCAACAGTGTCCACAAATGTGTTCAGAAATTCTACATCTCCCCTGTCCTATAGTGACATTTTTCACTTCTGTGACATAGCGGTGTGATATTCACTGGGCCTCACACAATCCAACAGTGTCCACAAGTGTGTTCAGAAATTCTACATCTCCCCTGTCCTATAGTGACATTTTTCTCACCTGCGACATTGAGCCTGTGACACAGCGGTGTGATATTCACTGGTCCTCACACAATCCAACAGTGTCCACAAGTGTGTTCAGAAAATCTACATCTCCCCTGTCCTATAGTGACATTTTTCACATCTGCGACATTGAGCCTGTGACAAAGCGGTGTGATATTCACTGGGCCTCACACAATCCAACAGTGTCCAGAAGTGTGTTCAGAAATTCTACATCTCCCCTGTCCTATAGTGACATTTTTGACACGTACGACATTGAGCCTGTGACATAGCGGTGTGATATTCACTGGGCCTCACACAATCCAACAGTGTCCACAAGTGTGTTCAGAAATCCTACATCTCCCCTGTCCTATAGTGACATTTTTGACACGTACGACATTGAGCCTGTGACATAGCGGTGTGATATTCACTGGGCCTCACACAATCCAACAGTGTCCACAAGTGTGTTCAGAAATTCTACATCTCCCCTGTCCTATAGTGACATTTTTCACACCTGCGACATTGAGACTATGACATAGCGGTGTGATATTCACTGGGCCTCACACAATCCAACAGTGTCCACAAGTGTGTTCAGAAATTCTACATCTCCCCTGTCCTATAGTGACATTTTTCACACCTGCGACATTCAGCCTGTGACATAGCGGTGTGATATTCACTGGGCCTCACACAATCCAACAGTGTCAACAAGTGTGTTCAGAAACTCTACATCTCCCCTGTCCTATAGTGACATTTTTCACACCTGTGACATTGAGACAGTGACATAGCGGTGTGATATTCACTGGACCTCACACAATCCAACAGTGTCCAGAAGTGTGTTCAGAAATTCTACATCTCCCCTGTCCTATAGTGACATTTTTCACACCTGCGACATTGAGCCTGTGACATAGCGGTGTGATATTCACTGGGCCTCACACAATCCAACAGTGTCCACAAGTGTGCTCAGAAATTCTACATCTCCCCTGTCCTATAGTGACATTTTTCACACCTGCGACATTGAGCCTGTGTCATAGCGATGTGATATTCACTGGGCCTCACACAATCCAACAGTGTCCACAAGTGTGTGAAGAAATTCTACATCTCCCCTGTCCTATAGTGACATTTTTCACACCAGCGACATTGAGCCTGTGGCATAGCGGTGTGATATTCACTTGGCCTCACACAATCCAACAGTGTCCACAAGTGTGTTCAGAAATTCTACATCTTCCCTGTCCTATAGTGACATTTTTCACACCTGTGACATTGAGCCTGTGGCATAGCGGTGTGATATTCACTGGGCCTCACACAATCCAACAGTGTCCACAAGTGTGTTCAGAAATTCTACATCTCCCCTGTCCTATAGTGACATTTTTCTCATCTGTGACATTGAGACTGTGACATAGCGGTGTGATATTCACTGGGCCTCACCAATCCAACAGTGTCCACAAGTGTGTTCAGAAATTCTACATCCCCCCTGTCCAATAGTGACATTTTTCTCACCTGCGACATTGAGACTGTGACATAGCGGTGTGATATTCACTGGGCCTCACACAATTCAACAGTGTCCACAAGTGTGTTCAGAAATTCTACATCTCCCCTGTCCTATAGTGACATTTTTCACACCTTTGACATTGAGTCTGTGACATAGCGGTGTGATTTTCACTGGGCCTCACACAATCCAACAGTGTCCACAAGTGTGTTCAGAAATTCTACATTTCCCCTGTCCTATAGTGACATTTTTCACACCTGCGACATTGAGCCTGTGACATAGCGGTGTGATATTCACTGGGCCTCACACAATCCAACAGTGTCCACAAGTGTGTTCTGAAATTTTACATCTCCCCTGTCCTATAGTGACATTTTTCACACCTGCGACATTGAGCCTGTGACATAGTGGTGTGATATTCACTGGGCCTCACCAATCCAACAGTGTCCACAAGTGTGTTCAGAAATTCTACATCTCCCCTGTCCTATAGTGTCATTTTTCACACCTGCGACATTGAGCCTGTGACATAGCGGTGTGATATTCACTGGGCCTCACACAAACCAACAGTGTCCACAAGTGTGTTCTGAAATTTTACATCTCCCCTGTCCTATAGTGACATTTTTCACACCTGCGACATTGAGCCTGTGACATAGTGGTGTGATATTCACTGGGCCTCACCAATCCAACAGTGTCCACAAGTGTGTTCAGAAATTCTACATCTCCCCTGTCCTATAGTGACATTTTTCACACCTTTGACATTGAGACTGTGACATAGCGGTGTGATATTCACTGGGCCTCACACAATCCAACAGTGTCCACAAGTGTGTTCAGAAATTCTATATCTCCCCTGTCCTATAGTGACATTTTTCACAACTGCGACATTGAGCCTGTGACATAGCGGTGTGATATTCACTGGGCCTCACACAATCCAACAGTGTCCACAAGTGTGTTCAGAAATTCTACATCTCCCCTGTCCTATAGTGACATTTTTCACACCTGCGACATTGAGACTGTGACATAGCGGTGTGATATTCACTGGGCCTCACACAATCCAACAGTGTCCACAAGTGTGTTCAGAAATACTACATCTCCCCTGTCTTACAGTGACATTTTTCACACCAGCGACATTGAGCCTGTGGCATAGCGGTGTGATATTCACTAGGCCTCACACAATCCAACAGTGTCCACAAGTGTGTTCAGAAATTCTATATCTCCCCTGTCCTATAGTGACATTTTTCACACCTTTGACATTGAGTCTGTGACATAGCGGTGTGATATTCACTGGGCCTCACACAATCCAACAGTGTCCACAAGTGTGTTCAGAAATTCTACATTTCCCCTGTCCTATAGTGACATTTTTCACACCTGCGACATTGAGCCTGTGACATAGCGGTGTGATATTCACTGGGACTCACAAAATCCAACAGTGTCCACAAGTGTGTTCTGAAATTTTACATCTCCCCTGTCCAATAGTGACATTTTTCACACCTGCGACATTGAGCCTGTGACATAGTGGTGTGATATTCACTGGGCCTCACCAATCCAACAGTGTCCACAAGTGTGTTCAGAAGTTCTACATCTCCCCTGTCCTATAGTGACATTTTTCACACCTTTGACATTGAGACTGTGACATAGCGGTGTGATATTCACTGGGCCTCACACAATCCAACAGTGTCCACAAGTGTGTTCAGAAATTCTACATTTCCCCTGTCCTATAGTGACATTTTTCACACCTGCGACATTGAGCCTGTGACATAGCGGTGTGATATTCACTGGGCCTCACACAATCCAACAGTGTCCACAAGTGTGTTCTGAAATTTTACATCTCCCCTGTCCTATAGTGACATTTTTCACACCTGCGACATTGAGCCTGTGACATAGCGGTGTGATATCCACTGGGCCTCACACAATCCAACAGTGTCCTCAAGTGTGTTCTGAAATTTTACATCTCCCCTGTCCTATAGTGACATTTTTCTCACCTGCAACATTGAGCCTGTGACATAGTGGTGTGATATTCACTGGGCCTCACCAATCTTACAGTGGCCACAAGTGTGTTCAGAAATTGTACATCTCCCCTGTCCTATAGTGACATTTTTCACACCTTTGACATTGAGACTGTGACATAGCGGTGTGATATTCACTGGGCCTCACACAATCCAACAGTGTCCACAAGTGTGTTCAGAAATTCTACATCTCCCCTGTCCTATAGTGACATTTTTCACACCTGCGACATTGAGCCTGTGACATAGCGGTGTGATATTCACTGGGCCTCACCAATCCAACAGTGTCCACAAGTGTGTTCAGAAATTCTACATCTCCCCTGTCCTAAAGTGACATTTTTCACACCTGCGACATTGAGCCTGTGACATAGCGGTGTGGTATTCACTGGGCCTCACACAATCCAACAGTGTCCACAAGTGTGTTCTGAAATTTTACATCTCCCCTGTCCTATAGTGACATTTTTCACACCTGCGACATTGAGCCTGTGACATAGTGGTGTGATATTCACTGGGCCTCACCAATCCAACAGTGTCCACAAGTGTGTTCAGAAATTCTACATCTCCCCTGTCCTATAGTGACATTTTTCATACCTTTGACATTGAGACTGTGACATAGCAGTGTGATATTCACTGGGCCTCACACAATCCAACAGTGTCCACAAATGTGTTCAGAAATTCTACATTTCCCCGGTCCTATAGTGACATTTTTCACACCTGCGACATTGAGCCTGTGACATAGCGGTGTGATATTCACTGGGCCTCACACAATCCAACAGTGTCCACAAGTGTGTTCTGAAATTTTACATCTCCCCTGTCCTATAGTGACATTTTTTACACCTGCGACATTGAGCCTGTGACATAGCGGTGTGATATTCACTGGGCCTCACACAATCCAACAGTGTCCACAAGTGTGTTCTGAAATTTTACATCTCCCCTGTCCTATAGTGACATTTTTCACACCTGCGACATTGAGCCTGTGACATAGTGGTGTGATATTCACTGGGCCTCACCAATCCAACAGTGTCTACAAGTGTGTTCAGAAATTGTACATCTCCCCTGTCCTATAGTGACATTTTTCACACCTTTGACATTGAGCCTGTGACATAGCGGTGTGATATTCACTGGGCCTCACACAATCCAACAGTGTCCACAAGTGTGTTCAGAAATTCTACATCTCCCCTGTCCTATAGTGACATTTTTCACACCTGCGACATTGAGACCGTGACATAGCGGTGTGATATTCACTGGGCCTCACACAATCCAACAGTGTCCACAAGTGTGTTCAGAAATTCTACTTCTCCCCTGTCCTACAGTGACATTTTTCACACCAGCGACATTGAGCCTGTGGCATAGCGGTGTGATATTCACTAGGCCTCACACAATCCAACAGTGTCCACAAGTGTGTTCTGAAATTTTACATCTCCCCTGTCCTATAGTGACATTTTTCACACCTGCGACATTGAGCCTGTGACATAGTGGTGTGATATTCACTGGGCCTCACCAATCCAACAGTGTCCACAAGTGTGTTCAGAAATGCTACATCTCCCCTGTCCTATAGGGACATTTTTCACACCTGCGACATTGAGCCTGTGACATAGCGGTGTGATATTCACTGGGCCTCACACAATCCAACAGTGTCCACAAGTGTGCTCAGAAATTCTACATCTCCCCTGTCCTATAGTGACATTTTTCACACCTTTGACATTGAGTCTGTGACATAGCGGTGTGATATTCACTGGGCCTCACACAATCCAACAGTGTCCACAAATGTGTTCAGAAATTCTACATCTCCCCTGTCCTATAGTGACATTTTTCACTTCTGTGACATAGCGGTGTGATATTCACTGGGCCTCACACAATCCAACAGTGTCCACAAGTGTGTTCAGAAATTCTACATCTCCCCTGTCCTATAGTGACATTTTTCACACCTTTGACATTGAGTCTGTGACATAGCGGTGTGATATTCACTGGGCCTCACACAATCCAACAGTGTCCACAAGTGTGTTCAGAAATTCTACATTTCCCCTGTCCTATAGTGACATTTTTCACACCTGCGACATTGAGCCTGTGACATAGCGGTGTGATATTCACTGGGCCTCACACAATCCAACAGTGTCCACAAGTGTGTTCTGAAATTTTACATCTCCCCTGTCCTATAGTGACATTTTTCACACCTGCGACATTGAGCCTGTGACATAGCGGTGTGATATTCACTGGGCCTCACCAATCCAACAGTGTCCACAAGTGTGTTCAGAAATTCTACATCTCCCCTGTCCTATAGTGACATTTTTCACACCTTTGACATTGAGTCTGTGACATAGCGGTGTGATATTCACTGGGCCTCACACAATCCAACAGTGTCCACAAGTGTGTTCAGAAATTCTACATTTCCCCTGTCCTATAGTGACATTTTTCACACCCGCGACATTGAGCCTGTGACATAGCGGTGTGATATTCACTGGGCCTCACACAATCCAACAGTGTCCACAAGTGTGTTCTGAAATTTTACATCTCCCCTGTCCTATAGTGACATTTTTCACACCTGCGACATTGAGCCTGTGACATAGTGGTGTGATATTCACTGGGCCTCACCAATCCAACAGTGTCCACAAGTGTGTTCAGAAATTCTACATCTCCCCTGTCCTATAGTGACATTTTTGACACGTACGACATTGAGCCTGTGACATAGCGGTGTGATATTCACTGGGCCTCACACAATCCAACAGTGTCCACAAGTGTGTTCAGAAATCCTACATCTCCCCTGTCCTATAGTGACATTTTTGACACGTACGACATTGAGCCTGTGACATAGCGGTGTGATATTCACTGGGCCTCACACAATCCAACAGTGTCCACAAGTGTGTTCAGAAATTCTACATCTCCCCTGTCCTATAGTGACATTTTTCACACCTGCGACATTGTGACTGTGACATAGCGGTGTGATATTCACTGGGCCTCACACAATCCAACAGTGTCCACAAGTGTGTTCAGAAATTCTACATCTCCCCTGTCCTATAGTGACATTTTTCACACCTGCGACATTCAGCCTGTGACATAGCGGTGTGATATTCACTGGGCCTCACACAATCCAACAGTGTCAACAAGTGTGTTCAGAAATTCTACATCTCCCCTGTCCTATAGTGACATTTTTCACACCTGTGACATTGAGACTGTGACATAGCGGTGTGATATTCACTGGGCCTCACACAATCCAACAGTGTCCAGAAGTGTGTTCAGAAATTCTACATCTCCCCTGTCCTATAGTGACATTTTTCACACCTGCGACATTGAGCCTGTGACATAGCGGTGTGATATTCACTGGGCCTCACACAATCCAACAGTGTCCACAAGTGTGCTCAGAAATTCTACATCTCCCCTGTCCTATAGTGACATTTTTCACACCTGCGACATTGAGCCTGTGTCATAGCGATGTGATATTCACTGGGCCTCACACAATCCAACAGTGTCCACAAGTGTGTTCAGAAATTCTACATCTCCCCTGTCCTATAGTGACATTTTTCACACCAGCGACATTGAGCCTGTGGCATAGCGGTGTGATATTCACTTGGCCTCACACAATCCAACAGTGTCCACAAGTGTGTTCAGAAATTCTACATCTCCCCTGTCCTATAGTGACATTTTTCACACCTGTGACATTGAGCCTGTGGCATAGCGGTGTGATATTCACTGGGCCTCACACAATCCAACAGTGTCCACAAGTGTGTTCAGAAATTCTACATCTCCCCTGTCCTATAGTGACATTTTTCTCATCTGTGACATTGAGACTGTGACATAGCGGTGTGATATTCACTGGGCCTCACCAATCCAACAGTGTCCACAAGTGTGTTCAGAAATTCTACATCCCCCCCCGTCCTATAGTGACATTTTTCTCACCTGCGACATTGAGACTGTGACATAGCGGTGTGATATTCACTGGGCCTCACACAATCCAACAGTGTCCACAAGTGTGTTCAGAAATTCTACATCTCCCCTGTCCTATAGTGACATTTTTCACACCTGTGACATTGAGACTGTGACATAGCGGTGTGATGTTCACTGGGCCTCACACAATCCAACAGTGTCCACAAGTGTGTTCAGAAATTCTATATCTCCCCTGTCCTATAGTGACATTTTTCACACCTGCGACATTGAGCCTGTGACATAGCTGTGTGATATTCACTGGGTCTCACACAATCCAACAGTGTCCACAAGTGTGTTCAGAAATTCTACATTTCCCCTGTCCTATAGTGACATTTTTCACACCTGCGACATTGAGCCTGTGACATAGCGGTGTGATATTCACTGGGCCTCACACAATCCAACAGTGTCCACAAGTGTGTTCTGAAATTTTACATCTCCCCTGTCCTATAGTGACATTTTTCACACCTGCGACATTGAGCCTGTGACAAAGTGGTGTGATATTCACTGGGCCTCACCAATCCAACAGTGTCCACAAGTGTGTTCAGAAATTCTACATCTCCCCTGTCCTATAGTGACATTTTTCACACCTGCGACATTGAGCCTGTGACATAGCGGTGTGATATTCACTGGGCCTCACACAATCCAACAGTGTCCACAAATGTGTTCAGAAATTCTACATCTCCCCTGTCCTATAGTGACATTTTTCACTTCTGTGACATAGCGGTGTGATATTCACTGGGCCTCACACAATCCAACAGTGTCCACAAGTGTGTTCAGAAATTCTACATCTCCCCTGTCCTATAGTGACATTTTTCTCACCTGCGACATTGAGCCTGTGACACAGCGGTGTGATATTCACTGGTCCTCACACAATCCAACAGTGTCCACAAGTGTGTTCAGAAATTCTACATCTCCCCTGTCCTATAGTGACATTTTTCACATCTGCGACATTGAGCCTGTGACAAAGCGGTGTGATATTCACTGGGCCTCACACAATCCAACAGTGTCCACAAGTGTGTTCAGAAATTCTACATCTCCCCTGTCCTATAGTGACATTTTTGACACGTACGACATTGAGCCTGTGACATAGCGGTGTGATATTCACTGGGCCTCACACAATCCAACAGTGTCCACAAGTGTGTTCAGAAATCCTACATCTCCCCTGTCCTATAGTGACATTTTTGACACGTACGACATTGAGCCTGTGACATAGCGGTGTGATATTCACTGGGCCTCACACAATCCAACAGTGTCCACAAGTGTGTTCAGAAATTCTACATCTCCCCTGTCCTATAGTGACATTTTTCACACCTGCGACATTGAGACTGTGACATAGCGGTGTGATATTCACTGGGCCTCACACAATCCAACAGTGTCCACAAGTGTGTTCAGAAATTCTACATCTCCCCTGTCCTATAGTGACATTTTTCACACCTGTGACATTGAGACTGTGACATAGCGGTGTGATATTCACTGGGCCTCACACAATCCAACAGTGTCCAGAAGTGTGTTCAGAAATTCTACATCTCCCCTGTCCTATAGTGACATTTTTCACACCTGTGACATTGAGACTGTGACATAGCGGTGTGATATTCACTGGGCCTCACACAATCCAACAGTGTCCACAAGTGTGCTCAGAAATTCTACATCTCCCCTGTCCTATAGTGACATTTTTCACACCTGCGACATTGAGCCTGTGTCATAGCGATGTGATATTCACTGGGCCTCACACAATCCAACAGTGTCCACAAGTGTTTTCAGAAATTCTACATCTCCCCTGTCCTATAGTGACATTTTTCACACCAGTGACATTGAGCCTGTGGCATAGCGGTGTGATATTCACTTGGCCTCACACAATCCAACAGTGTCCACAAGTGTGTTCAGAAATTCTACATCTCCCCTGTCCTATAGTGACATTTTTCACACCTGTGACATTGAGCCTGTGGCATAGCGGTGTGATATTCACTGGGCCTCACACAATCCAACAGTGTCCACAAGTGTGTTCAGAAATTCTACATCTCCCCTGTCCTATAGTGACATTTTTCTCATCTGTGACATTGAGACTGTGACATAGCGGTGTGATATTCACTGGGCCTCACCAATCCAACAGTGTCCACAAGTGTGTTCAGAAATTCTACATCCCCCCTGTCCTATAGTGACATTTTTCTCACCTGCGACATTGAGACTGTGACATAGCGGTGTGATATTCACTGGGCCTCACACAATCCAACAGTGTCCACAAGTGTGTTCAGAAATTCTACATCTCCCCTGTCCTATAGTGACATTTTTCACACCTGTGACATTGAGACTGTGACATAGCGGTGTGATGTTCACTGGGCCTCACACAATCCAACAGTGTCCACAAGTGTGTTCAGAAATTCTATATCTCCCCTGTCCTATAGTGACATTTTTCACACCTGCGACATTGAGCCTGTGACATAGCGGTGTGATATTCACTGGGTCTCACACAATCCAACAGTGTCCACAAGTGTGTTCAGAAATTCTACATCTCCCCTGTCCTATAGTGAAATTTTTCACACCTGCGACATTGAGTCTGTTACATAGCGGTGTGATATTCACTGGGCCTCACACAATCCAACAGTGTCCACAAATGTGTTCAGAAATTCTACATCTCCCCTGTCCTATAGTGACATTTTTCACACCTGTGACATTGAGACTGTGACATAGCGGTGTGATATTCACTGGGCCTCACACAATCCAACAGTGTCCACAAGTGTGTTCAGAAATTCTACATCTCCCCTGTCCTATAGTGACATTTTTCACACCTGCGACATTGAGACTGTGACATAGCGGTGTGATATTCACTGGGCCTCACACAATGCAACAGTGTCCACAAGTGTGTTCAGAAATTCTACATCTCCCCTGTCCTATAGTGACATTTTTCACACCTTTGACATTGAGTCTGTGACATAGCGGTGTGATATTCACTGGGCCTCACACAATCCAACAGTGTCCACAAGTGTGTTCAGAAATTCTACATTTCCCCTGTCCTATAGTGACATTTTTCACACCTGCGACATTGAGCCTTTGACATAGCGGTGTGATATTCACTGGGCCTCACATAATCCAACAGTGTCCACAAGTGTATTCTGAAATTTTACATCTCCCCTGTCCTATAGTGACATTTTTCACACCTGCGACATTGAGCCTGTGACATAGTGGTGTGATATTCACTGGGCCTCACCAATCCAACAGTGTCCACAAGTGTGTTAAGAAATTCTACATCTCCCCTGTCCTATAGTGACATTTTTCACACCTGCGACATTGAGCATGTGACATAGCGGTGTGATATTCACTGGGCCTCACACAAACCAACAGTGTCCACAAGTGTGTTCTGAAATTTTACATCTCCCCTGTCCTATAGTGACATTTTTCACACCTGCGACATTGAGCCTGTGACATAGTGGTGTGATATTCACTGGGCCTCACCAATCCAACAGTGTCCACAAGTGTGTTCAGAAATTCTACATCTCCCCTGTCCTATAGTGACATTTTTCACACCTTTGACATTGAGACTGTGACATAGCGGTGTGATATTCACTGGGCCTCACACAATCCAACAGTGTCCACAAGTGTGTTCAGAAATTCTACATTTCCGCTGTCCTATAGTGACATTTTTCACACCTGCGACATTGAGCCTGTGACATAGCGGTGTGATATTCACTGGGCCTCACACAATCCAACAGTGTCCACAAGTGTGTTCTGAAATTTTACATCTCCCCTGTCCTATAGTGACATTTTTCACACCTGCGACATTGAGCCTGTGACATAGCAGTGTGATATTCATTGGGCCTCACACAATCCAACAGTGTCCTCAAGTGTGTTCTGAAATTTTACATCTCCCCTGTCCTATAGTGACATTTTTCTCACCTGCGACATTGAGCCTGTGACATAGTGGTGTGATATTCACTGGGCCTCACCAATCCAACAGTGTCCACAAGTGTGTTCAGAAATTGTACATCTCCCCTGTCCTATAGTGACATTTTTCACACCTTTGACATTGAGACTGTGACATAGCGGTGTGATATTCACTGGGCTTCACACAATCCAACAGTGTCCACAAGTGTGTTCAGAAATTCTACATCTCCCCTGTCCTATAGTGACATTTTTCACACCTGCGACATTGAGCCTGTGACATAGCGGTGTGATATTCACTGGGCCTCACCAATCCAACAGTGTCCACAAGTGTGTTCAGAAATTCTAAATCTCCCCTGTCCTAAAGTGACATTTTTCACACCTGCGACATTGAGCCTGTGACATAGCGGTGTGATATTCACTGGGCCTCACACAATCCAACAGTGTCCACAAGTGTGTTCTGAAATTTTACATCTCCCCTGTCCTATAGTGACATTTTTCACACCTGCGACATTGAGCCTGTGACATAGCGGTGTGATATTCACTGGGCCTCACCAATCCAACAGTGTCCACAAGTGTGTTCAGAAATTCTACATCTCCCCTGTCCTATAGTGACATTTTTCACACCTTTGACATTGAGACTGTGACATAGCGGTGTGATATTCACTGGGCCTCACACAATCCAACAGTGTCCACAAATGTGTTCAGAAATTCTACATTTCCCCTGTCCTATAGTGACATTTTTCACACCTGCGACATTGAGCCTGTGACATAGCGGTGTGATATTCACTGGGCCTCACACAATCCAACAGTGTCCACAAGTGTGTTCTGAAATTTTACATCTCCCCTGTCCTATAGTGACATTTTTCACACCTTCGACATTGAGCCTGTGACATAGCGGTGTGATATTCACTGGGCCTCACACAATCCAACAGTGTCCACAAGTGTGTTCTGAAATTTTACATCTCCCCTGTCCTATAGTGACATTTTTCACACCTGCGACATTGAGCCTGTGACATAGTGGTGTGATATTCACTGGGCTTCACCAATCCAACAGTGTCCACAAGTGTGTTCAGAAATTGTACATCTCCCCTGTCCTATAGTGACATTTTTCACACCTTTGACATTGAGACTGTGACATAGCGGTGTGATATTCACTGGGCCTCACACAATCCAACAGTGTCCACAAGTGTGTTCAGAAATTTTACATCTCCCCTGTCCTATAGTGACATTTTTCACACCTGCGACATTGAGCCTGTGACATAGCGGTGTGATATTCACTGGGCCTCACACAATCCAACAGTGTCCACAAGTGTGTTCAGAAATTCTACATCTCCCCTGTCCTATAGTGACATTTTTCACACCTGCGACATTGAGACTGTGACATAGCGGTGTGATATTCACTGGGCCTCACACAATCCAACAGTGTCCACAAGTGTGTTCAGAAATTCTACATCTCCCCTATCTTACAGTGACATTTTTCACACCAGCGACATTGAGCCTGTGGCATAGCGGTGTGATATTCACTAGGCCTCACACAATCCAACAGTGTCCACAAGTGTGTTCAGAAATTCTACATCTCCCCTGTCCTATAGTGACATTTTTCACACCTTTGACATTGAGTCTGTGACATAGCGGTGTGATATTCACTGGGCCTCACACAATCCAACAGTGTCCACAAGTGTGTTCAGAAATTCTACATTTCCCCTGTCCTATAGTGACATTTTTCACACCTGCGACATTGAGCCTGTGACATAGCGGTGTGATATTCACTGGGCCTCACACAATCCAACAGTGTCCACAAGTGTGTTCTGAAATTTTACATCTCCCCTGTCCTATAGTGACATTTTTCACACCTGCGACATTGAGCCTGTGACATAGTGGTGTGATATTCACTGGGCCTCACCAATCCAACAGTGTCCACAAGTGTGTTCAGAAATTCTACATCTCCCCTGTCCTATAGTGACATTTTTCAAACCTGCGACATTGAGCCTGTGACATAGCGGTGTGATATTCACTGGGCCTCACACAATCCAACAGTGTCCACAAGTGTGTTCTGAAATTTTACATCTCCCCTGTCCTATAGTGACATTTTTCACACCTGCGACATTGAGCCTGTGACATAGTGGTGTGATATTCACTGGGCCTCACCAATCCAACAGTGTCCACAAGTGTGTTCAGAAGTTCTATATCTCCCCTGTCCTATAGTGACATTTTTCACACCTTTGACATTGAGACTGTGACATAGCGGTGTGATATTCACTGGGCCTCACACAATCCAACAGTGTCCACAAGTGTGTTCAGAAATTCTACATTTCCCCTGTCCTATAGTGACATTTTTCACACCTGCGACATTGAGCCTGTGACATAGCGGTGTGATATTCACTGGGCCTCACACAATCCAACAGTGTCCACAAGTGTGTTCTGAAATTTTACATCTCTCCTGTCCTATAGTGACATTTTTCACACCTGCGACATTGAGCCTGTGACATAGCGGTGTGATATCCACTGGGCCTCACACAATCCAACAGTGTCCTCAAGTGTGTTCTGAAATTTTACATCTCCCCTGTCCTATAGTGACATTTTTCTCACCTGCGACATTGAACCTGTGACATAGTGGTGTGATATTCACTGGGCCTCACCAATCTAACAGTGTCCACAAGTGTGTTCAGAAATTGTACATCTCCCCGGTCCTATAGTGACATTTTTCACACCTTTGACATTGAGACTGTGACATAGCGGTGTGATATTCACTGGGCCTCACACAATCCAACAGTGTCCACAAGTGTGTTCAGAAATTCTACATCTCCCCTGTCCTATAGTGACATTTTTCACACCTGCGACATTGAGCCTGTGACATAGTGGTGTGATATTCACTGGGCCTCACCAATCCAACAGTGTCCACAAGTGTGTTCAGAAATTCTACATCTCCCCTGTCCTATAGTGACATTTTTCAAACCTGCGACATTGAGCCTGTGACATAGCGGTGTGATATTCACTGGGCCTCACACAATCCAACAGTGTCCACAAGTGTGTTCTGAAATTTTACATCTCCCCTGTCCTATAGTGACATTTTTCACACCTGCGACATTGAGCCTGTGACATAGTGGTGTGATATTCACTGGGCCTCACCAATCCAACAGTGTCCACAAGTGTGTTCAGAAGTTCTACATCTCCCCTGTCCTATAGTGACATTTTTCACACCTTTGACATTGAGACTGTGACATAGCGGTGTGATATTCACTGGGCCTCACACAATCCAACAGTGTCCACAAGTGTGTTCAGAAATTCTACATTTCCCCTGTCCTATAGTGACATTTTTCACACCTGCGACATTGAGCCTGTGACATAGCGGTGTGATATTCACTGGGCCTCACACAATCCAACAGTGTCCACAAGTGTGTTCTGAAATTTTACATCTCCCCTGTCCTATAGTGACATTTTTCACACCTGCGACATTGAGCCTGTGACATAGCGGTGTGATATCCACTGGGCCTCACACAATCCAACAGTGTCCTCAAGTGTGTTCTGAAATTTTACATCTCCCCTGTCCTATAGTGACATTTTTCTCACCTGCGACATTGAGCCTGTGACATAGTGGTGTGATATTCACTGGGCCTCACCAATCTAACAGTGTCCACAAGTGTGTTCAGAAATTGTACATCTCCCCGGTCCTATAGTGACATTTTTCACACCTTTGACATTGAGACTGTGACATAGCGGTGTGATATTCACTGGGCCTCACACAATCCAACAGTGTCCACAAGTGTGTTCAGAAATTCTACATCTCCCCTGTCCTATAGTGACATTTTTCACACCTGCGACATTGAGCCTGTGACATAGCGGTGTGATATTCACTGGGCCTCACCAATCCAACAGTGTCCACAAGTGTGTTCAGAAATTCTACATCTCCCCTGTCCTAAAGTGACATTTTTCACACCTGCAACATTGAGCCTGTGACATAGCGGTGTGATATTCACTGGGCCTCACCAATCCAACAGTGTCCACAAGTGTGTTCAGAAATTCTACATCTCCCCTGTCCTATAGTGACATTTTTCACACCTGCGACATTGAGCCTGTGACATAGCGGTGTGATATTCACTGGGCCTCACCAATCCAACAGTGTCCACAAGTGTGTTCAGAAATTCTACATCTCCCCTGTCCTAAAGTGACATTTTTCACACCTGCGACATTGAGCCTGTGACATAGCGGTGTGGTATTCACTGGGCCTCACACAATCCAACAGTGTCCACAAGTGTGTTCTGAAATTTTACATCTCCCCTGTCCTATAGTGACATTTTTCACACCTGCGACATTGAGCCTGTGACATAGTGGTGTGATATTCACTGGGCCTCACCAATCCAACAGTGTCCACAAGTGTGTTCAGAAATTCTACATCTCCCCTGTCCTATAGTGACATTTTTCATACCTTTGACATTGAGACTGTGACATAGCAGTGTGATATTCACTGGGCCTCACACAATCCAACAGTGTCCACAAATGTGTTCAGAAATTCTACATTTCCCCGGTCCTATAGTGACATTTTTCACACCTGCGACATTGAGCCTGTGACATAGCGGTGTGATATTCACTGGGCCTCACACAATCCAACAGTGTCCACAAGTGTGTTCTGAAATTTTACATCTCCCCTGTCCTATAGTGACATTTTTTACACCTGCGACATTGAGCCTGTGACATAGCGGTGTGATATTCACTGGGCCTCACACAATCCAACAGTGTCCACAAGTGTGTTCTGAAATTTTACATCTCCCCTGTCCTATAGTGACATTTTTCACACCTGCGACATTGAGCCTGTGACATAGTGGTGTGATATTCACTGGGCCTCACCAATCCAACAGTGTCTACAAGTGTGTTCAGAAATTGTACATCTCCCCTGTCCTATAGTGACATTTTTCACACCTTTGACATTGAGCCTGTGACATAGCGGTGTGATATTCACTGGGCCTCACACAATCCAACAGTGTCCACAAGTGTGTTCAGAAATTCTACATCTCCCCTGTCCTATAGTGACATTTTTCACACCTGCGACATTGAGACCGTGACATAGCGGTGTGATATTCACTGGGCCTCACACAATCCAACAGTGTCCACAAGTGTGTTCAGAAATTCTACTTCTCCCCTGTCCTACAGTGACATTTTTCACACCAGCGACATTGAGCCTGTGGCATAGCGGTGTGATATTCACTAGGCCTCACACAATCCAACAGTGTCCACAAGTGTGTTCTGAAATTTTACATCTCCCCTGTCCTATAGTGACATTTTTCACACCTGCGACATTGAGCCTGTGACATAGTGGTGTGATATTCACTGGGCCTCACCAATCCAACAGTGTCCACAAGTGTGTTCAGAAATGCTACATCTCCCCTGTCCTATAGGGACATTTTTCACACCTGCGACATTGAGCCTGTGACATAGCGGTGTGATATTCACTGGGCCTCACACAATCCAACAGTGTCCACAAGTGTGCTCAGAAATTCTACATCTCCCCTGTCCTATAGTGACATTTTTCACACCTTTGACATTGAGTCTGTGACATAGCGGTGTGATATTCACTGGGCCTCACACAATCCAACAGTGTCCACAAATGTGTTCAGAAATTCTACATCTCCCCTGTCCTATAGTGACATTTTTCACTTCTGTGACATAGCGGTGTGATATTCACTGGGCCTCACACAATCCAACAGTGTCCACAAGTGTGTTCAGAAATTCTACATCTCCCCTGTCCTATAGTGACATTTTTCACACCTTTGACATTGAGTCTGTGACATAGCGGTGTGATATTCACTGGGCCTCACACAATCCAACAGTGTCCACAAGTGTGTTCAGAAATTCTACATTTCCCCTGTCCTATAGTGACATTTTTCACACCTGCGACATTGAGCCTGTGACATAGCGGTGTGATATTCACTGGGCCTCACACAATCCAACAGTGTCCACAAGTGTGTTCTGAAATTTTACATCTCCCCTGTCCTATAGTGACATTTTTCACACCTGCGACATTGAGCCTGTGACATAGCGGTGTGATATTCACTGGGCCTCACCAATCCAACAGTGTCCACAAGTGTGTTCAGAAATTCTACATCTCCCCTGTCCTATAGTGACATTTTTCACACCTTTGACATTGAGTCTGTGACATAGCGGTGTGATATTCACTGGGCCTCACACAATCCAACAGTGTCCACAAGTGTGTTCAGAAATTCTACATTTCCCCTGTCCTATAGTGACATTTTTCACACCCGCGACATTGAGCCTGTGACATAGCGGTGTGATATTCACTGGGCCTCACACAATCCAACAGTGTCCACAAGTGTGTTCTGAAATTTTACATCTCCCCTGTCCTATAGTGACATTTTTCACACCTGCGACATTGAGCCTGTGACATAGTGGTGTGATATTCACTGGGCCTCACCAATCCAACAGTGTCCACAAGTGTGTTCAGAAATTCTACATCTCCCCTGTCCTATAGTGACATTTTTGACACGTACGACATTGAGCCTGTGACATAGCGGTGTGATATTCACTGGGCCTCACACAATCCAACAGTGTCCACAAGTGTGTTCAGAAATCCTACATCTCCCCTGTCCTATAGTGACATTTTTGACACGTACGACATTGAGCCTGTGACATAGCGGTGTGATATTCACTGGGCCTCACACAATCCAACAGTGTCCACAAGTGTGTTCAGAAATTCTACATCTCCCCTGTCCTATAGTGACATTTTTCACACCTGCGACATTGTGACTGTGACATAGCGGTGTGATATTCACTGGGCCTCACACAATCCAACAGTGTCCACAAGTGTGTTCAGAAATTCTACATCTCCCCTGTCCTATAGTGACATTTTTCACACCTGCGACATTCAGCCTGTGACATAGCGGTGTGATATTCACTGGGCCTCACACAATCCAACAGTGTCAACAAGTGTGTTCAGAAATTCTACATCTCCCCTGTCCTATAGTGACATTTTTCACACCTGTGACATTGAGACTGTGACATAGCGGTGTGATATTCACTGGGCCTCACACAATCCAACAGTGTCCAGAAGTGTGTTCAGAAATTCTACATCTCCCCTGTCCTATAGTGACATTTTTCACACCTGCGACATTGAGCCTGTGACATAGCGGTGTGATATTCACTGGGCCTCACACAATCCAACAGTGTCCACAAGTGTGCTCAGAAATTCTACATCTCCCCTGTCCTATAGTGACATTTTTCACACCTGCGACATTGAGCCTGTGTCATAGCGATGTGATATTCACTGGGCCTCACACAATCCAACAGTGTCCACAAGTGTGTTCAGAAATTCTACATCTCCCCTGTCCTATAGTGACATTTTTCACACCAGCGACATTGAGCCTGTGGCATAGCGGTGTGATATTCACTTGGCCTCACACAATCCAACAGTGTCCACAAGTGTGTTCAGAAATTCTACATCTCCCCTGTCCTATAGTGACATTTTTCACACCTGTGACATTGAGCCTGTGGCATAGCGGTGTGATATTCACTGGGCCTCACACAATCCAACAGTGTCCACAAGTGTGTTCAGAAATTCTACATCTCCCCTGTCCTATAGTGACATTTTTCTCATCTGTGACATTGAGACTGTGACATAGCGGTGTGATATTCACTGGGCCTCACCAATCCAACAGTGTCCACAAGTGTGTTCAGAAATTCTACATCCCCCCCCGTCCTATAGTGACATTTTTCTCACCTGCGACATTGAGACTGTGACATAGCGGTGTGATATTCACTGGGCCTCACACAATCCAACAGTGTCCACAAGTGTGTTCAGAAATTCTACATCTCCCCTGTCCTATAGTGACATTTTTCACACCTGTGACATTGAGACTGTGACATAGCGGTGTGATGTTCACTGGGCCTCACACAATCCAACAGTGTCCACAAGTGTGTTCAGAAATTCTATATCTCCCCTGTCCTATAGTGACATTTTTCACACCTGCGACATTGAGCCTGTGACATAGCTGTGTGATATTCACTGGGTCTCACACAATCCAACAGTGTCCACAAGTGTGTTCAGAAATTCTACATTTCCCCTGTCCTATAGTGACATTTTTCACACCTGCGACATTGAGCCTGTGACATAGCGGTGTGATATTCACTGGGCCTCACACAATCCAACAGTGTCCACAAGTGTGTTCTGAAATTTTACATCTCCCCTGTCCTATAGTGACATTTTTCACACCTGCGACATTGAGCCTGTGACAAAGTGGTGTGATATTCACTGGGCCTCACCAATCCAACAGTGTCCACAAGTGTGTTCAGAAATTCTACATCTCCCCTGTCCTATAGTGACATTTTTCACACCTGCGACATTGAGCCTGTGACATAGCGGTGTGATATTCACTGGGCCTCACACAATCCAACAGTGTCCACAAATGTGTTCAGAAATTCTACATCTCCCCTGTCCTATAGTGACATTTTTCACTTCTGTGACATAGCGGTGTGATATTCACTGGGCCTCACACAATCCAACAGTGTCCACAAGTGTGTTCAGAAATTCTACATCTCCCCTGTCCTATAGTGACATTTTTCTCACCTGCGACATTGAGCCTGTGACACAGCGGTGTGATATTCACTGGTCCTCACACAATCCAACAGTGTCCACAAGTGTGTTCAGAAATTCTACATCTCCCCTGTCCTATAGTGACATTTTTCACATCTGCGACATTGAGCCTGTGACAAAGCGGTGTGATATTCACTGGGCCTCACACAATCCAACAGTGTCCACAAGTGTGTTCAGAAATTCTACATCTCCCCTGTCCTATAGTGACATTTTTGACACGTACGACATTGAGCCTGTGACATAGCGGTGTGATATTCACTGGGCCTCACACAATCCAACAGTGTCCACAAGTGTGTTCAGAAATCCTACATCTCCCCTGTCCTATAGTGACATTTTTGACACGTACGACATTGAGCCTGTGACATAGCGGTGTGATATTCACTGGGCCTCACACAATCCAACAGTGTCCACAAGTGTGTTCAGAAATTCTACATCTCCCCTGTCCTATAGTGACATTTTTCACACCTGCGACATTGAGACTGTGACATAGCGGTGTGATATTCACTGGGCCTCACACAATCCAACAGTGTCCACAAGTGTGTTCAGAAATTCTACATCTCCCCTGTCCTATAGTGACATTTTTCACACCTGTGACATTGAGACTGTGACATAGCGGTGTGATATTCACTGGGCCTCACACAATCCAACAGTGTCCAGAAGTGTGTTCAGAAATTCTACATCTCCCCTGTCCTATAGTGACATTTTTCACACCTGTGACATTGAGACTGTGACATAGCGGTGTGATATTCACTGGGCCTCACACAATCCAACAGTGTCCACAAGTGTGCTCAGAAATTCTACATCTCCCCTGTCCTATAGTGACATTTTTCACACCTGCGACATTGAGCCTGTGTCATAGCGATGTGATATTCACTGGGCCTCACACAATCCAACAGTGTCCACAAGTGTTTTCAGAAATTCTACATCTCCCCTGTCCTATAGTGACATTTTTCACACCAGTGACATTGAGCCTGTGGCATAGCGGTGTGATATTCACTTGGCCTCACACAATCCAACAGTGTCCACAAGTGTGTTCAGAAATTCTACATCTCCCCTGTCCTATAGTGACATTTTTCACACCTGTGACATTGAGCCTGTGGCATAGCGGTGTGATATTCACTGGGCCTCACACAATCCAACAGTGTCCACAAGTGTGTTCAGAAATTCTACATCTCCCCTGTCCTATAGTGACATTTTTCTCATCTGTGACATTGAGACTGTGACATAGCGGTGTGATATTCACTGGGCCTCACCAATCCAACAGTGTCCACAAGTGTGTTCAGAAATTCTACATCCCCCCTGTCCTATAGTGACATTTTTCTCACCTGCGACATTGAGACTGTGACATAGCGGTGTGATATTCACTGGGCCTCACACAATCCAACAGTGTCCACAAGTGTGTTCAGAAATTCTACATCTCCCCTGTCCTATAGTGACATTTTTCACACCTGTGACATTGAGACTGTGACATAGCGGTGTGATGTTCACTGGGCCTCACACAATCCAACAGTGTCCACAAGTGTGTTCAGAAATTCTATATCTCCCCTGTCCTATAGTGACATTTTTCACACCTGCGACATTGAGCCTGTGACATAGCGGTGTGATATTCACTGGGTCTCACACAATCCAACAGTGTCCACAAGTGTGTTCAGAAATTCTACATCTCCCCTGTCCTATAGTGAAATTTTTCACACCTGCGACATTGAGTCTGTTACATAGCGGTGTGATATTCACTGGGCCTCACACAATCCAACAGTGTCCACAAATGTGTTCAGAAATTCTACATCTCCCCTGTCCTATAGTGACATTTTTCACACCTGTGACATTGAGACTGTGACATAGCGGTGTGATATTCACTGGGCCTCACACAATCCAACAGTGTCCACAAGTGTGTTCAGAAATTCTACATCTCCCCTGTCCTATAGTGACATTTTTCACACCTGCGACATTGAGACTGTGACATAGCGGTGTGATATTCACTGGGCCTCACACAATGCAACAGTGTCCACAAGTGTGTTCAGAAATTCTACATCTCCCCTGTCCTATAGTGACATTTTTCACACCTTTGACATTGAGTCTGTGACATAGCGGTGTGATATTCACTGGGCCTCACACAATCCAACAGTGTCCACAAGTGTGTTCAGAAATTCTACATTTCCCCTGTCCTATAGTGACATTTTTCACACCTGCGACATTGAGCCTTTGACATAGCGGTGTGATATTCACTGGGCCTCACATAATCCAACAGTGTCCACAAGTGTATTCTGAAATTTTACATCTCCCCTGTCCTATAGTGACATTTTTCACACCTGCGACATTGAGCCTGTGACATAGTGGTGTGATATTCACTGGGCCTCACCAATCCAACAGTGTCCACAAGTGTGTTAAGAAATTCTACATCTCCCCTGTCCTATAGTGACATTTTTCACACCTGCGACATTGAGCATGTGACATAGCGGTGTGATATTCACTGGGCCTCACACAAACCAACAGTGTCCACAAGTGTGTTCTGAAATTTTACATCTCCCCTGTCCTATAGTGACATTTTTCACACCTGCGACATTGAGCCTGTGACATAGTGGTGTGATATTCACTGGGCCTCACCAATCCAACAGTGTCCACAAGTGTGTTCAGAAATTCTACATCTCCCCTGTCCTATAGTGACATTTTTCACACCTTTGACATTGAGACTGTGACATAGCGGTGTGATATTCACTGGGCCTCACACAATCCAACAGTGTCCACAAGTGTGTTCAGAAATTCTACATTTCCGCTGTCCTATAGTGACATTTTTCACACCTGCGACATTGAGCCTGTGACATAGCGGTGTGATATTCACTGGGCCTCACACAATCCAACAGTGTCCACAAGTGTGTTCTGAAATTTTACATCTCCCCTGTCCTATAGTGACATTTTTCACACCTGCGACATTGAGCCTGTGACATAGCAGTGTGATATTCATTGGGCCTCACACAATCCAACAGTGTCCTCAAGTGTGTTCTGAAATTTTACATCTCCCCTGTCCTATAGTGACATTTTTCTCACCTGCGACATTGAGCCTGTGACATAGTGGTGTGATATTCACTGGGCCTCACCAATCCAACAGTGTCCACAAGTGTGTTCAGAAATTGTACATCTCCCCTGTCCTATAGTGACATTTTTCACACCTTTGACATTGAGACTGTGACATAGCGGTGTGATATTCACTGGGCTTCACACAATCCAACAGTGTCCACAAGTGTGTTCAGAAATTCTACATCTCCCCTGTCCTATAGTGACATTTTTCACACCTGCGACATTGAGCCTGTGACATAGCGGTGTGATATTCACTGGGCCTCACCAATCCAACAGTGTCCACAAGTGTGTTCAGAAATTCTAAATCTCCCCTGTCCTAAAGTGACATTTTTCACACCTGCGACATTGAGCCTGTGACATAGCGGTGTGATATTCACTGGGCCTCACACAATCCAACAGTGTCCACAAGTGTGTTCTGAAATTTTACATCTCCCCTGTCCTATAGTGACATTTTTCACACCTGCGACATTGAGCCTGTGACATAGCGGTGTGATATTCACTGGGCCTCACCAATCCAACAGTGTCCACAAGTGTGTTCAGAAATTCTACATCTCCCCTGTCCTATAGTGACATTTTTCACACCTTTGACATTGAGACTGTGACATAGCGGTGTGATATTCACTGGGCCTCACACAATCCAACAGTGTCCACAAATGTGTTCAGAAATTCTACATTTCCCCTGTCCTATAGTGACATTTTTCACACCTGCGACATTGAGCCTGTGACATAGCGGTGTGATATTCACTGGGCCTCACACAATCCAACAGTGTCCACAAGTGTGTTCTGAAATTTTACATCTCCCCTGTCCTATAGTGACATTTTTCACACCTTCGACATTGAGCCTGTGACATAGCGGTGTGATATTCACTGGGCCTCACACAATCCAACAGTGTCCACAAGTGTGTTCTGAAATTTTACATCTCCCCTGTCCTATAGTGACATTTTTCACACCTGCGACATTGAGCCTGTGACATAGTGGTGTGATATTCACTGGGCTTCACCAATCCAACAGTGTCCACAAGTGTGTTCAGAAATTGTACATCTCCCCTGTCCTATAGTGACATTTTTCACACCTTTGACATTGAGACTGTGACATAGCGGTGTGATATTCACTGGGCCTCACACAATCCAACAGTGTCCACAAGTGTGTTCAGAAATTTTACATCTCCCCTGTCCTATAGTGACATTTTTCACACCTGCGACATTGAGCCTGTGACATAGCGGTGTGATATTCACTGGGCCTCACACAATCCAACAGTGTCCACAAGTGTGTTCAGAAATTCTACATCTCCCCTGTCCTATAGTGACATTTTTCACACCTGCGACATTGAGACTGTGACATAGCGGTGTGATATTCACTGGGCCTCACACAATCCAACAGTGTCCACAAGTGTGTTCAGAAATTCTACATCTCCCCTATCTTACAGTGACATTTTTCACACCAGCGACATTGAGCCTGTGGCATAGCGGTGTGATATTCACTAGGCCTCACACAATCCAACAGTGTCCACAAGTGTGTTCAGAAATTCTACATCTCCCCTGTCCTATAGTGACATTTTTCACACCTTTGACATTGAGTCTGTGACATAGCGGTGTGATATTCACTGGGCCTCACACAATCCAACAGTGTCCACAAGTGTGTTCAGAAATTCTACATTTCCCCTGTCCTATAGTGACATTTTTCACACCTGCGACATTGAGCCTGTGACATAGCGGTGTGATATTCACTGGGCCTCACACAATCCAACAGTGTCCACAAGTGTGTTCTGAAATTTTACATCTCCCCTGTCCTATAGTGACATTTTTCACACCTGCGACATTGAGCCTGTGACATAGTGGTGTGATATTCACTGGGCCTCACCAATCCAACAGTGTCCACAAGTGTGTTCAGAAATTCTACATCTCCCCTGTCCTATAGTGACATTTTTCAAACCTGCGACATTGAGCCTGTGACATAGCGGTGTGATATTCACTGGGCCTCACACAATCCAACAGTGTCCACAAGTGTGTTCTGAAATTTTACATCTCCCCAGTCCTATAGTGACATTTTTCACACCTGCGACATTGAGCCTGTGACATAGTGGTGTGATATTCACTGGGCCTCACCAATCCAACAGTGTCCACAAGTGTGTTCAGAAGTTCTATATCTCCCCTGTCCTATAGTGACATTTTTCACACCTTTGACATTGAGACTGTGACATAGCGGTGTGATATTCACTGGGCCTCACACAATCCAACAGTGTCCACAAGTGTGTTCAGAAATTCTACATTTCCCCTGTCCTATAGTGACATTTTTCACACCTGCGACATTGAGCCTGTGACATAGCGGTGTGATATTCACTGGGCCTCACACAATCCAACAGTGTCCACAAGTGTGTTCTGAAATTTTACATCTCTCCTGTCCTATAGTGACATTTTTCACACCTGCGACATTGAGCCTGTGACATAGCGGTGTGATATCCACTGGGCCTCACACAATCCAACAGTGTCCTCAAGTGTGTTCTGAAATTTTACATCTCCCCTGTCCTATAGTGACATTTTTCTCACCTGCGACATTGAACCTGTGACATAGTGGTGTGATATTCACTGGGCCTCACCAATCTAACAGTGTCCACAAGTGTGTTCAGAAATTGTACATCTCCCCGGTCCTATAGTGACATTTTTCACACCTTTGACATTGAGACTGTGACATAGCGGTGTGATATTCACTGGGCCTCACACAATCCAACAGTGTCCACAAGTGTGTTCAGAAATTCTACATCTCCCCTGTCCTATAGTGACATTTTTCACACCTGCGACATTGAGCCTGTGACATAGTGGTGTGATATTCACTGGGCCTCACCAAACCAACAGTGTCCACAAGTGTGTTCAGAAATTCTACATCTCCCCTGTCCTATAGTGACATTTTTCAAACCTGCGACATTGAGCCTGTGACATAGTGGTGTGATATTCACTGGGCCTCACCAATCCAACAGTGTCCACAAGTGTGTTCAGAAGTTCTATATCTCCCCTGTCCTATAGTGACATTTTTCACACCTTTGACATTGAGACTGTGACATAGCGGTGTGATATTCACTGGGCCTCACACAATCCAACAGTGTCCACAAGTGTGTTCAGAAATTCTACATTTCCCCTGTCCTATAGTGACATTTTTCACACCTGCGACATTGAGCCTGTGACATAGCGGTGTGATATTCACTGGGCCTCACACAATCCAACAGTGTCCACAAGTGTGTTCTGAAATTTTACATCTCTCCTGTCCTATAGTGACATTTTTCACACCTGCGACATTGAGCCTGTGACATAGCGGTGTGATATCCACTGGGCCTCACACAATCCAACAGTGTCCTCAAGTGTGTTCTGAAATTTTACATCTCCCCTGTCCTATAGTGACATTTTTCTCACCTGCGACATTGAACCTGTGACATAGTGGTGTGATATTCACTGGGCCTCACCAATCTAACAGTGTCCACAAGTGTGTTCAGAAATTGTACATCTCCCCGGTCCTATAGTGACATTTTTCACACCTTTGACATTGAGACTGTGACATAGCGGTGTGATATTCACTGGGCCTCACACAATCCAACAGTGTCCACAAGTGTGTTCAGAAATTCTACATCTCCCCTGTCCTATAGTGACATTTTTCACACCTGCGACATTGAGCCTGTGACATAGTGGTGTGATATTCACTGGGCCTCACCAATCCAACAGTGTCCACAAGTGTGTTCAGAAATTCTACATCTCCCCTGTCCTATAGTGACATTTTTCAAACCTGCGACATTGAGCCTGTGACATAGCGGTGTGATATTCACTGGGCCTCACACAATCCAACAGTGTCCACAAGTGTGTTCTGAAATTTTACATCTCCCCTGTCCTATAGTGACATTTTTCACACCTGCGACATTGAGCCTGTGACATAGTGGTGTGATATTCACTGGGCCTCACCAATCCAACAGTGTCCACAAGTGTGTTCAGAAGTTCTACATCTCCCCTGTCCTATAGTGACATTTTTCACACCTTTGACATTGAGACTGTGACATAGCGGTGTGATATTCACTGGGCCTCACACAATCCAACAGTGTCCACAAGTGTGTTCAGAAATTCTACATTTCCCCTGTCCTATAGTGACATTTTTCACACCTGCGACATTGAGCCTGTGACATAGCGGTGTGATATTCACTGGGCCTCACACAATCCAACAGTGTCCACAAGTGTGTTCTGAAATTTTACATCTCCCCTGTCCTATAGTGACATTTTTCACACCTGCGACATTGAGCCTGTGACATAGCGGTGTGATATCCACTGGGCCTCACACAATCCAACAGTGTCCTCAAGTGTGTTCTGAAATTTTACATCTCCCCTGTCCTATAGTGACATTTTTCTCACCTGCGACATTGAGCCTGTGACATAGTGGTGTGATATTCACTGGGCCTCACCAATCTAACAGTGTCCACAAGTGTGTTCAGAAATTGTACATCTCCCCGGTCCTATAGTGACATTTTTCACACCTTTGACATTGAGACTGTGACATAGCGGTGTGATATTCACTGGGCCTCACACAATCCAACAGTGTCCACAAGTGTGTTCAGAAATTCTACATCTCCCCTGTCCTATAGTGACATTTTTCACACCTGCGACATTGAGCCTGTGACATAGCGGTGTGATATTCACTGGGCCTCACCAATCCAACAGTGTCCACAAGTGTGTTCAGAAATTCTACATCTCCCCTGTCCTAAAGTGACATTTTTCACACCTGCAACATTGAGCCTGTGACATAGCGGTGTGATATTCACTGGGCCTCACACAATCCAACAGTGTCCACAAGTGTGTTCTGAAATTTTACATCTCCCCTGTCCTATAGTGACATTTTTCACACCTGCGACATTGAGCCTGTGACATAGTGGTGTGATATTCACTGGGCCTCACCAATCCAACAGTGTCCACAAGTGTGTTCAGAAATTCTACATCTCCCCTGTCCTATAGTGACATTTTTCATACCTTTGACATTGAGACTGTGACATAGCAGTGTGATATTCACTGGCCTCACACAATCCAACAGTGTCCACAAATGTGTTCAGAAATTCTACATCTCCCCTGTCCTATAGTGACATTTTTCACACCTGCGACATTGAGCCTGTGACATAGCGGTGTGATATCCACTGGGCCTCACACAATCCAACAGTGTCCTCAAGTGTGTTCTGAAATTTTACATCTCCCCTGTCCTATAGTGACATTTTTCTCACCTGCGACATTGAGCCTGTGACATAGTGGTGTGATATTCACTGGGCCTCACCAATCTAACAGTGTCCACAAGTGTGTTCAGAAATTGTACATCTCCCCGGTCCTATAGTGACATTTTTCACACCTTTGACATTGAGACTGTGACATAGCGGTGTGATATTCACTGGGCCTCACACAATCCAACAGTGTCCACAAGTGTGTTCAGAAATTCTACATCTCTCCTGTCCTATAGTGACATTTTTCACACCTGCGACATTGAGCCTGTGACATAGTGGTGTGATATTCACTGGGCCTCACCAATCCAACAGTGTCCACAAGTGTGTTCAGAAATTCTACATCTCCCCTGTCCTATAGTGACATTTTTCAAACCTGCGACATTGAGCCTGTGACATAGCGGTGTGATATTCACTGGGCCTCACACAATCCAACAGTGTCCACAAGTGTGTTCTGAAATTTTACATCTCCCCTGTCCTATAGTGACATTTTTCACACCTGCGACATTGAGCCTGTGACATAGTGGTGTGATATTCACTGGGCCTCACCAATCCAACAGTGTCCACAAGTGTGTTCAGAAGTTCTACATCTCCCCTGTCCTATAGTGACATTTTTCACACCTTTGACATTGAGACTGTGACATAGCGGTGTGATATTCACTGGGCCTCACACAATCCAACAGTGTCCACAAGTGTGTTCAGAAATTCTACATTTCCCCTGTCCTATAGTGACATTTTTCACACCTGCGACATTGAGCCTGTGACATAGCGGTGTGATATTCACTGGGCCTCACACAATCCAACAGTGTCCACAAGTGTGTTCTGAAATTTTACATCTCCCCTGTCCTATAGTGACATTTTTCACACCTGCGACATTGAGCCTGTGACATAGCGGTGTGATATCCACTGGGCCTCACACAATCCAACAGTGTCCTCAAGTGTGTTCTGAAATTTTACATCTCCCCTGTCCTATAGTGACATTTTTCTCACCTGCGACATTGAGCCTGTGACATAGTGGTGTGATATTCACTGGGCCTCACCAATCTAACAGTGTCCACAAGTGTGTTCAGAAATTGTACATCTCCCCGGTCCTATAGTGACATTTTTCACACCTTTGACATTGAGACTGTGACATAGCGGTGTGATATTCACTGGGCCTCACACAATCCAACAGTGTCCACAAGTGTGTTCAGAAATTCTACATCTCCCCTGTCCTATAGTGACATTTTTCACACCTGCGACATTGAGCCTGTGACATAGCGGTGTGATATTCACTGGGCCTCACCAATCCAACAGTGTCCACAAGTGTGTTCAGAAATTCTACATCTCCCCTGTCCTAAAGTGACATTTTTCACACCTGCGACATTGAGCCTGTGACATAGCGGTGTGATATTCACTGGGCCTCACACAATCCAACAGTGTCCACAAGTGTGTTCTGAAATTTTACATCTCCCCTGTCCTATAGTGACATTTTTCACACCTGCGACATTGAGCCTGTGACATAGTGGTGTGATATTCACTGGGCCTCACCAATCCAACAGTGTCCACAAGTGTGTTCAGAAATTCTACATCTCCCCTGTCCTATAGTGACATTTTTCATACCTTTGACATTGAGACTGTGACATAGCAGTGTGATATTCACTGGGCCTCACACAATCCAACAGTGTCCACAAATGTGTTCAGAAATTCTACATTTCCCCGGTCCTATAGTGACATTTTTCACACCTGCGACATTGAGCCTGTGACATAGCGGTGTGATATTCACTGGGCCTCACACAATCCAACAGTGTCCACAAGTGTGTTCTGAAATTTTACATCTCCCCTGTCCTATAGTGACATTTTTCACACCTGCGACATTGAGCCTGTGACATAGCGGTGTGATATTCACTGGGCCTCACACAATCCAACAGTGTCCACAAGTGTGTTCTGAAATTTTACATCTCCCCTGTCCTATAGTGACATTTTTCACACCTGCGACATTGAGCATGTGACATAGTGGTGTGATATTCACTGGGCCTCACCAATCCAACAGTGTCTACAAGTGTGTTCAGAAATTGTACATCTCCCCTGTCCTATAGTGACATTTTTCACACCTTTGACATTGAGACTGTGACATAGCGGTGTGATATTCACTGGGCCTCACACAATCCAGCAGTGTCCACAAGTGTGTTCAGAAATTCTACATCTCCCCTGTCCTATAGTGACATTTTTCACACCTGCGACATTGAGCCTGTGACATAGCGGTGTGATATTCACTGGGCCTCACACAATCCAACAGTGTCCACAAATGTGTTCAGAAATTCTACATCTCCCCTGTCCTATAGTGACATTTTTCACACCTGCGACATTGAGACCATGACATAGCGGTGTGATATTCACTGGGCCTCACACAATCCAACAGTGTCCACAAGTGTGTTCAGAAATTCTACATCTCCCCTGTTCTATAGTGACATTTTTCACACCTTTGACATTGAGTCTGTGACATAGCGGTGTGATATTCACTGGGCCTCACACAATCCAACAGTGTCCACAAGTGTGTTCAGAAATTCTACATTTCCCCTGTCCTATAGTGACATTTTTCACACCTGCGACATTGAGCCTGTGACATAGCGGTGTGATATTCACTGGGCCTCACACAATCCAACAGTGTCCACAAGTGTGTTCTGAAATTTTACATCTCCCCTGTCCTATAGTGACATTTTTCACACCTTCGACATTGAGCCTGTGACATAGCGGTGTGATATTCACTGGGCCTCACACAATCCAACAGTGTCCACAAGTGTGTTCTGAAATTTTACATCTCCCCTGTCCTATAGTGACATTTTTCACACCTGCGACATTGAGCCTGTGACATAGTGGTGTGATATTCACTGGGCTTCACCAATCCAACAGTGTCCACAAGTGTGTTCAGAAATTGTACATCTTCCCTGTCCTATAGTGACATTTTTCACACCTTTGACATTGAGACTGTGACATAGCGGTGTGATATTCACTGGGCCTCACACAATCCAACAGTGTCCACAAGTGTGTTCAGAAATTCTACATCTCCCCTGTCCTATAGTGACATTTTTCACACCTGCGACATTGAGCCTGTGACATAGCGGTGTGATATTCACCGGGCCTCACACAATCCAACAGTGTCCACAAGTGTGTTCAGAAATTCTACATCTCCCCTGTCCTAAAGTGACATTTTTCACACCTGCGACATTGAGACTGTGACATAGCGGTGTGATATTCACTGGGCCTCACACAATCCAACAGTGTCCACAAGTGTGTTCAGAAATTCTACATCTCCCCTGTCTTACAGTGACATTTTTCACACCAGCGACATTGAGCCTGTGGCATAGCGGTGTGATATTCACTAGGCCTCACACAATCCAACAGTGTCCACAAGTGTGTTCAGAAATTCTACATCTCCCCTGTCCTATAGTGACATTTTTCACACCTTTGACAATGAGTCTGTGACATAGCGGTGTGATATTCACTGGGCCTCACACAATCCAAAAGTGTCCACAAGTGTGTTCAGAAATTCTACATTTCCCCTGTCCTATAGTGACATTTTTCACACCTGCGACATTGAGCCTGTGACATAGCGGTGTGATATTCACTGGGCCTCACACAATCCAACAGTGTCCAGAAGTGTGTTCTGAAATTTTACATCTCCCCTGTCCTATAGTGACATTTTTCACACCTGCGACATTGAGCCTGTGACATAGTGGTGTGATATTCACTGGGCCTCACCAATCCAACAGTGTCCACAAGTGTGTTCAGAAATTCTACATCTCCCCTGTCCTATAGTGACATTTTTCATACCTTTGACATTGAGACTGTGACATAGCAGTGTGATATTCACTGGGCCTCACACAATCCAACAGTGTCCACAAATGTGTTCAGAAATTCTACATTTCCCCGGTCCTATAGTGACATTTTTCACACCTGCGACATTGAGCCTGTGACATAGCGGTGTGATATTCACTGGGCCTCACACAATCCAACAGTGTCCACAAGTGTGTTCTGAAATTTTACATCTCCCCTGTCCTATAGTGACATTTTTCACACCTGCGACATTGAGCCTGTGACATAGCGGTGTGATATTCACTGGGCCTCACACAATCCAACAGTGTCCACAAGTGTGTTCTGAAATTTTACATCTCCCCTGTCCTATAGTGACATTTTTCACACCTGCGACATTGAGCCTGCGACATATTGGTGTGATATTCACTGGGCCTCACCAATCCAACAGTGTCTACAAGTGTGTTCAGAAATTGTACATCTCCCCTGTCCTATAGTGACATTTTTCACACCTTTGACATTGAGCCTGTGACATAGCGGTGTGATATTCACTGGGCCTCACACAATCCAACAGTGTCCACAAGTGTGTTCAGAAATTCTACATCTCCCCTGTCCTATAGTGACATTTTTCACACCTGCGACATTGAGACCGTGACATAGCGGTGTGATATTCACTGGGCCTCACACAATCCAACAGTGTCCACAAGTGTGTTCAGAAATTCTACTTCTCCCCTGTCCTACAGTGACATTTTTCACACCTTTGACATTGAGCCTGTGACATAGCGGTGTGATATTCACTGGGCCTCACACAATCCAACAGTGTCCACAAGTGTCTTCTGAAATTTTACATCTCCCCTCTCCTATAGTGACATTTTTCACACCTGCGACATTGAGCCTGTGACATAGTGGTGTGATATTCACTGGGCCTCACCAATCCAACAGTGTCCACAAGTGTGTTCAGAAATTCTACATCTCCCCTGTCCTATAGTGACATTTTTCACACCTGCGACATTGAGACTGTGACATAGCGGTGTGATATTCACTGGGCCTCACACAATCCAACAGTGTCCACAAGTGTGTTCGGAAATTCTACATCTCCCCTGTCCTATAGTGACATTTTTCACACCTGCGACATTGAGCCTGTGACATAGCGGTGTGATATTCACTGGGCCTCACCAATCCAACAGTGTCCACAAGTGTGTTCAGAAATGCTACATCTCCCCTGTCCTATAGGGACATTTTTCACACCTGCGACATTGAGCCTGTGACATAGCGGTGTGATATTCACTGGGCCTCACACAATCCAACAGTGTCCACAAGTGTGCTCAGAAATTCTACATCTCCCCTGTCCTATAGTGACATTTTTCACATCTGCGACATTGAGCCTGTGTCATAGCGATGTGATATTCACTGGGCCTCACACAATCCAACAGTGTCCACAAGTGTGTTCAGAAATTCTACATCTCCCCTGTCCTATAGTGACATTTTTCACACCTTTGACATTGAGTCTGCGACATAGCGGTGTGATATTCACTGGGCCTCACACAATCCAACAGTGTCCACAAGTGTGTTCAGAAATTCTACATTTCCCCTGTCCTATTGTGACATTTTTCACACCTGCGACACTGAGCCTGTGACATAGCGGTGTGATATTCACTGGGCCTCACACAATCCAACAGTGTCCACAAGTGTGTTCTGAAATTTTACATCTCCCCTGTCCTATAGTGACATTTTTCACACCTGCGACATTGAGCCTGTGACATAGTGGTGTGATATTCACTGGGCCTCACCAATCCAACAGTGTCCACAAGTGTATTCAGAAATTCTACATCTCCCCTGTCCTATAGTGACATTTTTCACACCTGCGACATTGAGCCTGTGACATAGCGGTGTGATATTCACTGGGCCTCACACAATCCAACAGTGTCCACAAATGTGTTCAGAAATTCTACATCTCCCCTGTCCTATAGTGACATTTTTCACTTCTGTGACATAGCGGTGTGATATTCACTGGGCCTCACACAATCCAACAGTGTCCACAAGTGTGTTCAGAAATTCTACATCTCCCCTGTCCTATAGTGACATTTTTCACACCTTTGACATTGAGTCTGTGACATAGCGGTGTGATATTCACTGGGCCTCACACAATCCAACAGTGTCCACAAGTGTGTTCAGAAATTCTACATTTCCCCTGTCCTATAGTGACATTTTTCACACCTGCGACATTGAGCCTGTGACATAGCGGTGTGATATTCACTGGGCCTCACACAATCCAACAGTGTCCACAAGTGTGTTCTGAAATTTTACATCTCCCCTGTCCTATAGTGACATTTTTCACACCTGCGACATTGAGCCTGTGACATAGTGGTGTGATATTCACTGGGCCTCACCAATCCAACAGTGTCCACAAGTGTGTTCAGAAATTCTACATCTCCCCTGTCCTATAGTGACATTTTTCACACCTTTGACATTGAGTCTGTGACATAGCGGTGTGATATTCACTGGGCCTCACACAATCCAACAGTGTCCACAAGTGTGTTCAGAAATTCTACATTTCCCCTGTCCTATAGTGACATTTTTCACACCCGCGACATTGAGCCTGTGACATAGCGGTGTGATATTCACTGGGCCTCACACAATCCAACAGTGTCCACAAGTGTGTTCTGAAATTTTACATCTCCCCTGTCCTATAGTGACATTTTTCACACCTGCGACATTGAGCCTGTGACATAGCGGTGTGATATTCACTGGGCCTCACACAATCCAACAGTGTCCACAAGTGTGTTCAGAAATCCTACATCTCCCCTGTCCTATAGTGACATTTTTGACACGTACGACATTGAGCCTGTGACATAGCGGTGTGATATTCACTGGGCCTCACACAATCCAACAGTGTCCACAAGTGTGTTCAGAAATTCTACATCTCCCCTGTCCTATAGTGACATTTTTCACACCTGCGACATTGTGACTGTGACATAGCGGTGTGATATTCACTGGGCCTCACACAATCCAACAGTGTCCACAAGTGTGTTCAGAAATTCTACATCTCCCCTGTCCTATAGTGACATTTTTCACACCTGTGACATTCAGCCTGTGACATAGCGGTGTGATATTCACTGGGCCTAACACAATCCAACAGTGTCAACAAGTGTGTTCAGAAATTCTACATCTCCCCTGTCCTATAGTGACATTTTTCACACCTGTGACATTGAGACTGTGACATAGCGGTGTGATATTCACTGGGCCTCACACAATCCAACAGTGTCCAGAAGTGTGTTCAGAAATTCTATATCTCCCCTGTCCTATAGTGACATTTTTCACACCTGCGACATTGAGCCTGTGACATAGCGGTGTGATATTCACTGGGCCTCACACAATCCAACAGTGTCCACAAGTGTGCTCAGAAATTCTACATCTCCCCTGTCCTATAGTGACATTTTTCACACCTGCGACATTGAGCCTGTGTCATAGCGATGTGATATTCACTGGGCCTCACACAATCCAACAGTGTCCACAAGTGTGTTCAGAAATTCTACATCTCCCCTGTCCTATAGTGACATTTTTCACACCAGCGACATTGAGCCTGTGGCATAGCGGTGTAATATTCACTTGGCCTCACACAATCCAACAGTGTCCACAAGTGTGTTCAGAAATTCTACATCTCCCCTGTCCTATAGTGACATTTTTCACACCTGTGACATTGAGCCTGTGGCATAGCGGTGTGATATTCACTGGGCCTCACACAATCCAACAGTGTCCACAAGTGTGTTCAGAAATTCTACATCTCCCCTGTCCTATAGTGAAATTTTTCTCATCTGTGACATTGAGACTGTGACATAGCGGTGTGATATTCACTGGGCCTCACCAATCCAACAGTGTCCACAAGTGTGTTCAGAAATTCTACATCCCCCCCCGTCCTATAGTGACATTTTTCTCACCTGCGACATTGAGACTGTGACATAGCGGTGTGATATTCACTGGGCCTCACACAATCCAACAGTGTCCACAAGTGTGTTCAGAAATTCTACAACTCCCCTGTCCTATAGTGACATTTTTCACACCTGTGACATTGAGACTGTGACATAGCGGTGTGATGTTCACTGGGCCTCACACAATCCAACAGTGTCCACAAGTGTGTTCAGAAATTCTATATCTCCCCTGTCCTATAGTGACATTTTTCACACCTGCGACATTGAGCCTGTGACATAGCTGTGTGATATTCACTGGGTCTCACACAATCCAACAGTGTCCACAAGTGTGTTCAGAAATTCTACATCTCCCCTGTCCTATAGTGACATTTTTCACACCTGCGACATTGAGCCTGTGACATAGCGGTGTGATATTCACTGGGCCTCACACAATCCAACAGTGTCCACAAGTGTGTTCAGAAATCCTACATCTCCCCTGTCCTATAGTGACATTTTTGACACGTACGACATTGAGCCTGTGACATAGCGGTGTGATATTCACTGGGCCTCACACAATCCAACAGTGTCCACAAGTGTGTTCAGAAATTCTACATCTCCCCTGTCCTATAGTGACATTTTTCACACCTGCGACATTGTGACTGTGACATAGCGGTGTGATATTCACTGGGCCTCACACAATCCAACAGTGTCCACAAGTGTGTTCAGAAATTCTACATCTCCCCTGTCCTATAGTGACATTTTTCACACCTGCGACATTCAGCCTGTGACATAGCGGTGTGATATTCACTGGGCCTCACACAATCCAACAGTGTCAACAAGTGTGTTCAGAAATTCTACATCTCCCCTGTCCTATAGTGACATTTTTCACACCTGTGACATTGAGACTGTGACATAGCGGTGTGATATTCACTGGGCCTCACACAATCCAACAGTGTCCAGAAGTGTGTTCAGAAATTCTACATCTCCCCTGTCCTATAGTGACATTTTTCACACCTGCGACATTGAGCCTGTGACATAGCGGTGTGATATTCACTGGGCCTCACCAATCCAACAGTGTCCACAAGTGTGTTCAGAAATTCTACATCCCCCCCCCGTCCTATAGTGACATTTTTCTCACCTGCGAAATTGAGACTGTGACATAGCGGTGTGATATTCACTGGGCCTCACACAATCCAACAGTGTCCACAAGTGTGTTCAGAAATTCTACAACTCCCCTGTCCTATAGTGACATTTTTCACACCTGTGACATTGAGACTGTGACATAGCGGTGTGATGTTCACTGGGCCTCACACAATCCAACAGTGTCCACAAGTGTGTTCAGAAATTCTATATCTCCCCTGTCCTATAGTGACATTTTTCACACCTGCGACATTGAGCCTGTGACATAGCTGTGTGATATTCACTGGGTCTCACACAATCCAACAGTGTCCACAAGTGTGTTCAGAAATTCTACATCTCCCCTGTCCTATAGTGACATTTTTCACACCTGCGACATTGAGCCTGTGACATAGCGGTGTGATATTCACTGGGCCTCACACAATCCAACAGTGTCCACAAGTGTGTTCAGAAATCCTACATCTCCCCTGTCCTATAGTGACATTTTTGACACGTACGACATTGAGCCTGTGACATAGCGGTGTGATATTCACTGGGCCTCACACAATCCAACAGTGTCCACAAGTGTGTTCAGAAATTCTACATCTCCCCTGTCCTATAGTGACATTTTTCACACCTGCGACATTGTGACTGTGACATAGCGGTGTGATATTCACTGGGCCTCACACAATCCAACAGTGTCCACAAGTGTGTTCAGAAATTCTACATCTCCCCTGTCCTATAGTGACATTTTTCACACCTGCGACATTCAGCCTGTGACATAGCGGTGTGATATTCACTGGGCCTCACACAATCCAACAGTGTCAACAAGTGTGTTCAGAAATTCTACATCTCCCCTGTCCTATAGTGACATTTTTCACACCTGTGACATTGAGACTGTGACATAGCGGTGTGATATTCACTGGGCCTCACACAATCCAACAGTGTCCAGAAGTGTGTTCAGAAATTCTACATCTCCCCTGTCCTATAGTGACATTTTTCACACCTGCGACATTGAGCCTGTGACATAGCGGTGTGATATTCACTGGGCCTCACACAATCCAACAGTGTCCACAAGTGTGCTCAGAAATTCTACATGTCCCCTGTCATATAGTGACATTTTTCACACCTGCGACATTGAGCCTGTGTCATAGCGATGTGATATTCACTGGGCCTCACACAATCCAACAGTGTCCACAAGTGTGTTCAGAAATTCTACATCTCCCCTGTCCTATAGTGACATTTTTCACACCAGCGACATTGAGCCTGTGGCATAGCGGTGTGATATTCACTTGGCCTCACACAATCCAACAGTGTCCACAAGTGTGTTCAGAAATTCTACATCTCCCCTGTCCTATAGTGACATTTTTCACACCTGTGACATTGAGCCTGTGGCATAGCGGTGTGATATTCACTGGGCCTCACACAATCCAACAGTGTCCACAAGTGTGTTCAGAAATTCTACATCTCCCCTGTCCTATAGTGACATTTTTCTCATCTGTGACATTGAGACTGTGACATAGCGGTGTGATATTCACTGGGCCTCACCAATCCAACAGTGTCCACAAGTGTGTTCAGAAATTGTACATCCCCCCCCGTCCTATAGTGACATTTTTCTCACCTGCGACATTGAGACTGTGACATAGCGGTGTGATATTCACTGGGCCTCACACAATCCAACAGTGTCCACAAGTGTGTTCAGAAATTCTACATCTCCCCTGTCCTATAGTGACATTTTTCACACCTGTGACATTGAGACTGTGACATAGCGGTGTGATGTTCACTGGGCCTCACACAATCCAACAGTGTCCACAAGTGTGTTCAGAAATTCTATATCTCCCCTGTCCTATAGTGACATTTTTCACACCTGCGACATTGAGCCTGTGACATAGCTGTGTGATATTCACTGGGTCTCACACAATCCAACAGTGTCCACAAGTGTGTTCAGAAATTCTACATCTCCCCTGTCCTATAGTGACATTTTTCACAACTGCGACATTGAGCCTGTGACATAGCGGTGTGATATTCACTGGGCCTCACACAATCCAACAGTGTCCACAAGTGTGTTCTGAAATTTTACATCTCCCCTGTCCTATAGTGACATTTTTCACACCTGCGACATTGAGCCTGTGACAAAGTGGTGTGATATTCACTGGGCCTCACCAATCCAACAGTGTCCACAAGTGTGTTCAGAAATTCTACATCTCCCCTGTCCTATAGTGACATTTTTCACACCTGCGACATTGAGCCTGTGACATAGCGGTGTGATATTCACTGGGCCTCACACAATCCAACAGTGTCCACAAATGTGTTCAGAAATTCTACATCTCCCCTGTCCTATAGTGACATTTTTCACTTCTGTGACATAGCGGTGTGATATTCACTGGGCCTCACACAATCCAACAGTGTCCACAAGTGTGTTCAGAAATTCTACATCTCCCCTGTCCTATAGTGACATTTTTCACACCTGCGACATTGAGACTGTGACATAGCGGTGTGATATTCACTGGGCCTCACACAATCCAACAGTGTCCACAAGTGTGTTCAGAAATTCTACATCTCCCCTGTCCTATAGTGACATTTTTCACACCTGCGACATTCAGCCTGTGACATAGCGGTGTGATATTCACTGGGCCTCACACAATCCAACAGTGTCAACAAGTGTGTTCAGAAATTCTACATCTCCCCTGTCCTATAGTGACATTTTTCACACCTGTGACATTGAGACTGTGACATAGCGGTGTGATATTCACTGGGCCTCACACAATCCAACAGTGTCCAGAAGTGTGTTCAGAAATTCTACATCTCCCCTGTCCTATAGTGACATTTTTCACACCTGTGACATTGAGACTGTGACATAGCGGTGTGATATTCACTGGACCTCACACAATCCAACAGTGTCCACAAGTGTGCTCAGAAATTCTACATCTCCCCTGTCCTATAGTGACATTTTTCACACCTGCGACATTGAGCCTGTGTCATAGCGATGTGATATTCACTGGGCCTCACACAATCCAACAGTGTCCACAAGTGTGTTCAGAAATTCTACATCTCCCCTGTCCTATAGTGACATTTTTCACACCAGTGACATTGAGCCTGCGGCATAGCGGTGTGATATTCACTTGGCCTCACACAATCCAACAGTGTCCACAAGTGTGTTCAGAAATTCTACATCTCCCCTGTCCTATAGTGACATTTTTCACACCTGTGACATTGAGCCTGTGGCATAGCGGTGTGATATTCACTGGGCCTCACACAATCCAACAGTGTCCACAAGTGTGCTCAGAAATTCTACATCTCCCCTGTCCTATAGTGACATTTTTCTCATCTGTGACATTGAGACTGTGACATAGCGGTGTGATATTCACTGGGCCTCACCAATCCAACAGTGTCCACAAGTGTGTTCAGAAATTCTACATCCCCCCTGTCCTATAGTGACATTTTTCTCACCTGCGACATTGAGACTGTGACATAGCGGTGTGATATTCACTGGGCCTCACACAATCCAACAGTGTCCACAAGTGTGTTCAGAAATTCTACATCTCCCCTGTCCTATAGTGACATTTTTCACACCTGTGACATTGAGACTGTGACATAGCGGTGTGATGTTCACTGGGCCTCACACAATCCAAAAGTGTCCACAAGTGTGTTCAGAAATTCTATATCTCCCCTGTCCTATAGTGACATTTTTCACACCTGCGACATTGAGCCTGTGACATAGCGGTGTGATATTCACTGGGTCTCACACAATCCAACAGTGTCCACAAGTGTGTTCAGAAATTCTACATCTCCCCTGTCCTATAGTGAAATTTTTCACACCTGCGACATTGAGTCTGTTACATAGCGGTGTGATATTCACTGGGCCTCACACAATCCAACAGTGTCCACAAGTGTGTTCAGAAATTCTACATCTCCCCTGTCCTATAGTGACATTTTTCACACCTGTGACATTGAGACTGTGACATAGCGGTGTGATATTCACTGGGCCTCACACAATCCAACAGTGTCCACAAGTGTGTTCAGAAATTCTACATCTCCCCTGTCCTATAGTGACATTTTTCACACCTGCGACATTGAGACTGTGACATAGCGGTGTGATATTCACTGGGCCTCACACAATGCAACAGTGTCCACAAGTGTGTTCAGAAATTCTACATCTCCCCTGTCCTATAGTGACATTTTTCACACCTTTGACATTGAGTCTGTGACATAGCGGTGTGATATTCACTGGGCCTCACACAATCCAACAGTGTCCACAAGTGTGTTCAGAAATTCTACATTTCCCCTGTCCTATAGTGACATTTTTCACACCTGCGACATTGAGCCTGTGACATAGCGGTGTGATATTCACTGGGCCTCACATAATCCAACAGTGTCCACAAGTGTATTCTGAAATTTTACATCTCCCCTGTCCTATAGTGACATTTTTCACACCTGCGACATTGAGCCTGTGACATAGTGGTGTGATATTCACTGGGCCTCACCAATCCAACAGTGTCCACAAGTGTGTTAAGAAATTCTACATCTCCCCTGTCCTATAGTGACATTTTTCACACCTGCGACATTGAGCCTGTGACATAGCGGTGTGATATTCACTGGGCCTCACACAAACCAACAGTGTCCACAAGTGTGTTCTGAAATTTTACATCTCCCCTGTCCTATAGTGACATTTTTCACACCTGCGACATTGAGCCTGTGACATAGTGGTGTGATATTCACTGGGCCTCACCAATCCAACAGTGTCCACAAGTGTGTTCAGAAATTCTACATCTCCCCTGTCCTATAGTGACATTTTTCACACCTTTGACATTGAGACTGTGACATAGCAGTGTGATATTCACTGGGCCTCACACAATCCAACAGTGTCCACAAGTGTGTTCAGAAATTCTACATTTCCGCTGTCCTATAGTGACATTTTTCACACCTGCGACATTGAGCCTGTGACATAGCGGTGTGATATTCACTGGGCCTCACACAATCCAACAGTGTCCACAAGTGTGTTCTGAAATTTTACATCTCCCCTGTCCTATAGTGACATTTTTCACACCTGCGACATTGAGCCTGTGACATAGCAGTGTGATATTCATTGGGCCTCACACAATCCAACAGTGTCCTCAAGTGTGTTCTGAAATTTTACATCTCCCCTGTCCTATAGTGACATTTTTCTCACCTGCGACATTGAGCCTGTGACATAGTGGTGTGATATTCACTGGGCCTCACCAATCCAACAGTGTCCACAAGTGTGTTCAGAAATTGTACATCTCCCCTGTCCTATAGTGACATTTTTCACACCTTTGACATTGAGACTGTGACATAGCGGTGTGATATTCACTGGGCTTCACACAATCCAACAGTGTCCACAAGTGTGTTCAGAAATTCTACATCTCCCCTGTCCTATAGTGACATTTTTCACACCTGCGACATTGAGCCTGTGACATAGCGGTGTGATATTCACTGGGCCTCACCAATCCAACAGTGTCCACAAGTGTATTCAGAAATTCTACATCTCCCCTGTCCTAAAGTGACATTTTTCACACCTGCGACATTGAGCCTGTGACATAGCGGTGTGATATTCACTGGGCCTCACACAATCCAACAGTGTCCACAAGTGTGTTCTGAAATTTTACATCTCCCCTGTCCTATAGTGACATTTTTCTCACCTGCAACATTGAGCCTGTGACATAGTGGTGTGATATTCACTGGGCCTCACCAATCCAACAGTGTCCACAAGTGTGTTCAGAAATTCTACATCTCCCCTGTCCTATAGTGACATTTTTCACACCTTTGACATTGAGACTGTGACATAGCGGTGTGATATTCACTGGGCCTCACACAATCCAACAGTGTCCACAAATGTGTTCAGAAATTCTACATTTCCCCTGTCCTATAGTGACATTTTTCACACCTGCGACATTGAGCCTGTGACATAGCGGTGTGATATTCACTGGGCCTCACACAATCCAACAGTGTCCACAAGTGTGTTCTGAAATTTTACATCTCCCCTGTGCTATAGTGACATTTTTCACACCTTCGACATTGAGCCTGTGACATAGCGGTGTGATATTCACTGGGCCTCACACAATCCAACAGTGTCCACAAGTGTGTTCTGAAATTTTATATCTCCCCTGTCCTATAGTGACATTTTTCACACCTGCGACATTGAGCCTGTGACGTAGTGGTGTGATATTCACTGGGCTTCACCAATCCAACAGTGTCCACAAGTGTGTTCAGAAATTGTACATCTCCCCTGTCCTATAGTGACATTTTTCACACCTTTGACAATGAGACTGTGACATAGCGGTGTGATATTCACTCGGCCTCACACAATCCAACAGTGTCCACAAGTGTTTTCAGAAATTCTACATCTCCCCTGTCCTATAGTGACATTTTTCACACCTGCGACATTGAGCCTGTGACATAGCGGTGTGATATTCACTGGGCCTCACACAATCCAACAGTGTCCACAAGTGTGTTCAGAAATTCTACATCTCCCCTGTCCTATAGTGACATTTTTCACACCTGCGACATTGAGACTGTGACATAGCGGTGTGATATTCACTGGGCCTCACACAATCCAACAGTGTCCACAAGTGTGTTCAGAAATTCTACATCTCCCTTATCTTACAGTGACATTTTTCACACCAGCGACATTGAGCCTGTGGCATAGCGGTGTGATATTCACTAGGCCTCACACAATCCAACAGTGTCCACAAGTGTGTTCAGAAATTCTACATCTCCCCTGTCCTATAGTGACATTTTTCACACCTTTGACATTGAGTCTGTGACATAGCGGTGTGATATTCACTGGGCCTCACACAATCCAACAGTGTCCACAAGTGTGTTCAGAAATTCTACATTTCCCCTGTCCTATAGTGACATTTTTCACACCTGCGACATTGAGCCTGTGACATAGCGGTGTGATATTCACTGGGCCTCACACAATCCAACAGTGTCCACAAGTGTGTTCTGAAATTTTACATCTCCCCTGTCCTATAGTGACATTTTTCACACCTGCGACATTGAGCCTGTGACATAGTGGTGTGATATTCACTGGGCCTCACCAATCCAACAGTGTCCACAACTGTGTTCAGAAATTCTCCATCTCCCCTGTCCTATAGTGACATTTTTCACACCTGCGACATTGAGCCTGTGACATAGCGGTGTGATATTCACTGGGCCTCACACAATCCAACAGTGTCCACAAGTGTGTTCTGAAATTTTACATCTCCCCTGTCCTATAGTGACATTTTTCACACCTGCGACATTGAGCCTGTGACATAGTGGTGTGATATTCACTGGGCCTCACCAATCCAACAGTGTCCACAAGTGTGTTCAGAAGTTCTACATCTCCCCTGTCCTATAGTGACATTTTTCACACCTTTGACATTGAGACTGTGACATAGCGGTGTGATATTCACTGGGCCTCACACAATCCAACAGTGTCCACAAGTGTGTTCAGAAATTCTACATTTCCCCTGTCCTATAGTGACATTTTTCACACCTGCGACATTGAGCCTGTGACATAGCGGTGTGATATTCACTGGGCCTCACACAATCCAACAGTGTCCACAAGTGTGTTCTGAAATTTTACATCTCCCCTGTCCTATAGTGACATTTTTCACACCTGCGACATTGAGCCTGTGACATAGCGGTGTGATATCCACTGGGCCTCACACAATCCAACAGTGTCCTCAAGTGTGTTCTGAAATTTTACATCTCCCCTGTCCTATAGTGACATTTTTCTCACCTGCGACATTGAGCCTGTGACATAGTGGTGTGATATTCACTGGGCCTCACCAATCTAACAGTGTCCACAAGTGTGTTCAGAAATTGTACATCTCCCCGGTCCTATAGTGACATTTTTCACACCTTTGACATTGAGACTGTGACATAGCGGTGTGATATTCACTGGGCCTCACACAATCCAACAGTGTCCACAAGTGTGTTCAGAAATTGTACATCTCCCCTGTCCTATAGTGACATTTTTCACACCTGCGACATTGAGCCTGTGACATAGCGGTGTGATATTCACTGGGCCTCACACAATCCAACAGTGTCCACAAGTGTGTTCAGAAATTCTACATCTCCCCTGTCCTATAGTGACATTTTTCACACCTGCGACATTGAGACTGTGACATAGCGGTGTGATATTCACTGGGCCTCACACAATCCAACAGTGTCCACAAGTGTGTTCAGAAATTCTACATCTCCCCTATCTTACAGTGACATTTTTCACACCAGCGACATTGAGCCTGTGGCATAGCGGTGTGATATTCACTAGGCCTCACACAATCCAACAGTGTCCACAAGTGTGTTCAGAAATTCTACATTTCCCCTGTCCTATAGTGACATTTTTCACACCTTTGACATTGAGTCTGTGACATAGCGTTGTGATATTCACTGGGCCTCACACAATCCAACAGTGTCCACAAGTGTGTTCAGAAATTCTACATTTCCCCTGTCCTATAGTGACATTTTTCACACCTGCGACATTGAGCCTGTGACATAGCGGTGTGATATTCACTGGGCCTCACACAATCCAACAGTGTCCACAAGTGTGTTCTGAAATTTTACATCTCCCCTGTCCTATAGTGACATTTTTCACACCTGCGACATTGAGCCTGTGACATAGTGGTGTGATATTCACTGGGCCTCACCAATCCAACAGTGTCCACAAGTGTGTTCAGAAATTTTCCATCTCCCCTGTCCTATAGTGACATTTTTCACACCTGCGACATTGAGCCTGTGACATAGCGGTGTGATATTCACTGGGCCTCACACAATCCAACAGTGTCCACAAGTGTGTTCTGAAATTTTACATCTCCCCTGTCCTATAGTGACATTTTTCACACCTGCGACATTGAGCCTGTGACATAGTGGTGTGATATTCACTGGGCCTCACCAATCCAACAGTGTCCACAAGTGTGTTCAGAAGTTCTACATCTCCCCTGTCCTATAGTGACATTTTTCACACCTTTGACATTGAGACTGTGACATAGCGGTGTGATATTCACTGGGCCTCACACAATCCAACAGTGTCCACAAGTGTGTTCAGAAATTCTACATTTCCCCTGTCCTATAGTGACATTTTTCACACCTGCGACATTGAGCCTGTGACATAGCGGTGTGATATTCACTGGGCCTCACACAATCCAACAGTGTCCACAAGTGTGTTCTGAAATTTTACATCTCCCCTGTCCTATAGTGACATTTTTCACACCTGCGACATTGAGCCTGTGACATAGCGGTGTGATATCCACTGGGCCTCACACAATCCAACAGTGTCCTCAAGTGTGTTCTGAAATTTTACATCTCCCCTGTCCTATAGTGACATTTTTCTCACCTGCGACATTGAGCCTGTGACATAGTGGTGTGATATTCACTGGGCCTCACCAATCTAACAGTGTCCACAAGTGTGTTCAGAAATTGTACATCTCCCCGGTCCTATAGTGACATTTTTCACACCTTTGACATTGAGACTGTGACATAGCGGTGTGATATTCACTGGGCCTCACACAATCCAACAGTGTCCACAAGTGTGTTCAGAAATTGTACATCTCCCCTGTCCTATAGTGACATTTTTCACACCTGCGACATTGAGCCTGTGACATAGCGGTGTGATATTCACTGAGCCTCACCAATCCAACAGTGTCCACAAGTGTGTTCAGAAATTCTCCATCTCCCCTGTCCTAAAGTGACATTTTTCACACATGCGACATTGAGCCTGTGACATAGCGGTGTGATATTCACTGGGCCTCACACAATCCAACAGTGTCCACAAGTGTGTTCTGAAATTTTACTTCTCCCCTGTCCTATAGTGACATTTTTCACACCTGCGACATTGAGCCTGTGACATAGTGGTGTGATATTCACTGGGCCTCACCAATCCAACAGTGTCCACAAGTGTGTTCAGAAATTCTACATCTCCCCTGTCCTATAGTGACATTTTTCATACCTTTGACATTGAGACTGTGACATAGCAGTGTGATATTCACTGGGCCTCACACAATCCAACAGTGTCCACAAATGTGTTCAGAAATTCTACATTTCCCCGGTCCTATAGTGACATTTTTCACACCTGCGACATTGAGCCTGTGACATAGCGGTGTGATATTCACTGGGCCTCACACAATCCAACAGTGTCCACAAGTGTGTTCTGAAATTTTACATCTCCCCTGTCCTATAGTGGCATTTTTCACACCTGCGACATTGAGCCTGTGACATAGCGGTGTGATATTCACTGGGCCTCACACAATCCAACAGTGTCCACAAGTGTGTTCTGAAATTTTACATCTCCCCTGTCCTATAGTGACATTTTTCACACCTGCGACATTGAGCCTGTGACATAGTGGTGTGATATTCACTGGGCCTCACCAATCCAACAGTGTCTACAAGTGTGTTCAGAAATTGTACATCTCCCCTGTCCTATAGTGACATTTTTCACACCTTTGACATTGAGACTGTGACATAGCGGTGTGATATTCACTGGGCCTCACACAATCCAGCAGTGTCCACAAGTGTGTTCAGAAATTCTACATCTCCCCTGTCCTATAGTGACATTTTTCACACCTGCGACATTGAGCCTGTGACATAGCGGTGTGATATTCACTGGGCCTCACACAATCCAACAGTGTCCTCAAGTGTGTTCAGAAATTCTACATCTCCCCTGTCCTATAGTGACATTTTTCACACCTGCGACATTGAGACCGTGACATAGCGGTGTGATATTCACTGGGCCTCACACAATCCAACAGTGTCCACAAGTGTGTTAAGAAATTCTACATTTCCCCTGTCCTATAGTGACATTTTTCACACCTTTGACATTGAGTCTGTGACATAGCGGTGTGATATTCACTGGGCCTCACACAATCCAACAGTGTCCACAAGTGTGTTAAGAAATTCTACATTTCCCCTGTCCTATAGTGACATTTTTCACACCTGCGACATTGAGCCTGTGACTTAGCGGTGTGATATTCACTGGGCCTCACACAATCCAACAGTGTCCACAAGTGTGTTCTGAAATTTTACATCTCCCCTGTCCTATAGTTACATTTTTCACACCTTCGACATTGAGCCTGTGACATAGCGGTGTGATATTCACTGGGCCTCACACAATCCAACAGTGTCCACAAGTGTGTTCTGAAATTTTACATCTCCCCTGTCCTATAGTGACATTTTTCACACCTGCGACATTGAGCCTGTGACATAGTGGTGTGATATTCACTGGGCTTCACCAATCCAACAGTGTCCACAAGTGTGTTCAGAAATTGTACATCTCCCCTGTCCTATAGTGACATTTTTCACACCTTTGACATTGAGACTGTGACATAGCGGTGTGATATTCACTGGGCCTCACACAATCCAACAGTGTCCACAAGTGTGTTCAGAAATTCTACATCTCCCCTGTCCTATAGTGACATTTTTCACACCTGCGACATTGAGCCTGTGACATAGCGGTGTGATATTCACTGGGCCTCACACAATCCAACAGTGTCCACAAGTGTGTTCAGAAATTCTACATCTCCCCTGTCCTATAGTGACATTTTTCACACCTGCGACATTGAGACTGTGACATAGCGGTGTGATATTCACTGGGCCTCACACAATCCAACAGTGTCCACAAGTGTGTTCAGAAATTCTACATCTCCCCTGTCTTACAGTGACATTTTTCACACCAGCGACATTGAGCCTGTGGCATAGCGGTGTGATATTCACTAGGCCTCACACAATCCAACAGTGTCCACATGTGTGTTCAGAAATTCTACATCTCCCCTGTCCTATAGTGACATTTTTCACACCTTTGACATTGAGTCTGTGACATAGCGGTGTGATATTCACTGGGCCTCACACAATCCAAAAGTGTCCACAAGTGTGTTCAGAAATTCTACATTTCCCCTGTCCTATAGTGACATTTTTCACACCTGCAACATTGAGCCTGTGACATAGCGGTGTGATATTCACTGGGCCTCACACAATCCAACAGTGTCCACAAGTGTGTTCTGAAATTTTACATCTCCCCTGTCCTATAGTGACATTTTTCACACCTGCGACATTGAGCCTGTGACATAGTGGTGTGATATTCACTGGGCCTCACCAATCCAACAGTGTCCACAAGTGTGTTCAGAAATTCTACATCTCCCCTGTCCTATAGTGACATTTTTCATACCTTTGACATTGAGACTGTGACATAGCAGTGTGATATTCACTGGGCCTCACACAATCCAACAGTGTCCACAAATGTGTCCAGAAATTCTACATTTCCCCGGTCCTATAGTGACATTTTTCACACCTGCGACATTGAGCCTGTGACATAGCGGTGTGATATTCACTGGGCCTCACACAATCCAACAGTGTCCACAAGTGTGTTCTGAAATTTTACATCTCCCCTGTCCTATAGTGACATTTTTCACACCTGCGACATTGAGCCTGTGACATAGCGGTGTGATATTCACTGGGCCTCACACAATCCAACAGTGTCCACAAGTGTGTTCTGAAATTTTACATCTCCCCTGTCCTATAGTGACATTTTTCACACCTGCGACATTGAGCCTGTGACATAGTGGTGTGATATTCACTGGGCCTCACCAATCCAACAGTGTCTACAAGTGTGTTCAGAAATTGTACATCTCCCCTGTCCTATAGTGACATTTTTCACACCTTTGACATTGAGCCTGTGACATAGCGGTGTGATATTCACTGGGCCTCACACAATCCAACAGTGTCCACAAGTGTGTTCAGAAATTCTACATCTCCCCTGTCCTATAGTGACATTTTTCACACCTGCGACATTGAGACCGTGACATAGCGGTGTGATATTCACTGGGCCTCACACAATCCAACAGTGTCCACAAGTGTGTTCAGAAATTCTACTTCTCCCCTGTCCTACAGTGACATTTTTCACACCAGCGACATTGAGCCTGTGGCATAGCGGTGTGATATTCACTAGGCCTCACACAATCCAACAGTGTCCACAAGTGTGTTCTGAAATTTTACATCTCCCCTGTCCTATAGTGACATTTTTCACACCTGCGACATTGAGCCTGTGACATAGTGGTGTGATATTCACTGGGCCTCACCAATCCAACAGTGTCCACAAGTGTGTTCAGAAATTCTACATCTCCCCTGTCCTATAGTGACATTTTTCACACCTGCGACATTGAGACTGTGACATAGCGGTGTGATATTCACTGGGCCTCACACAATCCAACAGTGTCCACAAGTGTGTTCGGAAATTCTACATCTCCCCTGTCCTATAGTGACATTTTTCACACCTGCGACATTGAGCCTGTGACATATCGGTGTGATATTCACTGGGCCTCACCAATCCAACAGTGTCCACAAGTGTGTTCAGAAATGCTACATCTCCCCTGTCCTATAGGGACATTTTTCACACCTGCGACATTGAGCCTGTGACATAGCGGTGTGATATTCACTGGGCCTCACACAATCCAACAGTGTCCACAAGTGTGCTCAGAAATTCTACATCTCCCCTGTCCTATAGTGACATTTTTCACATCTGCGACATTGAGCCTGTGTCATAGCGATGTGATATTCACTGGGCCTCACACAATCCAACAGTGTCCACAAGTGTGTTCTGAAATTTTACATCTCCCCTGTAGTATAGTGACATTTTTCACACCTGCGACATTGAGCCTGTGACATAGTGGTGTGATATTCACTGGGCCTCACCAATCCAACAGTGTCCACAAGTGTGTTCAGAAATTCTACATCTCCCCTGTCCTATAGTGACATTTTTCACACCTGCGACATTGAGCCTGTGACATAGCGGTGTGATATTCACTGGGCCTCACACAATCCAACAGTGTCCACAAATGTGTTCAGAAATTCTACATCTCCCCTGTCCTATAGTGACATTTTTCACTTCTGTGACATAGCGGTGTGATATTCACTGGGCCTCACACAATCCAACAGTGTCCACAAGTGTGTTCAGAAATTCTACATCTCCCCTGTCCTATAGTGACATTTTTCACACCTTTGACATTGAGTCTGTGACATAGCGGTGTGATATTCACTGGGCCTCACACAATCCAACAGTGTCCACAAGTGTGTTCAGAAATTCTACATTTCCCCTGTCCTATAGTGACATTTTTCACACCTGCGACATTGAGCCTGTGACATAGCGGTGTGATATTCACTGGGCCTCACACAATCCAACAGTGTCCACAAGTGTGTTCTGAAATTTTACATCTCCCCTGTCCTATAGTGACATTTTTCACACCTGCGACATTGAGCCTGTGACATAGTGGTGTGATATTCACTGGGCCTCACCAATCCAACAGTGTCCACAAGTGTGTTCAGAAATTCTACATCTCCCCTGTCCTATAGTGACATTTTTCACACCTTTGACATTGAGTCTGTGACATAGCGGTGTGATATTCACTGGGCCTCACACAATCCAACAGTGTCCACAAGTGTGTTCAGAAATTCTACATTTCCCCTGTCCTATAGTGACATTTTTCACACCCGCGACATTGAGCCTGTGACATAGCGGTGTGATATTCACTGGGCCTCACACAATCCAACAGTGTCCACAAGTGTGTTCTGAAATTTTACATCTCCCCTGTCCTATAGTGACATTTTTCACACCTGCGACATTGAGCCTGTGACATAGCGGTGTGATATTCACTGGGCCTCACACAATCCAACAGTGTCCACAAGTGTGTTCAGAAATCCTACATCTCCCCTGTCCTATAGTGAAATTTTTGACACGTACGACATTGAGCCTGTGACATAGCGGTGTGATATTCACTGGGCCTCACACAATCCAACAGTGTCCACAAGTGTGTTCAGAAATTCTACATCTCCCCTGTCCTATAGTGACATTTTTCACACCTGCGACATTGTGACTGTGACATAGCGGTGTGATATTCACTGGGCCTCACACAATCCAACAGTGTCCACAAGTGTGTTCAGAAATTCTACATCTCCCCTGTCCTATAGTGACATTTTTCACACCTGCGACATTCAGCCTGTGACATAGCGGTGTGATATTCACTGGGCCTCACACAATCCAACAGTGTCAACAAGTGTGTTCAGAAAATCTACATCTCCCCTGTCCTATAGTGACATTTTTCACACCTGTGACATTGAGACTGTGACATAGCGGTGTGATATTCACTGGGCCTCACACAATCCAACAGTGTCCAGAAGTGTGTTCAGAAATTCTACATCTCCCCTGTCCTATAGTGACATTTTTCACACCTGCGACATTGAGCCTGTGACATAGCGGTGTGATATTCACTGGGCCTCACACAATCCAACAGTGTCCACAAGTGTGCTCAGAAATTCTACATCTCCCCTGTCCTATAGTGACATTTTTCACACCTGCGACATTGAGCCTGTGTCATAGCGATGTGATATTCACTGGGCCTCACACAATCCAACAGTGTCCACAAGTGTGTTCAGAAATTCTACATCTCCCCTGTCCTATAGTGACATTTTTCACACCAGCGACATTGAGCCTGTGGCACAGCGGTGTGATATTCACTTGGCCTCACACAATCCAACAGTGTCCACAAGTGTGTTCAGAAATTCTACATCTCCCCTGTCCTATAGTGACATTTTTCACACCTGTGACATTGAGCCTGTGGCATAGCGGTGTGATATTCACTGGGCCTCACACAATCCAACAGTGTCCACAAGTGTGTTCAGAAATTCTACATCTCCCCTGTCCTATAGTGACATTTTTCTCATCTGTGACATTGAGACTGTGACATAGCGGTGTGATATTCACTGGGCCTCACCAATCCAACAGTGTCCACAAGTGTGTTCAGAAATTCTACATCCCCCCCCGTCCTATAGTGACATTTTTCTCACCTGCGACATTGAGACTGTGACATAGCGGTGTGATATTCACTGGGCCTCACACAATCCAACAGTGTTCACAAGTGTGTTCAGAAATTCTACATCTCCCCTGTCCTATAGTGACATTTTTCACACCTGTGACATTGAGACTGTGACATAGCGGTGTGATGTTCACTGGGCCTCACACAATCCAACAGTGTCCACAAGTGTGTTCAGAAATTCTATATCTCCCCTGTCCTATAGTGACATTTTTCACACCTGCGACATTGAGCCTGTGACATAGCTGTGTGATATTCACTGGGTCTCACACAATCCAACAGTGTCCACAAGTGTGTTCAGAAATTCTACATCTTCCCTGTCCTATAGTGACATTTTTCACACCTGCGACATTGAGCCTGTGACATAGCGGTGTGATATTCACTGGGCCTCACACAATCCAACAGTGTCCACAAGTGTGTTCTGAAATTTTACATCTCCCCTGTCCTATAGTGACATTTTTCACACCTGCGACATTGAGCCTGTGACAAAGTGGTGTGATATTCACTGGGCCTCACCAATCCAACAGTGTCCACAAGTGTGTTCAGAAATTCTACATCTCCCCTGTCCTATAGTGACATTTTTCACACCTGCGACATTGAGCCTGTGACATAGCGGTGTGATATTCACTGGGCCTCACACAATCCAACAGTGTCCACAAATGTGTTCAGAAATTCTACATCTCCCCTGTCCTATAGTGACATTTTTCACTTCTGTGACATAGCGGTGTGATATTCACTGGGCCTCACACAATCCAACAGTGTCCACAAGTGTGTTCAGAAATTCTACATCTCCCCTGTCCTATAGTGACATTTTTCTCACCTGCGACATTGAGCCTGTGACACAGCGGTGTGATATTCACTGGTCCTCACACAATTCAACAGTGTCCACAAGTGTGTTCAGAAATTCTACATCTCCCCTGTCCTATAGTGACATTTTTCACATCTGCGACATTGAGCCTGTGACAAAGCGGTGTGATATTCACTGGGCCTCACACAATCCAACAGTGTCCACAAGTGTGTTCAGAAATTCTACATCTCCCCTGTCCTATAGTGACATTTTTGACACGTACGACATTGAGCCTGTGACATAGCGGTGTGATATTCACTGGGCCTCACACAATCCAACAGTGTCCACAAGTGTGTTCAGAAATCCTACATCTCCCCTGTCCTATAGTGACATTTTTGACACGTACGACATTGAGCCTGTGACATAGCGGTGTGATATTCACTGGGCCTCACACAATCCAACAGTGTCCACAAGTGTGTTCAGAAATTCTACATCTCCCCTGTCCTATAGTGACATTTTTCACACCTGCGACATTGAGACTGTGACATAGCGGTGTGATATTCACTGGGCCTCACACAATCCAACAGTGTCCACAAGTGTGTTCAGAAATTCTACATCTCCCCTGTCCTATAGTGACATTTTTCACACCTGCGACATTCAGCCTGTGACATAGCGGTGTGATATTCACTGGGCCTCACACAATCCAACAGTGTCAACAAGTGTGTTCAGAAATTCTACATCTCCCCTGTCCTATAGTGACATTTTTCACACCTGCGACATTGAGCCTGTGACATAGTGGTGTGATATTCACTGGGCTTCACCAATCCAACAGTGTCCACAAGTGTGTTCAGAAATTGTACATCTCCCCTGTCCTATAGTGACATTTTTCACACCTTTGACATTGAGACTGTGACATAGCGGTGTGATATTCACTGGGCCTCACACAATCCAACAGTGTCCACAAGTGTGTTCAGAAATTCTACATCTCCCCTGTCCTATAGTGACATTTTTCACACCTGCGACATTGAGCCTGTGACATAGCGGTGTGATATTCACTGGGCCTCACACAATCCAACAGTGTCCACAAGTGTGTTCAGAAATTCTACATCTCCCCTGTCCTATAGTGACATTTTTCACACCTGCGACATTGAGACTGTGACATAGCGGTGTGATATTCACTGGGCTTCACACAATCCAACAGTGTCCACAAGTGTGTTCAGAAATTCTACATCTCCCCTATCTTACAGTGACATTTTTCACACCAGCGACATTGAGCCTGTGGCATAGCGGTGTGATATTCACTAGGCCTCACACAATCCAACAGTGTCCACAAGTGTGTTCAGAAATTCTACATCTCCCCTGTCCTATAGTGACATTTTTCACACCTTTGACATTGAGTCTGTGACATAGCGGTGTGATATTCACTGGGCCTCACACAATCCAACAGTGTCCACAAGTGTGTTCAGAAATTCTACATTTCCCCTGTCCTATAGTGACATTTTTCACACCTGTGACATTGAGCCTGTGACATAGCGGTGTGATATTCACTGGGCCTCACACAATCCAACAGTGTCCACAAGTGTGTTCTGAAATTTTACATCTCCCCTGTCCTATAGTGACATTTTTCACACCTGCGACATTGAGCCTGTGACATAGTGGTGTGATATTCACTGGGCCTCACCAATCCAACAGTGTCCACAAGTGTGTTCAGAAATTCTCCATCTCCCCTGTCCTATAGTGACATTTTTCACACCTGCGACATTGAGCCTGTGACATAGCGGTGTGATATTCACTGGGCCTCACACAATCCAACAGTGTCCACAAGTGTGTTCTGAAATTTTACATCTCCCCTGTCCTATAGTGACATTTTTCACACCTGCGACATTGAGCCTGTGACATAGTGGTGTGATATTCACTGGGCCTCACCAATCCAACAGTGTCCACAAGTGTGTTCAGAAGTTCTACATCTCCCCTGTCCTATAGTGACATTTTTCACACCTTTGACATTGAGACTGTGACATAGCGGTGTGATATTCACTGGGCCTCACACAATCCAACAGTGTCCACAAGTGTGTTCAGAAATTCTACATTTCCCCTGTCCTATAGTGACATTTTTCACACCTGCGACATTGAGCCTGTGACATAGCGGTGTGATATTCACTGGGCCTCACACAATCCAACAGTGTCCACAAGTGTGTTCTGAAATTTTACATCTCCCCTGTCCTATAGTGACATTTTTCACACCTGCGACATTGAGCCTGTGACATAGCGGTGTGATATCCCCTGGGCCTCACACAATCCAACAGTGTCCTCAAGTGTGTTCTGAAATTTTACATCTCCCCTGTCCTATAGTGACATTTTTCTCACCTGCGACATTGAGCCTGTGACATAGTGGTGTGATATTCACTGGGCCTCACCAATCTAACAGTGTCCACAAGTGTGTTCAGAAATTGTACATCTCCCCGGTCCTATAGTGACATTTTTCACACCTTTGACATTGAGACTGTGACATAGCGGTGTGATATTCACTGGGCCTCACACAATCCAACAGTGTCCACAAGTGTGTTCAGAAATTCTACATCTCCCCTGTCCTATAGTGACATTTTTCACACCTGCGACATTGAGCATGTGACATAGCGGTGTGATATTCACTGAGCCTCACCAATCCAACAGTGTCCACAACTGTGTTCAGAAATTCTACATCTCCCCTGTCCTAAAGTGACATTTTTCACACATGCGACATTGAGCCTGTGACATAGCGGTGTGATATTCACTGGGGCTCACACAATCCAACAGTGTCCACAAGTGTGTTCTGAAATTTTACATCTCCCCTGTCCTATAGTGACATTTTTCACACCTGCGACATTGAGCCTGTGACATAGTGGTGTGATATTCACTGGGCCTCACCAATCCAACAGTGTCCACAAGTGTGTTCAGAAATTCTACATCTCCCCTGTCCTATAGTGACATTTTTCACACCTGCGACATTGAGCCTGTGACATAGCGGTGTGATATTCACTGGGCCTCACACAAAACAACAGTGTCCACAAATGTGTTCAGAAATTCTACATCTCCCCTGTCCTATAGTGACATTTTTCACACCTGCGACATTGAGACCGTGACATAGCGGTGTGATATTCACTGGGCCTCACACAATCCAACAGTGTCCACAAGTGTGTTCAGAAATTCTACATCTCCCCTGTCCTATAGTGACATTTTTCACACCTTTGACATTGAGTCTGTGACATAGCGGTGTGATATTCACTGGGCCTCACACAATCCAACAGTGTCCACAAGTGTGTTCAGAAATTCTACATTTCCCCTGTCCTATAGTGACATTTTTCTCACCTGCGACATTGAGCCTGTGACATAGTGGTGTGATATTCACTGGGCCTCACCAATCTAACAGTGTCCACAAGTGTGTTCAGAAATTGTACATCTCCCCGGTCCTATAGTGACATTTTTCACACCTTTGACATTGAGACTGTGACATAGCGGTGTGATATTCACTGGGCCTCACACAATCCAACAGTGTCCACAAGTGTGTTCAGAAATTGTACATCTCCCCTGTCCTATAGTGACATTTTTCACACCTGCGACATTGAGCCTGTGACATAGCGGTGTGATATTCACTGAGCCTCACCAATCCAACAGTGTCCACAACTGTGTTCAGAAATTCTACATCTCCCCTGTCCTAAAGTGACATTTTTCACACATGCGACATTGAGCCTGTGACATAGCGGTGTGATATTCACTGGGCCTCACACAATCCAACAGTGTCCACAAGTGTGTTCTGAAATTTTACATCTCCCCTGTCCTATAGTGACATTTTTCACACCTGCGACATTGAGCCTGTGACATAGTGGTGTGATATTCACTGGGCCTCACCAATCCAACAGTGTCCACAAGTGTGTTCAGAAATTCTACATCTCCCCTGTCCTATAGTGACATTTTTCACACCTGCGACATTGAGACCGTGACATAGCGGTGTGATATTCACTGGGCCTCACACAATCCAACAGTGTCCACAAGTGTGTTCAGAAATTCTACATCTCCCGTGTCCTATAGTGACATTTTTCACACCTTTGACATTGAGTCTGTGACATAGCGGTGTGATATTCACTGGGCCTCACACAATCCAACAGTGTCCACAAGTGTGTTCAGAAATTCTACATTTCCCCTGTCCTATAGTGACATTTTTCACACCTGCGACATTGAGCCTGTGACTTAGCGGTGTGATATTCACTGGGCCTCACACAATCCAACAGTGTCCACAAGTGTGTTCTGAAATTTTACATCTCCCCTGTCCTATAGTGACATTTTTCACACCTTCGACATTGAGCCTGTGACATAGCGGTGTGATATTCACTGGGCCTCACACAATCCAACAGTGTCCACAAGTGTGTTCTGAAATTTTACATCTCCCCTGTCCTATAGTGACATTTTTCACACCTGCGACATTGAGCCTGTGACATAGTGGTGTGATATTCACTGGGCTTCACCAATCCAACAGTGTCCACAAGTGTGTTCAGAAATTGTACATCTCCCCTGTCCTATAGTGACATTTTTCACACCTTTGACATTGAGACTGTGACATAGCGGTGTGATATTCACTGGGCCTCACACAATCCAACAGTGTCCACAAGTGTGTTCAGAAATTCTACATCTCCCCTGTCCTATAGTGACATTTTTCACACCTGCGACATTGAGCCTGTGACATAGCGGTGTGATATTCACTGGGCCTCACACAATCCAACAGTGTCCACAAGTGTGTTCAGAAATTCTACATCTCCCCTGTCCTATAGTGACATTTTTCACACCTGCGACATTGAGACTGTGACATAGCGGTGTGATATTCACTGGGCCTCACACAATCCAACAGTGTCCACAAGTGTGTTCAGAAATTCTACATCTCCCCTGTCTTACAGTGACATTTTTCACACCAGCGACATTGAGCCTGTGGCATAGCGGTGTGATATTCACTAGGCCTCACACAATCCAACAGTGTCCACAAGTGTGTTCAGAAATTCTACATCTCCCCTGTCCTATAGTGACATTTTTCACACCTTTGACATTGAGTCTGTGACATAGCGGTGTGATATTCACTGGGCCTCACACAATCCAAAAGTGTCCACAAGTGTGTTCAGAAATTCTACATTTCCCCTGTCCTATAGTGACATTTTTCACACCTGCGACATTGAGCCTGTGACATAGCGGTGTGATATTCACTGGGCCTCACACAATCCAACAGTGTCCACAAGTGTGTTCTGAAATTTTACATCTCCCCTGTCCTATAGTGACATTTTTCACACCTGCGACATTGAGCCTGTGACATAGTGGTGTGATATTCACTGGGCCTCACCAATCCAACAGTGTCCACAAGTGTGTTCAGAAATTCTACATCTCCCCTGTCCTATAGTGACATTTTTCATACCTTTGACATTGAGACTGTGACATAGCAGTGTGATATTCACTGGGCCTCACACAATCCAACAGTGTCCACAAATGTGTTCAGAAATTCTACATTTCCCCGGTCCTATAGTGACATTTTTCACACCTGCGACATTGAGCCTGTGACATAGCGGTGTGATATTCACTGGGCCTCACACAATCCAACAGTGTCCACAAGTGTGTTCTGAAATTTTACATCTCCCCTGTCCTATAGTGACATTTTTCACACCTGCGACATTGAGCCTGTGACATAGCGGTGTGATATTCACTGGGCCTCACACAATCCAACAGTGTCCACAAGTGTGTTCTGAAATTTTACATCTCCCCTGTCCTATAGTGACATTTTTCACACCTGCGACATTGAGCCTGTGACATAGTGGTGTGATATTCACTGGGCCTCACCAATCCAACAGTGTCTACAAGTGTGTTCAGAAATTGTACATCTCCCCTGTCCTATAGTGACATTTTTCACACCTTTGACATTGAGCCTGTGACATAGCGGTGTGATATTCACTGGGCCTCACACAATCCAACAGTGTCCACAAGTGTGTTCAGAAATTCTACATCTCCCCTGTCCTATAGTGACATTTTTCACACCTGCGACATTGAGACCGTGACATAGCGGTGTGATATTCACTGGGCCTCACACAATCCAACAGTGTCCACAAGTGTGTTCAGAAATTCTACTTCTCCCCTGTCCTACATTGACATTTTTCACACCAGCGACATTGAGCCTGTGGCATAGCGGTGTGATATTCACTAGGCCTCACACAATCCAACAGTGTCCACAAGTGTGTTCTGAAATTTTACATCTCCCCTGTCCTATAGTGACATTTTTCACACCTGCGACATTGAGCCTGTGACATAGTGGTGTGATATTCACTGGGCCTCACCAATCCAACAGTGTCCACAAGTGTGTTCAGAAATTCTACATCTCCCCTGTCCTATAGTGACATTTTTCACACCTGCGACATTGAGACTGTGACATAGCGGTGTGATATTCACTGGGCCTCACACAATCCAACAGTGTCCACAAGTGTGTTCGGAAATTCTACATCTCCCCTGTCCTATAGTGACATTTTTCACACCTGCGACATTGAGCCTGTGACATAGCGGTGTGATATTCACTGGGCCTCACCAATCCAACAGTGTCCACAAGTGTGTTCAGAAATGCTACATCTCACCTGTCCTATAGGGACATTTTTCACACCTGCGACATTGAGCCTGTGACATAGCGGTGTGATATTCACTGGGCCTCACACAATCCAACAGTGTCCACAAGTGTGCTCAGAAATTCTACATCTCCCCTGTCCTATAGTGACATTTTTCACATCTGCGACATTGAGCCTGTGTCATAGCGATGTGATATTCACTGGGCCTCACACAATCCAACAGTGTCCACAAGTGTGTTCAGAAATTCTACATCTCCCCTGTCCTATAGTGACATTTTTCACACCTTTGACATTGAGTCTGTGACATAGCGATGTGATATTCACTGGGACTCACACAATCCAACAGTGTCCACAAGTGTGTTCAGAAATTCTACATTTCCCCTGTCCTATAGTGACATTTTTCACACCTGCGACACTGAGCCTGTGACATAGCGGTGTGATATTCACTGGGCCTCACACAATCCAACAGTGTCCACAAGTGTGTTCTGAAATTTTACATCTCCCCTGTAGTATAGTGACATTTTTCACACATGCGACATTGAGCCTGTGACATAGTGGTGTGATATTCACTGGGCCTCACCAATCCAACAGTGTCCACAAGTGTGTTCAGAAATTCTACATCTCCCCTGTCCTATAGTGACATTTTTCACACCTGCGACATTGAGCCTGTGACATAGCGGTGTGATATTCACTGGGCCTCACACAATCCAACAGTGTCCACAAATGTTTTCAGAAATTCTACATCTCCCCTGTCCTATAGTGACATTTTTCACTTCTGTGACATAGCGGTGTGATATTCACTGGGCCTCACACAATCCAACAGTGTCCACAAGTGTGTTCAGAAATTCTACATCTCCCCTGTCCTATAGTGACATTTTTCACACCTTTGACATTGAGTCTGTGACATAGCGGTGTGATATTCACTGGGCCTCACACAATCCAACAGTGTCCACAAGTGTGTTCAGAAATTCTACATTTCCCCTGTCCTATAGTGACATTTTTCACACCTGCGACATTGAGCCTGTGACATAGCGGTGTGATATTCACTGGGCCTCACACAATCCAACAGTGTCCACAAGTGTGTTCTGAAATTTTACATCTCCCCTGTCCTATAGTGACATTTTTCACACCTGCGACATTGAGCCTGTGACATAGTGGTGTGATATTCACTGGGCCTCACCAATCCAACAGTGTCCACAAGTGTGTTCAGAAATTCTACATCTCCCCTGTCCTATAGTGACATTTTTCACACCTTTGACATTGAGTCTGTGACATAGCGGTGTGATATTCACTGGGCCTCACACAATCCAACAGTGTCCACAAGTGTGTTCAGAAATTCTACATTTCCCCTGTCCTATAGTGACATTTTTCACACCCGCGACATTGAGCCTGTGACATAGCGGTGTGATATTCACTGGGCCTCACACAATCCAACAGTGTCCACAAGTGTGTTCTGAAATTTTACATCTCCCCTGTCCTATAGTGACATTTTTCACACCTGCGACATTGAGCCTGTGACATAGCGGTGTGATATTCACTGGGCCTCACACAATCCAACAGTGTCCACAAGTGTGTTCAGAAATCCTACATCTCCCCTGTCCTATAGTGACATTTTTGACACGTACGACATTGAGCCTGTGACATAGCGGTGTGATATTCACTGGGCCTCACACAATCCAACAGTGTCCACAAGTGTGTTCAGAAATTCTACATCTCCCCTGTCCTATAGTGACATTTTTCACACCTGCGACATTGTGACTGTGACATAGCGGTGTGATATTCACTGGGCCTCACACAATCCAACAGTGTCCACAAGTGTGTTCAGAAATTCTACATCTCCCCTGTCCTATAGTGACATTTTTCACACCTGCGACATTCAGCCTGTGACATAGCGGTGTGATATTCACTGGGCCTCACACAATCCAACAGTGTCCACAAGTGTGCTCAGAAATTCTACATCTCCCCTGTCCTATAGTGACATTTTTCACACCTGCGACATTGAGCCTGTGTCATAGCGATGTGATATTCACTGGGCCTCACACAATCCAACAGTGTCCACAAGTGTGTTCAGAAATTCTACATCTCCCCTGTCCTATAGTGACATTTTTCACACCAGCGACATTGAGCCTGTGGCATAGCGGTGTGATATTCACTTGGCCTCACACAATCCAACAGTGTCCACAAGTGTGTTCAGAAATTCTACATCTTCCCTGTCCTATAGTGACATTTTTCACACCTGTGACATTGAGCCTGTGGCATAGCGGTGTGATATTCACTGGGCCTCACACAATCCAACAGTGTCCACAAGTGTGTTCAGAAATTCTACATCTCCCCTGTCCTATAGTGACATTTTTCTCATCTGTGACATTGAGACTGTGACATAGCGGTGTGATATTCACTGGGCCTCACCAATCCAACAGTGTCCACAAGTGTGTTCAGAAATTCTACATCCCCCCCGTCCTATAGTGACATTTTTCTCACCTGCGACATTGAGACTGTGACATAGCGGTGTGATATTCACTGGGCCTCACACAATCCAACAGTGTCCACAAGTGTGTTCAGAAATTCTACATCTCCCCTGTCCTATAGTGACATTTTTCACACCTGTGACATTGAGACTGTGACATAGCGGTGTGATGTTCACTGGGCCTCACACAATCCAACAGTGTCCACAAGTGTGTTCAGAAATTCTATATCTCCCCTGTCCTATAGTGACATTTTTCACACCTGCGACATTGAGCCTGTGACATAGCTGTGTGATATTCACTGGGTCTCACACAATCCAAGAGTGTCCACAAGTGTGTTCAGAAATTCTACATCTCCCCTGTCCTATAGTGACATTTTTCACACCTGCGACATTGAGCCTGTGACATAGCGGTGTGATATTCACTGGGCCTCACACAATCCAACAGTGTCCACAAGTGTGTTCTGAAATTTTACATCTCCCCTGTCCTATAGTGACATTTTTCACACCTGCGACATTGAGCCTGTGACAAAGTGGTGTGATATTCACTGGGCCTCACCAATCCAACAGTGTCCACAAGTGTGTTCAGAAATTCTACATCTCCCCTGTCCTATAGTGACATTTTTCACACCTGCGACATTGAGCCTGTGACATAGCCGTGTGATATTCACTGGGCCTCACACAATCCAACAGTGTCCACAAATGTGTTCAGAAATTCTACATCTCCCCTGTCCTATAGTGACATTTTTCACTTCTGTGACATAGCGGTGTGATATTCACTGGGCCTCACACAATCCAACAGTGTCCACAAGTGTGTTCAGAAATTCTACATCTCCCCTGTCCTATAGTGACATTTTTCTCACCTGCGACATTGAGCCTGTGACATAGCGGTGTGATATTCACTGGTCCTCACACAATTCAACAGTGTCCACAAGTGTGTTCAGAAATTCTACATCTCCCCTGTCCTATAGTGACATTTTTCACATCTGCGACATTGAGCCTGTGACAAAGCGGTGTGATATTCACTGGGCCTCACACAATCCAACAGTGTCCACAAGTGTGTTCAGAAATTCTACATCTCCCCTGTCCTATAGTGACATTTTTGACACGTACGACATTGAGCCTGTGACATAGAGGTGTGATATTCACTGGGCCTCACACAATCCAACAGTGTCCACAAGTGTGTTCAGAAATCCTACATCTCCCCTGTCCTATAGTGACATTTTTGACACGTACGACATTGAGCCTGTGACATAGCGGTGTGATATTCACTGGGCCTCACACAATCCAACAGTGTCCACAAGTGTGTTCAGAAATTCTACATCTCCCCTGTCCTATAGTGACATTTTTCACACCTGCGACATTGAGACTGTGACATAGCGGTGTGATATTCACTGGGCCTCACACAATCCAACAGTGTCCACAAGTGTGTTCAGAAATTCTACATCTCCCCTGTCCTATAGTGACATTTTTCACACCTGCGACATTCAGCCTGTGACATAGCGGTGTGATATTCACTGGGCCTCACACAATCCAACAGTGTCAACAAGTGTGTTCAGAAATTCTACATCTCCCCTGTCCTATAGTGACATTTTTCACACCTGTGACATTGAGACTGTGACATAGCGGTGTGATATTCACTGGGCCTCACACAATCCAACAGTGTCCAGAAGTGTGTTCAGAAATTCTACATCTCCCCTGTCCTATAGTGACATTTTTCACACCTGTGACATTGAGACTGTGACATAGCGGTGTGATATTCACTGGACCTCACACAATCCAACAGTGTCCACAAGTGTGCTCAGAAATTCTACATCTCCCCTGTCCTATAGTGACATTTTTCACACCTGCGACATTGAGCCTGTGTCATAGCGATGTGATATTCACTGGGCCTCACACAATCCAACAGTGTCCACAAGTGTGTTCAGAAATTCTACATCTCCCCTGTCCTATAGTGACATTTTCCACACCAGTGACATTGAGCCTGCGGCATAGCGGTGTGATATTCACTTGGCCTCACACAATCCAACAGTGTCCACAAGTGTGTTCAGAAATTCTACATCTCCCCTGTCCTATAGTGACATTTTTCACACCTGTGACATTGAGCCTGTGGCATAGCGGTGTGATATTCACTGGGCCTCACACAATCCAACAGTGTCCACAAGTGTGTTCAGAAATTCTACATCTCCCCTGTCCTATAAGTGACATTTTTCTCATCTGTGACATTGAGACTGTGACATAGCGGTGTGATATTCACTGGGCCTCACCAATCCAACAGTGTCCACAAGTGTGTTCAGAAATTCTACATCCCCCCTGTCCTATAGTGACATTTTTCTCACCTGCGACATTGAGACTGTGACATAGCGGTGTGATATTCACTGGGCCTCACACAATCCAACAGTGTCCACAAGTGTGTTCAGAAATTCTACATCTCCCCTGTCCTATAGTGACATTTTTCACACCTGTGACATTGAGACTGTGACATAGCGGTGTGATATTCACTGGGCCTCACACAATCCAACAGTGTCCACAAGTGTGTTCAGAAATTCTACATCTCCCCTGTCCTATAGTGACATTTTTCACACCTGCGACATTGAGACTGTGACATAGCGGTGTGATATTCACTGGGCCTCACACAATGCAACAGTGTCCACAAGTGTGTTCAGAAATTCTACATCTCCCCTGTCCTATAGTGACATTTTTCACACCTTTGACATTGAGTCTGTGACATAGCGGTGTGATATTCACTGGGCCTCACACAATCCAACAGTGTCCACAAGTGTGTTCAGAAATTCTACATTTCCCCTGTCCTATAGTAACATTTTTCACACCTGCGACATTGAGCCTGTGACATAGCGGTGTGATATTCACTGGGCCTCACATAATCCAACAGTGTCCACAAGTGTATTCTGAAATTTTACATCTCCCCTGTCCTATAGTGACATTTTTCACACCTGCGACATTGAGCCTGTGACATAGTGGTGTGATATTCACTGGGCCTCACCAATCCAACAGTGTCCACAAGTGTGTTAAGAAATTCTACATCTCCCCTGTCCTATAGTGACATTTTTCACACCTGCGACATTGAGCCTGTGACATAGCGGTGTGATATTCACTGGGCCTCACACAAACCAACAGTGTCCACAAGTGTGTTCTGAAATTTTACATCTCCCCTGTCCTATAGTGACATTTTTCACACCTGCGACATTGAGCCTGTGACATAGTGGTGTGATATTCACTGGGCCTCACCAATCCAACAGTGTCCACAAGTGTGTTCAGAAATTCTACATCTCCCCTGTCCTATAGTGACATTTTTCACACCTTTGACATTGAGACTGTGACATAGCGGTGTGATATTCACTGGGCCTCACACAATCCAACAGTGTCCACAAGTGTGTTCAGATATTCTACATTTCCGCTGTCCTATAGTGACATTTTTCACACCTGCGACATTGAGCCTGTGACATAGCGGTGTGATATTCACTGGGCCTCACACAATCCAACAGTGTCCACAAGTGTGTTCTGAAATTTTACATCTCCCCTGTCCTATAGTGACATTTTTCACACCTGCGACATTGAGCCTGTGACATAGCAGTGTGATATTCATTGGTCCTCACACAATCCAACAGTGTCCTCAAGTGTGTTCTGAAATTTTACATCTCCCCTGTCCTATAGTGACATTTTTCTCACCTGCGACATTGAGCCTGTGACATAGTGGTGTGATATTCACTGGGCCTCACCAATCCAACAGTGTCCACAAGTGTATTCAGAAATTGTACATCTCCCCTGTCCTATAGTGACATTTTTCACACCTTTGACATTGAGACTGTGACATAGCGGTGTGATATTCACTGGGCTTCACACAATCCAACAGTGTCCACAAGTGTGTTCAGAAATTCTACATCTCCCCTGTCCTATAGTGACATTTTTCACACCTGCGACATTGAGCCTGTGACATAGCGGTGTGATATTCACTGGGCCTCACCAATCCAACAGTGTCCACAAGTGTGTTCAGAAATTCTACATCTCCCCTGTCCTAAAGTGACATTTTTCACACCTGCGACATTGAGCCTGTGACATAGCGGTGTGATATTCACTGGGCCTCACACAATCCAACAGTGTCCACAAGTGTGTTCAGAAATTCTACATCTCCCCTGTCCTATAGTGACATTTTTCTCATCTGTGACATTGAGACTGTGACATAGCGGTGTGATATTCACTGGGCCTCACCAATCCAACAGTGTCCACAAGTGTGTTCAGAAATTCTACATCCCCCCTGTCCTATAGTGACATTTTTCTCACCTGCGACATTGAGACTGTGACATAGCGGTGTGATATTCACTGGGCCTCACACAATCCAACAGTGTCCACAAGTGTGTTCAGAAATTCTACATCTCCCCTGTCCTATAGTGACATTTTTCACACCTGTGACATTGAGACTGTGACATAGCGGTGTGATGTTCACTGGGCCTCACACAATCCAACAGTGTCCACAAGTGTGTTCAGAAATTCTATATCTCCCCTGTCCTATAGTGACATTTTTCACACCTGCGACATTGAGCCTGTGACATAGCGGTGTGATATTCACTGGGTCTCACACAATCCAACAGTGTCCACAAGTGTGTTCAGAAATTCTACATCTCCCCTGTCCTATAGTGAAATTTTTCACACCTGCGACATTGAGTCTGTTACATAGCGGTGTGATATTCACTGGGCCTCACACAATCCAACAGTGTCCACAAGTGTGTTCAGAAATTCTACATCTCCCCTGTCCTATAGTGACATTTTTCACACCTGTGACATTGAGACTGTGACATAGCGGTGTGATATTCACTGGGCCTCACACAATCCAACAGTGTCCACAAGTGTGTTCAGAAATTCTACATCTCCCCTGTCCTATAGTGACATTTTTCACACCTGCGACATTGAGACTGTGACATAGCGGTGTGATATTCACTGGGCCTCACACAATGCAACAGTGTCCACAAGTGTGTTCAGAAATTCTACATCTCCCCTGTCCTATAGTGACATTTTTCACACCTTTGACATTGAGTCTGTGACATAGCGGTGTGATATTCACTGGGCCTCACACAATCCAACAGTGTCCACAAGTGTGTTCAGAAATTCTACATTTCCCCTGTCCTATAGTGACATTTTTCACACCTGCGACATTGAGCCTGTGACATAGCGGTGTGATATTCACTGGGCCTCACATAATCCAACAGTGTCCACAAGTGTATTCTGAAATTTTACATCTCCCCTGTCCTATAGTGACATTTTTCACACCTGCGACATTGAGCCTGTGACATAGTGGTGTGATATTCACTGGGCCTCACCAATCCAACAGTGTCCACAAGTGTGTTAAGAAATTCTACATCTCCCCTGTCCTATAGTGACATTTTTCACACCTGCGACATTGAGCCTGTGACATAGCGGTGTGATATTCACTGGGCCTCACACAAACCAACAGTGTCCACAAGTGTGTTCTGAAATTTTACATCTCCCCTGTCCTATAGTGACATTTTTCACACCTGCGACATTGAGCCTTTGACATAGTGGTGTGATATTCACTGGGCCTCACCAATCCAACAGTGTCCACAAGTGTGTTCAGAAATTCTACATCTCCCCTGTCCTATAGTGACATTTTTCACACCTTTGACATTGAGACTGTGACATAGCGGTGTGATATTCACTGGGCCTCACACAATCCAACAGTGTCCACAAGTGTGTTCAGAAATTCTACATTTCCGCTGTCCTATAGTGACATTTTTCACACCTGCGACATTGAGCCTGTGACATAGCGGTGTGATATTCACTGGGCCTCACACAATCCAACAGTGTCCACAAGTGTGTTCTGAAATTTTACATCTCCCCTGTCCTATAGTGACATTTTTCACACCTGCGACATTGAGCCTGTGACATAGCAGTGTGATATTCATTGGGCCTCACACAATCCAACAGTGTCCTCAAGTGTGTTCTGAAATTTTACATCTCCCCTGTCCTATAGTGACATTTTTCTCACCTGCGACATTGAGCCTGTGACATAGTGGTGTGATATTCACTGGGCCTCACCAATCCAACAGTGTCCACAAGTGTGTTCAGAAATTGTACATCTCCCCTGTCCTATAGTGACATTTTTCACACCTTTGACATTGAGACTGTGACATAGCGGTGTGATATTCACTGGGCCTCACACAATCCAACAGTGTCCACAAATGTGTTCAGAAATTCTACATTTCCCCTGTCCTATAGTGACATTTTTCACACCTGCGACATTGAGCCTGTGACATAGCGGTGTGATATTCACTGGGCCTCACACAATCCAACAGTGTCCACAAGTGTGTTCTGAAATTTTACATCTCCCCTGTCCTATAGTGACATTTTTCACACCTTCGACATTGAGCCTGTGACATAGCGGTGTGATATTCACTGGGCCTCACACAATCCAACAGTGTCCACAAGTGTGTTCTGAAATTTTACATCTCCCCTGTCCTATAGTGACATTTTTCACACCTGCGACATTGAGCCTGTGACATAGTGGTGTGATATTCACTGGGCTTCACCAATCCAACAGTGTCCACAAGTGTGTTCAGAAATTGTACATCTCCCCTGTCCTATAGTGACATTTTTCACACCTTTGACATTGAGACTGTGACATAGCGGTGTGATATTCACTGGGCCTCACACAATCCAACAGTGTCCACAAGTGTGTTCAGAAATTCTACATCTCCCCTGTCCTATAGTGACATTTTTCACACCTGCGACATTGAGCCTGTGACATAGCGGTGTGATATTCACTGGGCCTCACACAATCCAACAGTGTCCACAAGTGTGTTCAGAAATTCTACATCTCACCTGTCCTATAGTGACATTTTTCACACCTGCGACATTGAGACTGTGACATAGCGGTGTGATATTCACTGGGCCTCACACAATCCAACAGTGTCCACAAGTGTGTTCAGAAATTCTACATCTCCCCTATCTTACAGTGACATTTTTCACACCAGCGACATTGAGCCTGTGGCATAGCGGTGTGATATTCACTAGGCCTCACACAATCCAACAGTGTCCACAAGTGTGTTCAGAAATTCTACATCTCCCCTGTCCTATAGTGACATTTTTCACACCTTTGACATTGAGTCTGTGACATAGCGGTGTGATATTCACTGGGCCTCACACAATCCAACAGTGTCCACAAGTGTGTTCAGAAATTCTACATTTCCCCTGTCCTATAGTGACATTTTTCACACCTGCGACATTGAGCCTGTGACATAGCGGTGTGATATTCACTGGGCCTCACACAATCCAACAGTGTCCACAAGTGTGTTCTGAAATTTTACATCTCCCCTGTCCTATAGTGACATTTTTCACACCTGCGACATTGAGCCTGTGACATAGTGGTGTGATATTCACTGGGCCTCACCAATCCAACAGTGTCCACAAGTGTGTTCAGAAATTCTCCATCTCCCCTGTCCTATAGTGACATTTTTCACACCTGCGACATTGAGCCTGTGACATAGCGGTGTGATATTCACTGGGCCTCACACAATCCAACAGTGTCCACAAGTGTGTTCTGAAATTTTACATCTCCCCTGTCCTATAGTGACATTTTTCACACCTGCGACATTGAGCCTGTGACATAGTGGTGTGATATTCACTGGGCCTCACCAATCCAACAGTGTCCACAAGTGTGTTCAGAAGTTCTACATCTCCCCTGTCCTATAGTGACATTTTTCACACCTTTGACATTGAGACTGTGACATAGCGGTGTGATATTCACTGGGCCTCACACAATCCAACAGTGTCCACAAGTGTGTTCAGAAATTCTACATTTCCCCTGTCCTATAGTGACATTTTTCACACCTGCGACATTGAGCCTGTGACATAGCGGTGTGATATTCACTGGGCCTCACACAATCCAACAGTGTCCACAAGTGTGTTCTGAAATTTTACATCTCCCCTGTCCTATAGTGACATTTTTCACACCTGCGACATTGAGCCTGTGACATAGCGGTGTGATATCCACTGGGCCTCACACAATCCAACAGTGTCCTCAAGTGTGTTCTGAAATTTTACATCTCCCCTGTCCTATAGTGACATTTTTCTCACCTGCGACATTGAGCCTGTGACATAGTGGTGTGATATTCAATGGGCCTCACACAATCCAGCAGTGTCCACAAGTGTGTTCAGAAATTCTACATCTCCCCTGTCCTATAGTGACATTTTTCACACCTGCGACATTGAGCCTGTGACATAGCGGTGTGATATTCACTGGGCCTCACACAATCCAACAGTGTCCTCAAGTGTGTTCAGAAATTCTACATCTCCCCTGTCCTATAGTGACATTTTTCACACCTGCGACACTGAGACCGTGACATAGTGGTGTGATATTCACTGGGCCTCACACAATCCAACAGTGTCCACAAGTGTGTTCAGAAATTCTACATTTCCCCTGTCCTATAGTGACATTTTTCACACCTGCGACATTGAGCCTGTGACATAGCGGTGTGATATTCACTGGGCCTCACACAATCCAACAGTGTCCACAAGTGTGTTCTGAAATTTTACATCTCCCCTGTCCTATAGTGACATTTTTCACACCTGCGACATTGAGCCTGTGACATAGTGGTGTGATATTCACTGGGCCTCACCAATCCAACAGTGTCCACAAGTGTGTTCAGAAATTCTACATCTCCCCTGTCCTATAGTGACATTTTTCACACCTGCGACATTGAGCCTGTGACATAGCGGTGTGATATTCACTGGGCCTCACACAATCCAACAGTGTCCACAAATGTGTTCAGAAATTCTACATCTCCCCTGTCCTATAGTGACATTTTTCACACCTGCGACATTGAGACCGTGACATAGCGGTGTGATATTCACTGGGCCTCACACAATCCAACAGTGTCCACAAGTGTGTTCAGAAATTCTACATCTCCCCTGTCCTATAGTGACATTTTTCACACCTTTGACATTGAGTCTGTGACATAGCGGTGTGATATTCACTGGGCCTCACACAATCCAACAGTGTCCACAAGTGTGTTCAGAAATTCTACATTTCCCCTGTCCAATAGTGACATTTTTCACACCTGCGACATTGAGCCTGTGACTTAGCGGTGTGATATTCACTGGGCCTCACACAATCCAACAGTGTCCACAAGTGTGTTCTGAAATTTTACATCTCCCCTGTCCTATAGTGACATTTTTCACACCTTTGACATTGAGCCTGTGACATAGCGGTGTGATATTCACTGGGCCTCACACAATCCAACAGTGTCCACAAGTGTGTTCTGAAATTTTACATCTCCCCTGTCCTATAGTGACATTTTTCACACCTGCGACATTGAGCCTGTGACATAGTGGTGTGATATTCACTGGGCTTCACCAATCCAACAGTGTCCACAAGTGTGTTCAGAAATTGTACATCTCCCCTGTCCTATAGTGACATTTTTCACACCTTTGACATTGAGACTGTGACATAGCGGTGTGATATTCACTGGGCCTCACACAATCCAACAGTGTCCACAAGTGTGTTCAGAAATTCTACATCTCCCCTGTCCTATAGTGACATTTTTCACACCTGCGACATTGAGCCTGTGACATAGCGGTGTGATATTCACTGGGCCTCACACAATCCAACAGTGTCCACAAGTGTGTTCAGAAATTCTACATCTCCCCTGTCCTATAGTGACATTTTTCACACCTGCGACATTGAGACTGTGACATAGCGGTGTGATATTCACTGGGCCTCACACAATCCAACAGTGTCCACAAGTGTGTTCAGAAATTCTACATCTCCCCTGTCTTACAGTGACATTTTTCACACCAGCGACATTGAGCCTGTGGCATAGCGGTGTGATATTCACTAGGCCTCACACAATCCAACAGTGTCCACAAGTGTGATCAGAAATTCTACATCTCCCCTGTCCTATAGTGACATTTTTCACACCTTTGACATTGAGTCTGTGACATAGCGGTGTGATATTCACTGGGCCTCACACAATCCAAAAGTGTCCACAAGTGTGTTCAGAAATTCTACATTTCCCCTGTCCTATAGTGACATTTTTCACACCTGCGACATTGAGCCTGTGACATAGCGGTGTGATATTCACTGGGCCACACACAATCCAACAGTGTCCACAAGTGTGTTCTGAAATTTTACATCTCCCCTGTCCTATAGTGACATTTTTCACACCTGCGACATTGAGCCTGTGACATAGTGGTGTGATATTCACTGGGCCTCACCAATCCAACAGTGTCCACAAGTGTGTTCAGAAATTCTACATCTCCCCTGTCCTATAGTGACATTTTTCACACCTGCGACATTGAGCCTGTGACATAGCGGTGTGATATTCACTGGGCCTCACACAATCCAACAGTGTCCACAAGTGTGTTCTGAAATTTTACATCTCTCCTGTCCTATAGTGACATTTTTCACACCTGCGACATTGAGCCTGTGACATAGTGGTGTGATATTCACTGGGCCTCACCAATCCAACAGTGTCCACAAGTGTGTTCAGAAGTTCTACATCTCCCCTGTCCTATAGTGACATTTTTCACACCTTTGACATTGAGACTGTGACATAGCGGTGTGATGTTGACTGGGCCTCACACAATCCAACAGTGTCCACAAGTGTGTTCAGAAATTCTACATTTCCCCTGTCCTATAGTGACATGTTTCACACCTGCGACATTGAGCCTGTGACATAGCGGTGTGATATTCACTGGGCCTCACACAATCCAACAGTGTCCACAAGTGTGTTCTGAAATTTTACATCTCCCCTGTCCTATAGTGACATTTTTCACACCTGCGACATTGAGCCTGTGACATAGCGGTGTGATATCCACTGGGCCTCACACAATCCAACAGTGTCCTCAAGTGTGTTCTGAAATTTTACATCTCCCCTGTCCTATAGTGACATTTTTCTCACCTGCGACATTGAGCCTGTGACATAGTGGTGTGATATTCACTGGGCCTCACCAATCTAACAGTGTCCACAAGTGTGTTCAGAAATTGTACATCTCCCCGGTCCTATAGTGACATTTTTCACACCTTTGACATTGAGACTGTGACATAGCGGTGTGATATTCACTGGGCCTCACACAATCCAACAGTGTCCACAAGTGTGTTCAGAAATTCTACATCTCCCCTGTCCTATAGTGACATTTTTCACACCTGCGACATTGAGCCTGTGACATAGCGGTGTGATATTCACTGGGCCTCACACAATCCAACAGTGTCCACAAGTGTGTTCAGAAATTCTACATCTCACCTGTCCTATAGTGACATTTTTCACACCTGCGACATTGAGACTGTGACATAGCGGTGTGATATTCACTGGGCCTCACACAATCCAACAGTGTCCACAAGTGTGTTCAGAAATTCTACATCTCCCCTATCTTACAGTGACATTTTTCACACCAGCGACATTGAGCCTGTGGCATAGCGGTGTGATATTCACTAGGCCTCACACAATCCAACAGTGTCCACAAGTGTGTTCAGAAATTCTACATCTCCCCTGTCCTATAGTGACATTTTTCACACCTTTGACATTGAGTCTGTGACATAGCGGTGTGATATTCACTGGGCCTCACACAATCCAACAGTGTCCACAAGTGTGTTCAGAAATTCTACATTTCCCCTGTCCTATAGTGACATTTTTCACACCTGCGACATTGAGCCTGTGACATAGCGGTGTGATATTCACTGGGCCTCACACAATCCAACAGTGTCCACAAGTTTGTTCTGAAATTTTACATCTCCCCTGTCCTATAGTGACATTTTTCACACCTGCGACATTGAGCCTGTGACATAGTGGTGTGATATTCACTGGGCCTCACCAATCCAACAGTGTCCACAAGTGTGTTCAGAAATTCTCCATCTCCCCTGTCCTATAGTGACATTTTTCACACCTGCGACATTGAGCCTGTGACATAGCGGTGTGATATTCACTGGGCCTCACACAATCCAACAGTGTCCACAAGTGTGTTCTGAAATTTTACATCTCCCCTGTCCTATAGTGACATTTTTCACACGTGCGACATTGAGCCTGTGACATAGTGGTGTGATATTCACTGGGCCTCACCAATCCAACAGTGTCCACAAGTGTGTTCAGAAGTTCTACATCTCCCCTGTCCTATAGTGACATTTTTCACACCTTTGACATTGAGACTGTGACATAGCGGTGTGATATTCACTGGGCCTCACACAATCCAACAGTGTCCACAAGTGTGTTCAGAAATTCTACATTTCCCCTGTCCTATAGTGACATTTTTCACACCTGCGACATTGAGCCTGTGACATAGCGGTGTGATATTCACTGGGCCTCACACAATCCAACAGTGTCCACAAGTGTGTTCTGAAATTTTACATCTCCCCTGTCCTATAGTGACATTTTTCACACCTGCGACATTGAGCCTGTGACATAGCGGTGTGATATCCACTGGGCCTCACACAATCCAACAGTGTCCTCAAGTGTGTTCTGAAATTTTACATCTCCCCTGTCCTATAGTGACATTTTTCTCACCTGCGACATTGAGCCTGTGACATAGTGGTGTGATATTCAATGGGCCTCACACAATCCAGCAGTGTCCACAAGTGTGTTCAGAAATTCTACATCTCCCCTGTCCTATAGTGACATTTTTCACACCTGCGACATTGAGCCTGTGACATAGCGGTGTGATATTCACTGGGCCTCACACAATCCAACAGTGTCCTCAAGTGTGTTCAGAAATTCTACATCTCCCCTGTCCTATAGTGACATTTTTCACACCTGCGACACTGAGACCGTGACATAGTGGTGTGATATTCACTGGGCCTCACACAATCCAACAGTGTCCACAAGTGTGTTCAGAAATTCTACATTTCCCCTGTCCTATAGTGACATTTTTCACACCTGCGACATTGAGCCTGTGACATAGCGGTGTGATATTCACTGGGCCTCACACAATCCAACAGTGTCCACAAGTGTGTTCTGAAATTTTACATCTCCCCTGTCCTATAGTGACATTTTTCACACCTGCGACATTGAGCCTGTGACATAGTGGTGTGATATTCACTGGGCCTCACCAATCCAACAGTGTCCACAAGTGTGTTCAGAAATTCTACATCTCCCCTGTCCTATAGTGACATTTTTCACACCTGCGACATTGAGCCTGTGACATAGCGGTGTGATATTCACTGGGCCTCACACAATCCAACAGTGTCCACAAATGTGTTCAGAAATTCTACATCTCCCCTGTCCTATAGTGACATTTTTCACACCTGCGACATTGAGACCGTGACATAGCGGTGTGATATTCACTGGGCCTCACACAATCCAACAGTGTCCACAAGTGTGTTCAGAAATTCTACATCTCCCCTGTCCTATAGTGACATTTTTCACACCTTTGACATTGAGTCTGTGACATAGCGGTGTGATATTCACTGGGCCTCACACAATCCAACAGTGTCCACAAGTGTGTTCAGAAATTCTACATTTCCCCTGTCCTATAGTGACATTTTTCACACCTGCGACATTGAGCCTGTGACTTAGCGGTGTGATATTCACTGGGCCTCACACAATCCAACAGTGTCCACAAGTGTGTTCTGAAATTTTACATCTCCCCTGTCCTATAGTGACATTTTTCACACCTTTGACATTGAGCCTGTGACATAGCGGTGTGATATTCACTGGGCCTCACACAATCCAACAGTGTCCACAAGTGTGTTCTGAAATTTTACATCTCCCCTGTCCTATAGTGACATTTTTCACACCTGCGACATTGAGCCTGTGACATAGTGGTGTGATATTCACTGGGCTTCACCAATCCAACAGTGTCCACAAGTGTGTTCAGAAATTGTACATCTCCCCTGTCCTATAGTGACATTTTTCACACCTTTGACATTGAGACTGTGACATAGCGGTGTGATATTCACTGGGCCTCACACAATCCAACAGTGTCCACAAGTGTGTTCAGAAATTCTACATCTCCCCTGTCCTATAGTGACATTTTTCACACCTGCGACATTGAGCCTGTGACATAGCGGTGTGATATTCACTGGGCCTCACACAATCCAACAGTGTCCACAAGTGTGTTCAGAAATTCTACATCTCCCCTGTCCTATAGTGACATTTTTCACACCTGCGACATTGAGACTGTGACATAGCGGTGTGATATTCACTGGGCCTCACACAATCCAACAGTGTCCACAAGTGTGTTCAGAAATTCTACATCTCCCCTGTCTTACAGTGACATTTTTCACACCAGCGACATTGAGCCTGTGGCATAGCGGTGTGATATTCACTAGGCCTCACACAATCCAACAGTGTCCACAAGTGTGATCAGAAATTCTACATCTCCCCTGTCCTATAGTGACATTTTTCACACCTTTGACATTGAGTCTGTGACATAGCGGTGTGATATTCACTGGGCCTCACACAATCCAAAAGTTTCCACAAGTGTGTTCAGAAATTCTACATTTCCCCTGTCCTATAGTGACATTTTTCACACCTGCGACATTGAGCCTGTGACATAGCGGTGTGATATTCACTGGGCCTCACACAATCCAACAGTGTCCACAAGTGTGTTCTGAAATTTTACATCTCCCCTGTCCTATAGTGACATTTTTCACACCTGCGACATTGAGCCTGTGACATAGTGGTGTGATATTCACTGGGCCTCACCAATCCAACAGTGTCCACAAGTGTGTTCAGAAATTCTACATCTCCCCTGTCCTATAGTGACATTTTTCACACCTGCGACATTGAGCCTGTGACATAGCGGTGTGATATTCACTGGGCCTCACACAATCCAACAGTGTCCACAAGTGTGTTCTGAAATTTTACATCTCTCCTGTCCTATAGTGACATTTTTCACACCTGCGACATTGAGCCTGTGACATAGTGGTGTGATATTCACTGGGCCTCACCAATCCAACAGTGTCCACAAGTGTGTTCAGAAGTTCTACATCTCCCCTGTCCTATAGTGACATTTTTCACACCTTTGACATTGAGACTGTGACATAGCGGTGTGATGTTGACTGGGCCTCACACAATCCAACAGTGTCCACAAGTGTGTTCAGAAATTCTACATTTCCCCTGTCCTATAGTGACATGTTTCACACCTGCGACATTGAGCCTGTGACATAGCGGTGTGATATTCACTGGGCCTCACACAATCCAACAGTGTCCACAAGTGTGTTCTGAAATTTTACATCTCCCCTGTCCTATAGTGACATTTTTCACACCTGCGACATTGAGCCTGTGACATAGCGGTGTGATATCCACTGGGCCTCACACAATCCAACAGTGTCCTCAAGTGTGTTCTGAAATTTTACATCTCCCCTGTCCTATAGTGACATTTTTCTCACCTGCGACATTGAGCCTGTGACATAGTGGTGTGATATTCACTGGGCCTCACCAATCTAACAGTGTCCACAAGTGTGTTCAGAAATTGTACATCTCCCCGGTCCTATAGTGACATTTTTCACACCTTTGACATTGAGACTGTGACATAGCGGTGTGATATTCACTGGGCCTCACACAATCCAACAGTGTCCACAAGTGTGTTCAGAAATTCTACATCTCCCCTGTCCTATAGTGACATTTTTCACACCTGCGACATTGAGCCTGTGACATAGCGGTGTGATATTCACTGGGCCTCACCAATCCAACAGTGTCCACAAGTGTGTTCAGAAATTCTACATCTCCCCTGTCCTAAAGTGACATTTTTCACACCTGCGACATTGAGCCTGTGACATAGCGGTGTGATATTCACTGGGCCTCACACAATCCAACAGTGTCCACAAGTGTGTTCTGAAATTTTACATCTCCCCTGTCCTATAGTGACATTTTTCACACCTGCGACATTGAGCCTGTGACATAGTGGTGTGATATTCACTGGGCCTCACCAATCCAACAGTGTCCACAAGTGTGTTCAGAAATTCTACATCTCCCCTGTCCTATAGTGACATTTTTCATACCTTTGACATTGAGACTGTGACATAGCAGTGTGATATTCACTGGGCCTCACACAATCCAACAGTGTCCACAAATGTGTTCAGAAATTCTACATTTCCCCGGTCCTATAGTGACATTTTTCACAACTGCGACATTGAGCCTGTGACATAGCGGTGTGATATTCACTGGGCCTCACACAATCCAACAGTGTCCACAAGTGTGTTCTGAAATTTTACATCTCCCCTATCCTATAGTGACATTTTTCACACCTGCGACATTGAGCCTGTGACATAGCGGTGTGATATTCACTGGGCCTCACACAATCCAACAGTGTCCACAAGTGTGTTCTGAAATTTTACATCTCCCCTGTCCTATAGTGACATTTTTCACACCTGCGACGTTGAGCCTGTGACATAGTGGTGTGATATTCACTGGGCCTCACCAATCCAACAGTGTCTACAAGTGTGTTCAGAAATTGTACATCTCCCCTGTCCTATAGTGACATTTTTCACACCTTTGACATTGAGACTGTGACATAGCGGTGTGATATTCACTGGGCCTCACACAATCCAGCAGTGTCCACAAGTGTGTTCAGAAATTCTACATCTCCCCTGTCCTATAGTGACATTTTTCACACCTGCGACATTGAGCCTGTGACATAGCGGTGTGATATTCACTGGGCCTCACACAATCCAACAGTGTCCTCAAGTGTGTTCAGAAATTCTACATCTCCCCTGTCCTATAGTGACATTTTTCACACCTGCGACATTGAGACCGTGACATAGCGGTGTGATATTCACTGGGCCTCACACAATCCAACAGTGTCCACAAGTGTGTTCAGAAATTCTACATTTCCCCTGTCCTATAGTGACATTTTTCACACCTGCGACATTGAGCCTGTGACATAGCGGTGTGATATTCACTGGGCCTCACACAATCCAACAGTGTCCACAAGTGTGTTCTGAAATTTTACATCTCCCCTGTCCTATAGTGACATTTTTCACACCTGCGACATTGAGCCTGTGACATAGTGGTGTGATATTCACTGGGCCTCACCAATCCAACAGTGTCCACAAGTGTGTTCAGAAATTCTACATCTCCCCTGTCCTATAGTGACATTTTTCACACCTGCGACATTGAGCCTGTGACATAGCGGTGTGATATTCACTGGGCCTCACACAATCCAACAGTGTCCACAAATGTGTTCAGAAATTCTACATCTCCCCTGTCCTATAGTGACATTTTTCACTTCTGTGACATAGCGGTGTGATATTCACTGGGCCTCACACAATCCAACAGTGTCCACAAGTGTGTTCAGAAATTCTACATCTCCCCTGTCCTATAGTGACATTTTTCACACCTTTGACATTGAGTCTGTGACATAGCGGTGTGATATTCACTGGGCCTCACACAATCCAACAGTGTCCACAAGTGTGTTCAGAAATTCTACATTTCCCCTGTCCTATAGTGACATTTTTCACACCTGCGACATTGAGCCTGTGACATAGCGGTGTGATATTCACTGGGCCTCACACAATCCAACAGTGTCCACAAGTGTGTTCTGAAATTTTACATCTCCCCTGTCCTATAGTGACATTTTTCACACCTGCGACATTGAGCCTGTGACATAGTGGTGTGATATTCACTGGGCCTCACCAATCCAACAGTGTCCACAAGTGTGTTCAGAAATTCTACATCTCCCCTGTCCTATAGTGACATTTTTCACACCTGCGACATTGAGCCTGTGACATAGCGGTGTGATATTCACTGGGTCTCACACAATCCAACAGTGTCCACAAGTGTGTTCAGAAATTCTACATCTCCCCTGTCCTATAGTGAAATTTTTCACACCTGCGACATTGAGTCTGTTACATAGCGGTGTGATATTCACTGGGCCTCACACAATCCAACAGTGTCCACAAGTGTGTTCAGAAATTCTACATCTCCCCTGTCCTATAGTGACATTTTTCACACCTGTGACATTGAGACTGTGACATAGCGGTGTGATATTCACTGGGCCTCACACAATCCAACAGTGTCCACAAGTGTGTTCAGAAATTCTACATCTCCCCTGTCCTATAGTGACATTTTTCACACCTGCGACATTGAGACTGTGACATAGCGGTGTGATATTCACTGGGCCTCACACAATCCAACAGTGTCCACAAGTGTGTTCAGAAATTCTACATCTCCCCTGTCCTATAGTGACATTTTTCACACCTTTGACATTGAGTCTGTGACATAGCGGTGTGATATTCACTGGGCCTCACACAATCCAACAGTGTCCACAAGTGTGTTCAGAAATTCTACATTTCCCCTGTCCTATAGTGACATTTTTCACACCTGCGACATTGAGCCTGTGACATAGCGGTGTGATATTCACTGGGCCTCACATAATCCAACAGTGTCCACAAGTGTATTCTGAAATTTTACATCTCCCCTGTCCTATAGTGACATTTTTCACACCTGCGACATTGAGCCTGTGACATAGTGGTGTGATATTCACTGGGCCTCACCAATCCAACAGTGTCCACAAGTGTGTTAAGAAATTCTACATCTCCCCTGTCCTATAGTGACATTTTTCACACCTGCGACATTGAGCCTGTGACATAGCGGTGTGATATTCACTGGGCCTCACACAAACCAACAGTGTCCACAAGTGTGTTCTGAAATTTTACATCTCCCCTGTCCTATAGTGACATTTTTCACACCTGCGACATTGAGCCTTTGACATAGTGGTGTGATATTCACTGGGCCTCACCAATCCAACAGTGTCCACAAGTGTGTTCAGAAATTCTACATCTCCCCTGTCCTATAGTGACATTTTTCACACCTTTGACATTGAGACTGTGACATAGCGGTGTGATATTCACTGGGCCTCACACAATCCAACAGTGTCCACAAGTGTGTTCAGAAATTCTACATTTCCGCTGTCCTATAGTGACATTTTTCACACCTGCGACATTGAGCCTGTGACATAGCGGTGTGATATTCACTGGGCCTCACACAATCCAACAGTGTCCACAAGTGTGTTCTGAAATTTTACATCTCCCCTGTCCTATAGTGACATTTTTCATACCTGCGACATTGAGCCTGTGACATAGCAGTGTGATATTCATTGGGCCTCACACAATCCAACAGTGTCCTCAAGTGTGTTCTGAAATTTTACATCTCCCCTGTCCTATAGTGACATTTTTCTCACCTGCGACATTGAGCCTGTGACATAGTGGTGTGATATTCACTGGGCCTCACCAATCCAACAGTGTCCACAAGTGTGTTCAGAAATTGTACATCTCCCCTGTCCTATAGTGACATTTTTCACACCTTTGACATTGAGACTGTGACATAGCGGTGTGATATTCACTGGGCTTCACACAATCCAACAGTGTCCACAAGTGTGTTCAGAAATTCTACATCTCCCCTGTCCTATAGTGACATTTTTCACACCTGCGACATTGAGCCTGTGACATAGCGGTGTGATATTCACTGGGCCTCACCAATCCAACAGTGTCCACAAGTGTGTTCAGAAATTCTACATCTCCCCTGTCCTAAAGTGACATTTTTCACACCTGCGACATTGAGCCTGTGACATAGCGGTGTGATATTCACTGGGCCTCACACAATCCAACAGTGTCCACAAGTGTGTTCTGAAATTTTACATCTCCCCTGTCCTATAGTGACATTTTTCACACCTGCAACATTGAGCCTGTGACATAGTGGTGTGATATTCACTGGGCCTCACCAATCCAATAGTGTCCACAAGTGTGTTCAGAAATTCTACATCTCCCCTGTCCTATAGTGACATTTTTCACACCTTTGACATTGAGACTGTGACATAGCGGTGTGATATTCACTGGGCCTCACACAATCCAACAGTGTCCACAAATGTGTTCAGAAATTCTACATTTCCCCTGTCCTATAGTGACATTTTTCACACCTGCGACATTGAGCCTGTGACATAGCGGTGTGATATTCACTGGGCCTCACACAATCCAACAGTGTCCACAAGTGTGTTCTGAAATTTTACATCTCCCCTGTCCTATAGTGACATTTTTCACACCTTCGACATTGAGCCTGTGACATAGCGGTGTGATATTCACTGGGCCTCACACAATCCAACAGTGTCCACAAGTGTGTTCTGAAATTTTACATCTCCCCTGTCCTATAGTGACATTTTTCACACCTGCGACATTGAGCCTGTGACATAGTGGTGTGATATTCACTGGGCTTCACCAATCCAACAGTGTCCACAAGTGTGTTCAGAAATTGTACATCTCCCCTGTCCTATAGTGACATTTTTCACACCTTTGACATTGAGACTGTGACATAGCGGTGTGATATTCACTGGGCCTCACACAATCCAACAGTGTCCACAAGTGTGTTCAGAAATTCTACATCTCCCCTGTCCTATAGTGACATTTTTCACACCTGCGACATTGAGCCTGTGACATAGCGGTGTGATATTCACTGGGCCTCACACAATCCAACAGTGTCCACAAGTGTGTTCAGAAATTCTACATCTCACCTGTCCTATAGTGACATTTTTCACACCTGCGACATTGAGACTGTGACATAGCGGTGTGATATTCACTGGGCCTCACACAATCCAACAGTGTCCACAAGTGTGTTCAGAAATTCTACATCTCCCCTATCTTACAGTGACATTTTTCACACCAGCGACATTGAGCCTGTGGCATAGCGGTGTGATATTCACTAGGCCTCACACAATCCAACAGTGTCCACAAGTGTGTTCAGAAATTCTACATCTCCCCTGTCCTATAGTGACATTTTTCACACCTTTGACATTGAGTCTGTGACATAGCGGTGTGATATTCACTGGGCCTCACACAATCCAACAGTGTCCACAAGTGTGTTCAGAAATTCTACATTTCCCCTGTCCTATAGTGACATTTTTCACACCTGCGACATTGAGCCTGTGACATAGCGGTGTGATATTCACTGGGCCTCACACAATCCAACAGTGTCCACAAGTGTGTTCTGAAATTTTACATCTCCCCTGTCCTATAGTGACATTTTTCACACCTGCGACATTGAGCCTGTGACATAGTGGTGTGATATTCACTGGGCCTCACCAATCCAACAGTGTCCACAAGTGTGTTCAGAAATTCTCCATCTCCCCTGTCCTATAGTGACATTTTTCACACCTGCGACATTGAGCCTGTGACATAGCGGTGTGATATTCACTGGGCCTCACACAATCCAACAGTGTCCACAAGTGTGTTCTGAAATTTTACATCTCCCCTGTCCTATAGTGACATTTTTCACACCTGCGACATTGAGCCTGTGACATAGTGGTGTGATATTCACTGGGCCTCACCAATCCAACAGTGTCCACAAGTGTGTTCAGAAGTTCTACATCTCCCCTGTCCTATAGTGACATTTTTCACTCCTTTGACATTGAGACTGTGACATAGCGGTGTGATATTCACTGGGCCTCACACAATCCAACAGTGTCCACAAGTGTGTTCAGAAATTCTACATTTCCCCTGTCCTATAGTGACATTTTTCACACCTGCGACATTGAGCCTGTGACATAGCGGTGTGATATTCACTGGGCCTCACACAATCCAACAGTGTCCACAAGTGTGTTCTGAAATTTTACATCTCCCCTGTCCTATAGTGACATTTTTCACACCTGCGACATTGAGCCTGTGACATAGCGGTGTGATATCCACTGGGCCTCACACAATCCAACAGTGTCCTCAAGTGTGTTCTGAAATTTTACATCTCCCCTGTCCTATAGTGACATTTTTCTCACCTGCGACATTGAGCCTGTGACATAGTGGTGTGATATTCAATGGGCCTCACACAATCCAGCAGTGTCCACAAGTGTGTTCAGAAATTCTACATCTCCCCTGTCCTATAGTGACATTTTTCACACCTGCGACATTGAGCCTGTGACATAGCGGTGTGATATTCACTGGGCCTCACACAATCCAACAGTGTCCTCAAGTGTGTTCAGAAATTCTACATCTCCCCTGTCCTATAGTGACATTTTTCACACCTGCGACACTGAGACCGTGACATAGTGGTGTGATATTCACTGGGCCTCACACAATCCAACAGTGTCCACAAGTGTGTTCAGAAATTCTACATTTCCCCTGTCCTATAGTGACATTTTTCACACCTGCGACATTGAGCCTGTGACATAGCGGTGTGATATTCACTGGGCCTCACACAATCCAACAGTGTCCACAAGTGTGTTCTGAAATTTTACATCTCCCCTGTCCTATAGTGACATTTTTCACACCTGCGACATTGAGCCTGTGACATAGTGGTGTGATATTCACTGGGCCTCACCAATCCAACAGTGTCCACAAGTGTGTTCAGAAATTCTACATCTCCCCTGTCCTATAGTGACATTTTTCACACCTGCGACATTGAGCCTGTGACATAGCGGTGTGATATTCACTGGGCCTCACACAATCCAACAGTGTCCACAAATGTGTTCAGAAATTCTACATCTCCCCTGTCCTATAGTGACATTTTTCACACCTGCGACATTGAGACCGTGACATAGCGGTGTGATATTCACTGGGCCTCACACAATCCAACAGTGTCCACAAGTGTGTTCAGAAATTCTACATCTCCCCTGTCCTATAGTGACATTTTTCACACCTTTGACATTGAGTCTGTGACATAGCGGTGTGATATTCACTGGGCCTCACACAATCCAACAGTGTCCACAAGTGTGTTCAGAAATTCTACATTTCCCCTGTCCTATAGTGACATTTTTCACACCTGCGACATTGAGCCTGTGACATAGCGGTGTGATATTCACTGGGCCTCACACAATCCAACAGTGTCCACAAGTGTGTTCTGAAATTTTACATCTCCCCTGTCCAATAGTGACATTTTTCACACCTTCGACATTGAGCCTGTGACATAGCGGTGTGATATTCACTGGGCCTCACACAATCCAACAGTGTCCACAAGTGTGTTCTGAAATTTTACATCTCCCCTGTCCTATAGTGACATTTTTCACACCTGCGACATTGAGCCTGTGACATAGTGGTGTGATATTCACTGGGCTTCACCAATCCAACAGTGTCCACAAGTGTGTTCAGAAATTGTACATCTCCCCTGTCCTATAGTGACATTTTTCACACCTTTGACATTGAGACTGTGACATAGCGGTGTGATATTCACTGGGCCTCACACAATCCAACAGTGTCCACAAGTGTGTTCAGAAATTCTACATCTCCCCTGTCCTATAGTGACATTTTTCACACCTGCGACATTGAGCCTGTGACATAGCGGTGTGATATTCACTGGGCCTCACACAATCCAACAGTGTCCACAAGTGTGTTCAGAAATTCTACATCTCCCCTGTCCTATAGTGACATTTTTCACACCTGCGACATTGAGACTGTGACATAGCGGTGTGATATTCACTGGGCCTCACACAATCCAACAGTGTCCACAAGTGTGTTCAGAAATTCTACATCTCCCCTGTCTTACAGTGACATTTTTCACACCAGCGACATTGAGCCTGTGGCATAGCGGTGTGATATTCACTAGGCCTCACACAATCCAACAGTGTCCACAAGTGTGATCAGAAATTCTACATCTCCCCTGTCCTATAGTGACATTTTTCACACCTTTGACATTGAGTCTGTGACATAGCGGTGTGATATTCACTGGGCCTCACACAATCCAAAAGTGTCCACAAGTGTGTTCAGAAATTCTACATTTCCCCTGTCCTATAGTGACATTTTTCACACCTGCGACATTGAGCCTGTGACATAGCGGTGTGATATTCACTGGGCCTCACACAATCCAACAGTGTCCACAAGTGTGTTCTGAAATTTTACATCTCCCCTGTCCTATAGTGACATTTTTCACACCTGCGACATTGAGCCTGTGACATAGTGGTGTGATATTCACTGGGCCTCACCAATCCAACAGTGTCCACAAGTGTGTTCAGAAATTCTACATCTCCCCTGTCCTATAGTGACATTTTTCACACCTGCGACATTGAGCCTGTGACATAGCGGTGTGATATTCACTGGGCCTCACACAATCCAACAGTGTCCACAAGTGTGTTCTGAAATTTTACATCTCTCCTGTCCTATAGTGACATTTTTCACACCTGCGACATTGAGCCTGTGACATAGTGGTGTGATATTCACTGGGCCTCACCAATCCAACAGTGTCCACAAGTGTGTTCAGAAGTTCTACATCTCCCCTGTCCTATAGTGACATTTTTCACACCTTTGACATTGAGACTGTGACATAGCGGTGTGATGTTGACTGTGCCTCACACAATCCAACAGTGTCCACAAGTGTGTTCAGAAATTCTACATTTCCCCTGTCCTATAGTGACATGTTTCACACCTGCGACATTGAGCCTGTGACATAGCGGTGTGATATTCACTGGGCCTCACACAATCCAACAGTGTCCACAAGTGTGTTCTGAAATTTTACATCTCCCCTGTCCTATAGTGACATTTTTCACACCTGCGACATTGAGCCTGTGACATAGCGGTGTGATATCCACTGGGCCTCACACAATCCAACAGTGTCCTCAAGTGTGTTCTGAAATTTTACATCTCCCCTGTCCTATAGTGACATTTTTCTCACCTGCGACATTGAGCCTGTGACATAGTGGTGTGATATTCACTGGGCCTCACCAATCTAACAGTGTCCACAAGTGTGTTCAGAAATTGTACATCTCCCCGGTCCTATAGTGACATTTTTCACACCTTTGACATTGAGACTGTGACATAGCGGTGTGATATTCACTGGGCCTCACACAATCCAACAGTGTCCACAAGTGTGTTCAGAAATTCTACATCTCCCCTGTCCTATAGTGACATTTTTCACACCTGCGACATTGAGCCTGTGACATAGCGGTGTGATATTCACTGGGCCTCACCAATCCAACAGTGTCCACAAGTGTGTTCAGAAATTCTACATCTCCCCTGTCCTAAAGTGACATTTTTCACACCTGCGACATTGAGCCTGTGACATAGCGGTGTGATATTCACTGGGCCTCACACAATCCAACAGTGTCCACAAGTGTGTTCTGAAATTTTACATCTCCCCTGTCCTATAGTGACATTTTTCACACCTGCGACATTGAGCCTGTGACATAGTGGTGTGATATTCACTGGGCCTCACCAATCCAACAGTGTCCACAAGTGTGTTCAGAAATTCTACATCTCCCCTGTCCTATAGTGACATTTTTCATACCTTTGACATTGAGACTGTGACATAGCAGTGTGATATTCACTGGGCCTCACACAATCCAACAGTGTCCACAAATGTGTTCAGAAATTCTACATTTCCCCGGTCCTATAGTGACATTTTTCACAACTGCGACATTGAGCCTGTGACATAGCGGTGTGATATTCACTGGGCCTCACACAATCCAACAGTGTCCACAAGTGTGTTCTGAAATTTTACATCTCCCCTGTCCTATAGTGACATTTTTCACACCTGCGACATTGAGCCTGTGACATAGCGGTGTGATATTCACTGGGCCTCACACAATCCAACAGTGTCCACAAGTGTGTTCTGAAATTTTACATCTCCCCTGTCCTATAGTGACATTTTTCACACCTGCGACGTTGAGCCTGTGACATAGTGGTGTGATATTCACTGGGCCTCACCAATCCAACAGTGTCTACAAGTGTGTTCAGAAATTGTACATCTCCCCTGTCCTATAGTGACATTTTTCACACCTTTGACATTGAGACTGTGACATAGCGGTGTGATATTCACTGGGCCTCACACAATCCAGCAGTGTCCACAAGTGTGTTCAGAAATTCTACATCTCCCCTGTCCTATAGTGACATTTTTCACACCTGCGACATTGAGCCTGTGACATAGCGGTGTGATATTCACTGGGCCTCACACAATCCAACAGTGTCCTCAAGTGTGTTCAGAAATTCTACATCTCCCCTGTCCTATAGTGACATTTTTCACACCTGCGACATTGAGACCGTGACATAGCGGTGTGATATTCACTGGGCCTCACACAATCCAACAGTGTCCACAAGTGTGTTCAGAAATTCTACATTTCCCCTGTCCTATAGTGACATTTTTCACACCTGCGACATTGAGCCTGTGACATAGCGGTGTGATATTCACTGGGCCTCACACAATCCAACAGTGTCCACAAGTGTGTTCTGAAATTTTACATCTCCCCTGTCCTATAGTGACATTTTTCACACCTGCGACATTGAGCCTGTGACATAGTGGTGTGATATTCACTGGGCCTCACCAATCCAACAGTGTCCACAAGTGTGTTCAGAAATTCTACATCTCCCCTGTCCTATAGTGACATTTTTCACACCTGCGACATTGAGCCTGTGACATAGCGGTGTGATATTCACTGGGCCTCACACAATCCAACAGTGTCCACAAATGTGTTCAGAAATTCTACATCTCCCCTGTCCTATAGTGACATTTTTCACTTCTGTGACATAGCGGTGTGATATTCACTGGGCCTCACACAATCCAACAGTGTCCACAAGTGTGTTCAGAAATTCTACATCTCCCCTGTCCTATAGTGACATTTTTCACACCTTTGACATTGAGTCTGTGACATAGCGGTGTGATATTCACTGGGCCTCACACAATCCAACAGTGTCCACAAGTGTGTTCAGAAATTCTACATTTCCCCTGTCCTATAGTGACATTTTTCACACCTGCGACATTGAGCCTGTGACATAGCGGTGTGATATTCACTGGGCCTCACACAATCCAACAGTGTCCACAAGTGTGTTCTGAAATTTTACATCTCCCCTGTCCTATAGTGACATTTTTCACACCTGCGACATTGAGCCTGTGACATAGTGGTGTGATATTCACTGGGCCTCACCAATCCAACAGTGTCCACAAGTGTGTTCAGAAATTCTACATCTCCCCTGTCCTATAGTGACATTTTTCACACCTTTGACATTGAGTCTATGACATAGCGGTGTGATATTCACTGGGCCTCACACAATCCAACAGTGTCCACAAGTGTGTTCAGAAATTCTACATTTCCCCTGTCCTATAGTGACATTTTTCACACCTGCGACATTGAGCCTGTGACATAGCGGTGTGATATTCACTAGGCCTCACACAATCCAACAGTGTCCACAAGTGTGTTCTAAAATTTTACATCTCCCCTGTCCTATAGTGACATTTTTCACACCTGCGACATTGAGCCTGTGACATAGTGGTGTGATATTCACTGGGCCTCACCAATCCAACAGTGTCCACAAGTGTGTTCAGAAATTCTACATCTCCCCTGTCCTATAGTGACATTTTTCACACCTGCGACATTGAGCCTGTGACTTAGCGGTGTGATATTCACTGGGCCTCACACAATCCAACAGTGTCCACAAGTGTGTTCAGAAATTCTACATCTCCCCTGTCCTATAGTGACATTTTTCACACCTGCGACATTGAGACCGTGACATAGCGGTGTGATATTCACTGTGCCTCACACAATCCAACAGTGTCCACAAGTGTGTTCAGAAATTCTACTTCTCCCCTGTCCTACAGTGACATTTTTCACACCAGCGACATTGAGCCTGTGGCATAGCGGTGTGATATTCACTAGGCCTCACACAATCCAACAGTGTCCACAAGTGTGTTCTGAAATTTTACATCTCCCCTGTCCTATAGTGACATTTTTCACACCTTTGACATTGAGCCTGTGACATAGCGGTGTGATATTCACTGGGCCTCACACAATCCAACAGTGTCCACAAGTGTGTTCTAAAATTTTACATCTCCCCTGTCCTATAGTGACATTTTTCACACCTGCGACATTGAGCCTGTGACATAGTGGTGTGATATTCACTGGGCCTCACCAATCCAACAGTGTCCACAAGTGTGTTCAGAAATTCTACATCTCCCCTGTCCTATAGTGACATTTTTCACACCTGCGACATTGAGCCTGTGACATAGCGGTGTGATATTCACTGGGCCTCACACAATACAACAGTGTCCACAAGTGTGTTCTGAAATTTTACATCTCCCCTGTCCTATAGTGACATTTTTCACACCTGCGACATTGAGCCTGTGACATAGTGGTGTGATATTCACTGGGCCTCACCAATCCAACAGTGTCCACAAGTGTGTTCAGAAATTCTACATCTCCCCTGTCCTATAGTGACATTTTTCACACCTTTGACATTGAGACTGTGACATAGCGGTGTGATATTCACTGGGCCTCACACAATCCAACAGTGTCCACAAGTGTGTTCGGAAATTCTACATCTCCCCTGTCCTATAGTGACATTTTTCACACCTGCGACATTGAGCCTGTGACATAGCGGTGTGATATTCACTGGGCCTCACCAATCCAACAGTGTCCACAAGTGTGTTCAGAAATTCTACATCTCCCCTGTCCTATAGTGACATTTTTCACACCTGCGACATTGAGCCTGTGACATAGCGGTGTGATATTCACTGGGCCTCACACAATCCAACAGTGTCCACAAGTGTGCTCAGAAATTCTACATCTCCCCTGTCCTATAGTGACATTTTTCACATCTGCGACATTGAGCCTGTGTCATAGCGATGTGATATTCACTGGGCCTCACACAATCCAACAGTGTAGACAAGTGTGTTCAGAAATTCTACATCTCCCCTGTCCTATAGTGACATTTTTCACACCTTTGACATTGAGACTGTGACATAGCGGTGTGATATTCACTGGGCCTCACACAATCCAACAGTGTCCACAAGTGTGTTCAGAAATTCTACATTTCCCCTGTCCTATAGTGACATTTTTCACACCTGCGACATTGAGCCTGTGACATAGCGGTGTGATATTCACTGGGCCTCACACAATCCAACAGTGTCCACAAGTGTGTTCTGAAATTTTACATCTCCCCTGTCCTATAGTGACATTTTTCACACCTGCGACATTGAGCCTGTGACATAGTGGTGTGATATTCACTGTGCCTCACCAATCCAACAGTGTCCACAAGTGTGTTCAGAAATTCTACATCTCCCCTGTCCTATAGTGACATTTTTCACACCTGCGACATTGAGCCTGTGACATAGCGGTGTGATATTCACTGGGCCTCACACAATCCAACAGTGTCCACAAATGTGTTCAGAAATTCTACATCTCCCCTGTCCTATAGTGACATTTTTCACTTCTGTGACATAGCGGTGTGATATTCACTGGGCCTCACACAATCCAACAGTGTCCACAAGTGTGTTCAGAAATTCTACATCTCCCCTGTCCTATAGTGACATTTTTCTCACCTGCGACATTGAGCCTGTGACAAAGCGGTGTGATATTCACTGGGCCTCACACAATCCAACAGTGTCCACAAGTGTGTTCAGAAATTCTACATCTCCCCTGTCCTATAGTGACATTTTTGACACGTACGACATTGAGACTGTGACATAGAGGTGTGATATTCACTGGGCCTCACACAATCCAACAGTGTCCACAAGTGTGTTCAGAAATTCTACATCTCCCCTGTCCTATAGTGACATTTTTGACACGTAAGACATTGAGCCTGTGACATAGCGGTGTGATATTCACTGGGCCTCACACAATCCAACAGTGTCCACAAGTGTGCTCAGAAATTCTACATCTCCCCTGTCCTATAGTGACATTTTTCACACCTGCGACATTGAGCCTGTGTCATAGCGATGTGATATTCACTGGGCCTCACACAATCCAACAGTGTCCACAAGTGTGTTCAGAAATTCTACATCTCCCCTGTCCTATAGTGACATTTTTCACACCAGCGACATTGAGCCTGTGGCATAGCGGTGTGATATTCACTGGGCCTCACACAATCCAACAGTTTCCACAAGTGTGTTCAGAAATTCTACATCTCCCCTGTCCTATAGTGACATTTTTCACACCAGTGACATTGAGCCTGTGGCATAGCGGTGTGATATTCACTGGGCCTCACACAATCCAACAGTGTCCACAAGTGTGTTCAGAAATTCTACATCTCCCCTGTCCTATAGTGACATTTTTCTCATCTGCGACATTGAGACTGTGACATAGCGGTGTGATATTCACTGGGCCTCACCAATCCAACAGTGTCCACAAGTGTGTTCAGAAATTCTACATCTCCCCTGTCCTATAGTGACATTTTTCACTTCTGTGATATAGCGGTGTGATATTCACTGGGCCTCACACAATCCAACAGTGTCCACAAGTGTGTTCAGAAATTCTACATCTCCCCTGTCCTATAGTGACATTTTTCACACCTTTGACATTGAGACTGTGACATAGCGGTGTGATATTCACTGGGCCTCACACAATCCAACAGTGTCCACAAGTGTGTTCAGAAATTCTACATTTCCCCTGTCCTATAGTGACATTTTTCACACCTGCGACATTGAGCCTGTGACATAGCGGTGTGATATTCACTGGGCCTCACACAATCCAACAGTGTCCACAAGTGTGTTCTGAAATTTTACATCTCCCCTGTCCTATAGTGACATTTTTCACACCTGCGACATTGAGCCTGTGACATAGTGGTGTGATATTCACTGGGCCTCACCAATCCAACAGTGTCCACAAGTGTGTTCAGAAATTCTACATCTCCCCTGTCCTATAGTGACATTTTTCACACCTGCGACATTGAGCCTGTGACATAGCGGTGTGATATTCACTGGGCCTCACACAATCCAACAGTGTCCACAAATGTGTTCAGAAATTCTACATCTCCCCTGTCCTATAGTGACATTTTTCACTTCTGTGACATAGCGGTGTGATATTCACTGGGCCTCACACAATCCAACAGTGTCCACAAGTGTGTTCAGAAATTCTACATCTCCCCTGTCCTATAGTGACATTTTTCTCACCTGCGACATTGAGCCTGTGACAAAGCGGTGTGATATTCACTGGGCCTCACACAATCCAACAGTGTCCACAAGTGTGTTCAGAAATTCTACATCTCCCCTGTCCTATAGTGACATTTTTGACACGTACGACATTGAGACTGTGACATAGAGGTGTGATATTCACTGGGCCTCACACAATCCAACAGTGTCCACAAGTGTGTTCAGAAATTCTACATCTCCCCTGTCCTATAGTGACATTTTTGACACGTAAGACATTGAGCCTGTGACATAGCGGTGTGATATTCACTGGGCCTCACACAATCCAACAGTGTCCACAAGTGTGCTCAGAAATTCTACATCTCCCCTGTCCTATAGTGACATTTTTCACACCTGCGACATTGAGCCTGTGTCATAGCGATGTGATATTCACTGGGCCTCACACAATCCAACAGTGTCCACAAGTGTGTTCAGAAATTCTACATCTCCCCTGTCCTATAGTGACATTTTTCACACCAGCGACATTGAGCCTGTGGCATAGCGGTGTGATATTCACTGGGCCTCACACAATCCAACAGTTTCCACAAGTGTGTTCAGAAATTCTACATCTCCCCTGTCCTATAGTGACATTTTTCACACCAGTGACATTGAGCCTGTGGCATAGCGGTGTGATATTCACTGGGCCTCACACAATCCAACAGTGTCCACAAGTGTGTTCAGAAATTCTACATCTCCCCTGTCCTATAGTGACATTTTTCTCATCTGCGACATTGAGACTGTGACATAGCGGTGTGATATTCACTGGGCCTCACCAATCCAACAGTGTCCACAAGTGTGTTCAGAAATTCTACATCTCCCCTGTCCTATAGTGACATTTTTCACACCTGCGACATTGAGTCTGTTACATAGCGGTGTAATATTCACTGGGCCTCACACAATCCAACAGTGTCCACAAGTGTGTTCAGAAATTCTACATCTCCCCTGTCCTATAGTGACATTTTTCACACCTGTGACATTGAGACTGTGACATAGCGGTGTGATATTCACTGGGCCTCACACAATCCAACAGTGTCCACAAGTGTGTTCAGAAATTCTACATCTCCACTGTCCTATAGTGACATTTTTCACACCTGCGACATTGAGACTGTGACATAGCGGTGTGATATTCACTGGGCCTCACACAATCCAACAGTGTCCACAAGTGTGTTCAGAAATTCTACATTTCCCCTGTCCTATAGTGACATTTTTCACACCTGCGACATTGAGCCTGTGACATAGCGGTGTGATATTCACTGGGCATCACACAATCCAACAGTGTCCACAAGTGTGTTCTGAAATTTTACATCTCCCCTATCCTATAGTGACATTTTTCACACCTGCGACATTGAGCCTGTGACATAGTGGTGTGATATTCACTGGGCCTCACCAATCCAACAGTGTCCACAAGTGTGTTCAGAAATTCTACATCTCCCCTGTCCTATAGTGACATTTTTCACACCTGCGACATTGAGCCTGTGACATAGCGGTGTGATATTCACTGGGCCTCACACAATCCAACAGTGTCCACAAGTGTGTTCAGAAATTCTACATCTCCCGTGTCCTATAGTGACATTTTTCACTTCTGTGACATAGCGGTGTGATATTCACTGGGCCTCACACAATCCAACAGTGTCCACAAGTGTGTTCAGAAATTCTACATCTCCCCTGTCCTATAGTGACATTTTTCTCACCTGCGACATTGAGCCTGTGACACAGCGGTGTGATATTCACTGGTCCTCACACAATCCAACAGTGTCCACAAGTGTGTTCAGAAATTCTACATCTCCCCTGTCCTATAGTGACATTTTTCACACCTGCGACATTCAGCCTGTGACATAGCGGTGTGATATTCACTGGGCCTCACACAATCCAACAGTGTCAACAAGTGTGTTCAGAAATTCTACATCTCCCCTGTCCTATAGTGACATTTTTCACACCTGTGACATTGAGACTGTGACATAGCGGTGTGATATTCACTGGGCCTCACACAATCCAACAGTGTCCAGAAGTGTGTTCAGAAATTCTACATCTCCCCTGTCCTATAGTGACATTTTTCACACCTGTGACATTGAGACTGTGACATAGCGGTGTGATATTCACTGGACCTCACACAATCCAACAGTGTCCACAAGTGTGCTCAGAAATTCTACATCTCCCCTGTCCTATAGTGACATTTTTCACACCTGCGACATTGAGCCTGTGTCATAGCGATGTGATATTCACTGGGCCTCACACAATCCAACAGTGTCCACAAGTGTGTTCAGAAATTCTACATCTCCCCTGTCCTATAGTGACATTTTTCACACCAGTGACATTGAGCCTGCGGCATAGCGGTGTGATATTCACTTGGCCTCACACAATCCAACAGTGTCCACAAGTGTGTTCAGAAATTCTACATCTCCCCTGTCCTATAGTGACATTTTTCACACATGTGACATTGAGCCTGTGGCATAGCGGTGTGATATTCACTGGGCCTCACACAATCCAACAGTGTCCACAAGTGTGTTCAGAAATTCTACATCTCCCCTGTCCTATAGTGACATTTTTCTCATCTGTGACATTGAGACTGTGACATAGCGGTGTGATATTCACTGGGCCTCACCAATCCAACAGTGTCCACAAGTGTGTTCAGAAATTCTACATCCCCCCTGTCCTATAGTGACATTTTTCTCACCTGCGACATTGAGACTGTGACATAGCGGTGTGATATTCACTGGGCCTCACACAATCCAACAGTGTCCACAAGTGTGTTCAGAAATTCTACATCTCCCCTGTCCTATAGTGACATTTTTCACACCTGTGACATTGAGACTGTGACATAGCGGTGTGATGTTCACTGGGCCTCACACAATCCAACAGTGTCCACAAGTGTGTTCAGAAATTCTATATCTCCCCTGTCCTATAGTGACATTTTTCACACCTGCGACATTGAGCCTGTGACATAGCGGTGTGATATTCACTGGGTCTCACACAATCCAACAGTGTCCACAAGTGTGTTCAGAAATTCTACATCTCCCCTGTCCTATAGTGAAATTTTTCACACCTGCGACATTGAGTCTGTTACATAGCGGTGTGATATTCACTGGGCCTCACACAATCCAACAGTGTCCACAAGTGTGTTCAGAAATTCTACATCTCCCCTGTCCTATAGTGACATTTTTCACACCTGTGACATTGAGACTGTGACATAGCGGTGTGATATTCACTGGGCCTCACACAATCCAACAGTGTCCACAAGTGTGTTCAGAAATTCTACATCTCCCCTGTCCTATAGTGACATTTTTCACACCTTTGACATTGAGACTGTGACATAGCGGTGTGATATTCACTGGGCCTCACACAATCCAACAGTGTCCACAAGTGTGTTCAGAAATTCTACATTTCCGCTGTCCTATAGTGACATTTTTCACACCTGCGACATTGAGCCTGTGACATAGCGGTGTGATATTCACTGGGCCTCACACAATCCAACAGTGTCCACAAGTGTGTTCTGAAATTTTACATCTCCCCTGTCCTATAGTGACATTTTTCACACCTGCGACATTGAGCCTGTGACATAGCAGTGTGATATTCATTGGGCCTCACACAATCCAACAGTGTCCTCAAGTGTGTTCTGAAATTTTACATCTCCCCTGTCCTATAGTGACATTTTTCTCACCTGCGACATTGAGCCTGTGACATAGTGGTGTGATATTCACTGGGCCTCACCAATCCAACAGTGTCCACAAGTGTGTTCAGAAATTGTACATCTCCCCTGTCCTATAGTGACATTTTTCACACCTTTGACATTGAGACTGTGACATAGCGGTGTGATATTCACTGGGCTTCACACAATCCAACAGTGTCCACAAGTGTGTTCAGAAATTCTACATCTCCCCTGTCCTATAGTGACATTTTTCACACCTGTGACATTGAGACTGTGACATAGCGGTGTGATATTCACTGGGCCTCACACAATCCAACAGTGTCCACAAGTGTGTTCAGAAATTCTACATCTCCCCTGTCCTATAGTGACATTTTTCACACCTGCGACATTGAGACTGTGACATAGCGGTGTGATATTCACTGGGCCTCACACAATGCAACAGTGTCCACAAGTGTGTTCAGAAATTCTACATCTCCCCTGTCCTATAGTGACATTTTTCACACCTTTGACATTGAGTCTGTGACATAGCGGTGTGATATTCACTGGGCCTCACACAATCCAACAGTGTCCACAAGTGTGTTCAGAAATTTTACATTTCCCCTGTCCTATAGTAACATTTTTCACACCTGCGACATTGAGCCTGTGACATAGCGGTGTGATATTCACTGGGCCTCACATAATCCAACAGTGTCCACAAGTGTATTCTGAAATTTTACATCTCCCCTGTCCTATAGTGACATTTTTCACACCTGCGACATTGAGCCTGTGACATAGTGGTGTGATATTCACTGGGCCTCACCAATCCAACAGTGTCCACAAGTGTGTTAAGAAATTCTACATCTCCCCTGTCCTATAGTGACATTTTTCACACCTGCGACATTGAGCCTGTGACATAGCGGTGTGATATTCACTGGGCCTCACACAAACCAACAGTGTCCACAAGTGTGTTCTGAAATTTTACATCTCCCCTGTCCTATAGTGACATTTTTCACACCTGCGACATTGAGCCTGTGACATAGTGGTGTGATATTCACTGGGCCTCACCAATCCAACAGTGTCCACAAGTGTGTTCAGAAATTCTACATCTCCCCTGTCCTATAGTGACATTTTTCACACCTTTGACATTGAGACTGTGACATAGCGGTGTGATATTCACTGGGCCTCACACAATCCAACAGTGTCCACAAGTGTGTTCAGAAATTCTACATTTCCGCTGTCCTATAGTGACATTTTTCACACCTGCGACATTGAGCCTTTGACATAGCGGTGTGATATTCACTGGGCCTCACACAATCCAACAGTGTCCACAAGTGTGTTCTGAAATTTTACATCTCCCCTGTCCTATAGTGACATTTTTCACACCTGCGACATTGAGCCTGTGACATAGCAGTGTGATATTCATTGGGCCTCACACAATCCAACAGTGTCCTCAAGTGTGTTCTGAAATTTTACATCTCCCCTGTCCTATAGTGACATTTTTCTCACCTGCGACATTGAGCCTGTGACATAGTGGTGTGATATTCACTGGGCCTCACCAATCCAACAGTGTCCACAAGTGTGTTCAGAAATTGTACATCTCCCCTGTCCTATAGTGACATTTTTCACACCTTTGACATTGAGACTGTGACATAGCGGTGTGATATTCACTGGGCTTCACACAATCCAACAGTGTCCACAAGTGTGTTCAGAAATTCTACATCTCCCCTGTCCTATAGTGACATTTTTCACACCTGCGACATTGAGCCTGTGACATAGCGGTGTGATATTCACTGGGCCTCACCAATCCAACAGTGTCCACAAGTGTGTTCAGAAATTCTACATCTCCCCTGTCCTAAAGTGACATTTTTCACACCTGCGACATTGAGCCTGTGACATAGCGGTGTGATATTCACTGGGCCTCACACAATCCAACAGTGTCCACAAGTGTGTTCAGAAATTCTACATCTCCCCTGTCCTATAGTGACATTTTTCTCATCTGTGACATTGAGACTGTGACATAGCGGTGTGATATTCACTGGGCCTCACCAATCCAACAGTGTCCACAAGTGTGTTCAGAAATTCTACATCCCCCCTGTCCTATAGTGACATTTTTCTCACCTGCGACATTGAGACTGTGACATAGCGGTGTGATATTCACTGGGCCTCACACAATCCAACAGTGTCCACAAGTGTGTTCAGAAATTCTACATCTCCCCTGTCCTATAGTGACATTTTTCACACCTGTGACATTGAGACTGTGACATAGCGGTGTGATGTTCACTGGGCCTCACACAATCCAACAGTGTCCACAAGTGTGTTCAGAAATTCTATATCTCCCCTGTCCTATAGTGACATTTTTCACACCTGCGACATTGAGCCTGTGACATAGCGGTGTGATATTCACTGGGTCTCACACAATCCAACAGTGTCCACAAGTGTGTTCAGAAATTCTACATCTCCCCTGTCCTATAGTGAAATTTTTCACACCTGCGACATTGAGTCTGTTACATAGCGGTGTGATATTCACTGGGCCTCACACAATCCAACAGTGTCCACAAGTGTGTTCAGAAATTCTACATCTCCCCTGTCCTATAGTGACATTTTTCACACCTGTGACATTGAGACTGTGACATAGCGGTGTGATATTCACTGGGCCTCACACAATCCAACAGTGTCCACAAGTGTGTTCAGAAATTCTACATCTCCCCAGTCCTATAGTGACATTTTTCACACCTGCGACATTGAGACTGTGACATAGCGGTGTGATATTCACTGGGCCTCACACAATGCAACAGTGTCCACAAGTGTGTTCAGAAATTCTACATCTCCCCTGTCCTTTAGTGACATTTTTCACACCTTTGACATTGAGTCTGTGACATAGCGGTGTGATATTCACTGGGCCTCACACAATCCAACAGTGTCCACAAGTGTGTTCAGAAATTCTACATTTCCCCTGTCCTATAGTGACATTTTTCACACCTGCGACATTGAGCCTGTGACATAGCGGTGTGATATTCACTGGGCCTCACATAATCCAACAGTGTCCACAAGTGTATTCTGAAATTTTACATCTCCCCTGTCCTATAGTGACATTTTTCACACCTGCGACATTGAGCCTGTGACATAGTGGTGTGATATTCACTGGGCCTCACCAATCCAACAGTGTCCACAAGTGTGTTAAGAAATTCTACATCTCCCCTGTCCTATAGTGACATTTTTCACACCTGCGACATTGAGCCTGTGACATAGCGGTGTGATATTCACTGGGCCTCACACAAACCAACAGTGTCCACAAGTGTGTTCTGAAATTTTACATCTCCCCTGTCCTATAGTGACATTTTTCACACCTGCGACATTGAGCCTTTGACATAGTGGTGTGATATTCACTGGGCCTCACCAATCCAACAGTGTCCACAAGTGTGTTCAGAAATTCTACATCTCCCCTGTCCTATAGTGACATTTTTCACACCTTTGACATTGAGACTGTGACATAGCGGTGTGATATTCACTGGGCCTCACACAATCCAACAGTGTCCACAAGTGTGTTCAGAAATTCTACATTTCCGCTGTCCTATAGTGACATTTTTCACACCTGCGACATTGAGCCTGTGACATAGCGGTGTGATATTCACTGGGCCTCACACAATCCAACAGTGTCCACAAGTGTGCTCTGAAATTTTACATCTCCCCTGTCCTATAGTGACATTTTTCACACCTGCGACATTGAGCCTGTGACATAGCAGTGTGATATTCATTGGGCCTCACACAATCCAACAGTGTCCTCAAGTGTGTTCTGAAATTTTACATCTCCCCTGTCCTATAGTGACATTTTTCTCACCTGCGACATTGAGCCTGTGACATAGTGGTGTGATATTCACTGGGCCTCACCAATCCAACAGTGTCCACAAGTGTGTTCAGAAATTGTACATCTCCCCTGTCCTATAGTGACATTTTTCACACCTTTGACATTGAGACTGTGACATAGCGGTGTGATATTCACTGGGCTTCACACAATCCAACAGTGTCCACAAGTGTGTTCAGAAATTCTACATCTCCCCTGTCCTATAGTGACATTTTTCACACCTGCGACATTGAGCCTGTGACATAGCGGTGTGATATTCACTGGGCCTCACCAATCCAACAGTGTCCACAAGTGTGTTCAGAAATTCTACATCTCCCCTGTCCTAAAGTGACATTTTTCACACCTGCGACATTGAGCCTGTGACATAGCGGTGTGATATTCACTGGGCCTCACACAATCCAACAGTGTCCACAAGTGTGTTCTGAAATTTTACATCTCCCCTGTCCTATAGTGACATTTTTCACACCTGCAACATTGAGCCTGTGACATAGTGGTGTGATATTCACTGGGCCTCACCAATCCAACAGTGTCCACAAGTGTGTTCAGAAATTCTACATCTCCCCTGTCCTATAGTGACATTTTTCACACCTTTGACATTGAGACTGTGACATAGCGGTGTGATATTCACTGGGCCTCACACAATCCAACAGTGTCCACAAATGTGTTCAGAAATTCTACATTTCCCCTGTCCTATAGTGACATTTTTCACACCTGCGACATTGAGCCTGTGACATAGCGGTGTGATATTCACTGGGCCTCACACAATCCAACAGTGTCCACAAGTGTGTTCTGAAATTTTACATCTCCCCTGTCCTATAGTGACATTTTTCACACCTTCGACATTGAGCCTGTGACATAGCGGTGTGATATTCACTGGGCCTCACACAATCCAACAGTGTCCACAAGTGTGTTCTGAAATTTTACATCTCCCCTGTCCTATAGTGACATTTTTCACACCTGCGACATTGAGCCTGTGACATAGTGGTGTGATATTCACTGGGCTTCACCAATCCAACAGTGTCCACAAGTGTGTTCAGAAATTGTACATCTCCCCTGTCCTATAGTGACATTTTTCACACCTTTGACATTGAGACTGTGACATAGCGGTGTGATATTCACTGGGCCTCACACAATCCAACAGTGTCCACAAGTGTGTTCAGAAATTCTACATCTCCCCTGTCCTATAGTGACATTTTTCACACCTGCGACATTGAGCCTGTGACATAGCGGTGTGATATTCACTGGGCCTCACACAATCCAACAGTGTCCACAAGTGTGTTCAGAAATTCTACATCTCACCTGTCCTATAGTGACATTTTTCACACCTGCGACATTGAGACTGTGACATAGCGGTGTGATATTCACTGGGCCTCACACAATCCAACAGTGTCCACAAGTGTGTTCAGAAATTCTACATCTCCCCTATCTTACAGTGACATTTTTCACACCAGCGACATTGAGCCTGTGGCATAGCGGTGTGATATTCACTAGGCCTCACACAATCCAACAGTGTCCACAAGTGTGTTCAGAAATTCTACATCTCCCCTGTCCTATAGTGACATTTTTCACACCAGCGACATTGAGCCTGTGACATAGCGGTGTGATATTCACTGGGCCTCACACAAACCAACAGTGTCCACAAGTGTGTTCTGAAATTTTACATCACCCCTGTCCTATAGTGACATTTTTCACACCTGCGACATTGAGCCTTTGACATAGTGGTGTGATATTCACTGGGCCTCACCAATCCAACAGTGTCCACAAGTGTGTTCAGAAATTCTACATCTCCCCTGTCCTATAGTGACATTTTTCACACCTTTGACATTGAGACTGTGACATAGCGGTGTGATATTCACTGGGCCTCACACAATCCAACAGTGTCCACAAGTGTGTTCAGAAATTCTACATTTCCGCTGTCCTATAGTGACATTTTTCACACCTGCGACATTGAGCCTGTGACATAGCGGTGTGATATTCACTGGGCCTCACACAATCCAACAGTGTCCACAAGTGTGTTCTGAAATTTTACATCTCCCCTGTCCTATAGTGACATTTTTCACACCTGCGACATTGAGCCTGTGACATAGCAGTGTGATATTCATTGGGCCTCACACAATCCAACAGTGTCCTCAAGTGTGTTCTGAAATTTTACATCTCCCCTGTCCTATAGTGACATTTTTCTCACCTGCGACATTGAGCCTGTGACATAGTGGTGTGATATTCACTGGGCCTCACCAATCCAACAGTGTCCACAAGTGTGTTCAGAAATTGTACATCTCCCCTGTCCTATAGTGACATTTTTCACACCTTTGACATTGAGACTGTGACATAGCGGTGTGATATTCACTGGGCTTCACACAATCCAACAGTGTCCACAAGTGTGTTCAGAAATTCTACATCTCCCCTGTCCTATAGTGACATTTTTCACACCTGCGACATTGAGCATGTGACATAGCGGTGTGATATTCACTGGGCCTCACCAATCCAACAGTGTCCACAAGTGTGTTCAGAAATTCTACATCTCCCCTGTCCTAAAGTGACATTTTTCACACCTGCGACATTGAGCCTGTGACATAGCGGTGTGATATTCACTGGGCCTCACACAATCCAACAGTGTCCACAAGTGTGTTCTGAAATTTTACATCTCCCCTGTCCTATAGTGACATTTTTCACACCTGCAACATTGAGCCTGTGACATAGTGGTGTGATATTCACTGGGCCTCACCAATCCAACAGTGTCCACAAGTGTGTTCAGAAATTCTACATCTCCCCTGTCCTATAGTGACATTTTTCACACCTTTGACATTGAGACTGTGACATAGCGGTGTGATATTCACTGGGCCTCACACAATCCAACAGTGTCCACAAATGTGTTCAGAAATTCTACATTTCCCCTGTCCTATAGTGACATTTTTCACACCTGCGACATTGAGCCTGTGACATAGCGGTGTGATATTCACTGGGCCTCACACAATCCAACAGTGTCCACAAGTGTGTTCTGAAATTTTACATCTCCCCTGTCCTATAGTGACATTTTTCACACCTTCGACATTGAGCCTGTGACATAGCGGTGTGATATTCACTGGGCCTCACACAATCCAACAGTGTCCACAAGTGTGTTCTGAAATTTTACATCTCCCCTGTCCTATAGTGACATTTTTCACACCTGCGACATTGAGCCTGTGACATAGTGGTGTGATATTCACTGGGCTTCACCAATCCAACAGTGTCCACAAGTGTGTTCAGAAATTGTACATCTCCCCTGTCCTATAGTGACATTTTTCACACCTTTGACATTGAGACTGTGACATAGCGGTGTGATATTCACTGGGCCTCACACAATCCAACAGTGTCCACAAGTGTGTTCAGAAATTCTACATCTCCCCTGTCCTATAGTGACATTTTTCACACCTGCGACATTGAGCCTGTGACATAGCGGTGTGATATTCACTGGGCCTCACACAATCCAACAGTGTCCACAAGTGTGTTCAGAAATTCTACATCTCACCTGTCCTATAGTGACATTTTTCACACCTGCGACATTGAGACTGTGACATAGCGGTGTGATATTCACTGGGCCTCACACAATCCAACAGTGTCCACAAGTGTGTTCAGAAATTCTACATCTCCCCTATCTTACAGTGACATTTTTCAAACCAGCGACATTGAGCCTGTGGCATAGCGGTGTGATATTCACTAGGCCTCACACAATCCAACAGTGTCCACAAGTGTGTTCAGAAATTCTACATCTCCCCTGTCCTATAGTGACATTTTTCACACCTTTGACATTGAGTCTGTGACATAGCGGTGTGATATTCACTGGGCCTCACACAATCCAACAGTGTCCACAAGTGTGTTCAGAAATTCTACATTTCCCCTGTCCTATAGTGACATTTTTCACACCTGCGACATTGAGCCTGTGACATAGCGGTGTGATATTCACTGGGCCTCACACAATCCAACAGTGTCCACAAGTGTGTTCTGAAATTTTACATCTCCCCTGTCCTATAGTGACATTTTTCACACCTGCGACATTGAGCCTGTGACATAGTGGTGTGATATTCACTGGGCCTCACCAATCCAACAGTGTCCACAAGTGTGTTCAGAAATTCTCCATCTCCCCTGTCCTATAGTGACATTTTTCACACCTGCGACATTGAGCCTGTGACATAGCGGTGTGATATTCACTGGGCCTCACACAATCCAACAGTGTCCACAAGTGTGTTCTGAAATTTTACATCTCCCCTGTCCTATAGTGACATTTTTCACACCTGCGACATTGAGCCTGTGACATAGTGGTGTGATATTCACTGGGCCTCACCAATCCAACAGTGTCCACAAGTGTGTTCAGAAGTTCTACATCTCCCCTGTCCTATAGTGACATTTTTCACACCTTTGACATTGAGACTGTGACATAGCGGTGTGATATTCACTGGGCCTCACACAATCCAACAGTGTCCACAAGTGTGTTCAGAAATTCTACATTTCCCCTGTCCTATAGTGACATTTTTCACACCTGCGACATTGAGCCTGTGACATAGCGGTGTGATATTCACTGGGCCTCACACAATCCAACAGTGTCCACAAGTGTGTTCTGAAATTTTACATCTCCCCTGTCCTATAGTGACATTTTTCACACCTGCGACATTGAGCCTGTGACATAGCGGTGTGATATCCACTGGGCCTCACACAATCCAACAGTGTCCTCAAGTGTGTTCTGAAATTTTACATCTCCCCTGTCCTATAGTGACATTTTTCTCACCTGAGACATTGAGCCTGTGACATAGTGGTGTGATATTCACTGGGCCTCACCAATCTAACAGTGTGCACAAGTGTGTTCAGAAATTGTACATCTTCCCGGTCCTATAGTGACATTTTTCACACCTTTGACATTGAGACTGTGACATAGCGGTGTGATATTCACTGGGCCTCACACAATCCAACAGTGTCCACAAGTGTGTTCAGAAATTGTACATCTCCCCTGTCCTATAGTGACATTTTTCACACCTGCGACATTGAGCCTGTGACATAGCGGTGTGATATTCACTGGGCCTCACCAATCCAACAGTGTCCACAAGTGTGTTCAGAAATTCTACATCTCCCCTGTCCTAAAGTGACATTTTTCACACATGCGACATTGAGCCTGTGACATAGCGGTGTGATATTCACTGGGCCTCACACAATCCAACAGTGTCCACAAGTGTGTTCTGAAATTTTACATCTCCCCTGTCCTATAGTGACATTTTTCACACCTGCGACATTGAGCCTGTGACATAGTGGTGTGATATTCACTGGGCCTCACCAATCCAACAGTGTCCACAAGTGTGTTCAGAAATTCTACATCTCCCCTGTCCTATAGTGACATTTTTCATACCTTTGACATTGAGACTGTGACATAGCAGTGTGATATTCACTGGGCCTCACACAATCCAACAGTGTCCACAAATGTGTTCAGAAATTCTACATTTCCCCGGTCCTATAGTGACATTTTTCACACCTGCGACATTGAGCCTGTGACATAGCGGTGTGATATTCACTGGGCCTCACACAATCCAACAGTGTCCACAAGTGTGTTCTGAAATTTTACATCTCCCCTGTCCTATAGTGACATTTTTCACACCTGCGACATTGAGCCTGTGACATAGCGGTGTGATATTCACTGGGCCTCACACAATCCAACAGTGTCCACAAGTGTGTTCTGAAATTTTACATCTCCCCTGTCCTATAGTGACATTTTTCACACCTGCGACATTGAGCCTGTGACATAGTGGTGTGATATTCACTGGGCCTCACCAATCCAACAGTGTCTACAAGTGTGTTCAGAAATTGTACATCTCCCCTGTCCTATAGTGACATTTTTCACACCTTTGACATTGAGCCTGTGACATAGCGGTGTGATATTCAATGGGCCTCACACAATCCAGCAGTGTCCACAAGTGTGTTCAGAAATTCTACATCTCCCCTGTCCTATAGTGACATTTTTCACACCTGCGACATTGAGCCTGTGACATAGCGGTGTGATATTCACTGGGCCTCACACAATCCAACAGTGTCCTCAAGTGTGTTCAGAAATTCTACATCTCCCCTGTCCTATAGTGACATTTTTCACACCTGCGACACTGAGACCGTGACATAGTGGTGTGATATTCACTGGGCCTCACACAATCCAACAGTGTCCACAAGTGTGTTCAGAAATTCTACATTTCCCCTGTCCTATAGTGACATTTTTCACACCTGCGACATTGAGCCTGTGACATAGCGGTGTGATATTCACTGGGCCTCACACAATCCAACAGTGTCCACAAGTGTGTTCTGAAATTTTACATCTCCCCTGTCCTATAGTGACATTTTTCACACCTGCGACATTGAGCCTGTGACATAGTGGTGTGATATTCACTGGGCCTCACCAATCCAACAGTGTCCACAAGTGTGTTCAGAAATTCTACATCTCCCCTGTCCTATAGTGACATTTTTCACACCTGCGACATTGAGCCTGTGACATAGCGGTGTGATATTCACTGGGCCTCACACAATCCAACAGTGTCCACAAATGTGTTCAGAAATTCTACATCTCCCCTGTCCTATAGTGACATTTTTCACACCTGCGACATTGAGACCGTGACATAGCGGTGTGATATTCACTGGGCCTCACACAATCCAACAGTGTCCACAAGTGTGTTCAGAAATTCTACATCTCCCCTGTCCTATAGTGACATTTTTCACACCTTTGACATTGAGTCTGTGACATAGCGGTGTGATATTCACTGGGCCTCACAAAATCCAACAGTGTCCACAAGTGTGTTCAGAAATTCTACATTTCCCCTGTCCTATAGTGACATTTTTCACACCTGCGACATTGAGCCTGTGACTTAGCGGTGTGATATTCACTGGGCCTCACACAATCCAACAGTGTCCACAAGTGTGTTCTGAAATTTTACATCTCCCCTGTCCTATAGTGACATTTTTCACACCTTCGACATTGAGCCTGTGACATAGCGGTGTGATATTCACTGGGCCTCACACAATCCAACAGTGTCCACAAGTGTGTTCTGAAATTTTACATCTCCCCTGTCCTATAGTGACATTTTTCACACCTGCGACATTGAGCCTGTGACATAGTGGTGTGATATTCACTGGGCTTCACCAATCCAACAGTGTCCACAAGTGTGTTCAGAAATTGTACATCTCCCCTGTCCTATAGTGACATTTTTCACACCTTTGACATTGAGACTGTGACATAGCGGTGTGATATTCACTGGGCCTCACACAATCCAACAGTGTCCACAAGTGTGTTCAGAAATTCTACATCTCCCCTGTCCTATAGTGACATTTTTCACACCTGCGACATTGAGCCTGTGACATAGCGGTGTGATATTCACTGGGCCTCACACAATCCAACAGTGTCCACAAGTGTGTTCAGAAATTCTACATCTCCCCTGTCCTATAGTGACATTTTTCACACCTGCGACATTGAGACTGTGACATAGCGGTGTGATATTCACTGGGCCTCACACAATCCAACAGTGTCCACAAGTGTGTTCAGAAATTCTACATCTCCCCTGTCTTACAGTGACATTTTTCACACCAGCGACATTGAGCCTGTGGCATAGCGGTGTGATATTCACTAGGCCTCACACAATCCAACAGTGTCCACAAGTGTGATCAGAAATTCTACATCTCCCCTGTCCTATAGTGACATTTTTCACACCTTTGACATTGAGTCTGTGACATAGCGGTGTGATATTCACTGGGCCTCACACAATCCAAAAGTGTCCACAAGTGTGTTCAGAAATTCTACATTTCCCCTGTCCTATAGTGACATTTTTCACACCTGCGACATTGAGCCTGTGACATAGCGGTGTGATATTCACTGGGCCTCACACAATCCAACAGTGTCCACAAGTGTGTTCTGAAATTTTACATCTCCCCTGTCCTATAGTGACATTTTTCACACCTGCGACATTGAGCCTGTGACATAGTGGTGTGATATTCACTGGGCCTCACCAATCCAACAGTGTCCACAAGTGTGTTCAGAAATTCTACATCTCCCCTGTCCTATAGTGACATTTTTCACACCTGCGACATTGAGCCTGTGACATAGCGGTGTGATATTCACTGGGCCTCACACAATCCAACAGTGTCCACAAGTGTGTTCTGAAATTTTACATCTCTCCTGTCCTATAGTGACATTTTTCACACCTGCGACATTGAGCCTGTGACATAGTGGTGTGATATTCACTGGGCCTCACCAATCCAACAGTGTCCACAAGTGTGTTCAGAAGTTCTACATCTCCCCTGTCCTATAGTGACATTTTTCACACCTTTGACATTGAGACTGTGACATAGAGGTGTGATGTTCACTGGGCCTCACACAATCCAACAGTGTCCACAAGTGTGTTCAGAAATTCTACATTTCCCCTGTCCTATAGTGACATGTTTCACACCTGCGACATTGAGCCTGTGACATAGCGGTGTGATATTCACTGGGCCTCACACAATCCAACAGTGTCCACAAGTGTGTTCTGAAATTTTACATCTCCCCTGTCCTATAGTGACATTTTTCACACCTGCGACATTGAGCCTGTGACATAGCGGTGTGATATCCACTGGGCCTCACACAATCCAACAGTGTCCTCAAGTGTGTTCTGAAATTTTACATCTCCCCTGTCCTATAGTGACATTTTTCTCACCTGCGACATTGAGCCTGTGACATAGTGGTGTGATATTCACTGGGCCTCACCAATCTAACAGTGTCCACAAGTGTGTTCAGAAATTGTACATCTCCCCGGTCCTATAGTGACATTTTTCACACCTTTGACATTGAGACTGTGACATAGCGGTGTGATATTCACTGGGCCTCACACAATCCAACAGTGTCCACAAGTGTGTTCAGAAATTCTACATCTCCCCTGTCCTATAGTGACATTTTTCACACCTGCGACATTGAGCCTGTGACATAGCGGTGTGATATTCACTGGGCCTCACCAATCCAACAGTGTCCACAAGTGTGTTCAGAAATTCTACATCTCCCCTGTCCTAAAGTGACATTTTTCACACCTGCGACATTGAGCCTGTGACATAGCGGTGTGATATTCACTGGGCCTCACACAATCCAACAGTGTCCACAAGTGTGTTCTGAAATTTTACATCTCCCCTGTCCTATAGTGACATTTTTCACACCTGTGACATTGAGCCTTTGACATAGTGGTGTGATATTCACTGGGCCTCACCAATCCAACAGTGTCCACAAGTGTGTTCAGAAATTCTACATCTCCCCTGTCCTATAGTGACATTTTTCATACCTTTGACATTGAGACTGTGACATAGCAGTGTGATATTCACTGGGCCTCACACAATCCAACAGTGTCCACAAATGTGTTCAGAAATTCTACATTTCCCCGGTCCTATAGTGACATTTTTCACAACTGCGACATTGAGCCTGTGACATAGCGGTGTGATATTCACTGGGCCTCACACAATCCAACAGTGTCCACAAGTGTGTTCTGAAATTTTACATCTCCCCTGTCCTATAGTGACATTTTTCACACCTGCGACATTGAGCCTGTGACATAGCGATGTGATATTCACTGGGCCTCACACAATCCAACAGTGTCCACAAGTGTGTTCTGAAATTTTACATCTCCCCTGTCCTATAGTGACATTTTTCACACCTGCGACGTTGAGCCTGTGACATAGTGGTGTGATATTCACTGGGCCTCACCAATCCAACAGTGTCTACAAGTGTGTTCAGAAATTGTACATCTCCCCTGTCCTATAGTGACATTTTTCACACCTTTGACATTGAGACTGTGACATAGCGGTGTGATATTCACTGGGCCTCACACAATCCAGCAGTGTCCACAAGTGTGTTCAGAAATTCTACATCTCCCCTGTCCTATAGTGACATTTTTCACACCTGCGACATTGAGCCTGTGACATAGCGGTGTGATATTCACTGGGCCTCACACAATCCAACAGTGTCCTCAAGTGTGTTCAGAAATTCTACATCTCCCCTGTCCTATAGTGACATTTTTCACACCTGCGACATTGAGACCGTGACATAGCGGTGTGATATTCACTGGGCCTCACACAATCCAACAATGTCCACAAGTGTGTTCAGAAATTCTACATTTCCCCTGTCCTATAGTGACATTTTTCACACCTGCGACATTGAGCCTGTGACATAGCGGTGTGATATTCACTGGGCCTCACACAATCCAACAGTGTCCACAAGTGTGTTCTGAAATTTTACATCTCCCCTGTCCTATAGTGACATTTTTCACACCTGCGACATTGAGCCTGTGACATAGTGGTGTGATATTCACTGGGCCTCACCAATCCAACAGTGTCCACAAGTGTGTTCAGAAATTCTACATCTCCCCTGTCCTATAGTGACATTTTTCACACCTGCGACATTGAGCCTGTGACATAGCGGTGTGATATTCACTGGGCCTCACACAATCCAACAGTGTCCACAAATGTGTTCAGAAATTCTACATCTCCCCTGTCCTATAGTGACATTTTTCACTTCTGTGACATAGCGGTGTGATATTCACTGGGCCTCACACAATCCAACAGTGTCCACAAGTGTGTTCAGAAATTCTACATCTCCCCTGTCCTATAGTGACATTTTTCACACCTTTGACATTGAGTCTGTGACATAGCGGTGTGATATTCACTGGGCCTCACACAATCCAACAGTGTCCACAAGTGTGTTCAGAAATTCTACATTTCCCCTGTCCTATAGTGACATTTTTCACACCTGCGACATTCAGCCAGTGACATAGCGGTGTGATATTCACTGGGCCTCACACAATCCAACAGTGTCCACAAATGTGTTCAGAAATTCTACATCTCCCCTGTCCTATAGTGACATTTTTCACTTCTGTGACAAAGCGGTGTGATATTCACTGGGCCTCACACAATCCAACAGTGTCCACAAGTGTGTTCAGAAATTCTACATCTCCCCTGTCCTATAGTGACATTTTTCATACCTTTGACATTGAGACTGTGACATAGCAGTGTGATATTCACTGGGCCTCACACAATCCAACAGTGTCCACAAATGTGTTCAGAAATTCTACATTTCCCCGGTCCTATAGTGACATTTTTCACAACTGCGACATTGAGCCTGTGACATAGCGGTGTGATATTCACTGGGCCTCACACAATCCAACAGTGTCCACAAGTGTGTTCTGAAATTTTACATCTCCCCTGTCCTATAGTGACATTTTTCACACCTGCGACATTGAGCCTGTGACATAGCGATGTGATATTCACTGGGCCTCACACAATCCAACAGTGTCCACAAGTGTGTTCTGAAATTTTACATCTCCCCTGTCCTATAGTGACATTTTTCACACCTGCGACGTTGAGCCTGTGACATAGTGGTGTGATATTCACTGGGCCTCACCAATCCAACAGTGTCTACAAGTGTGTTCAGAAATTGTACATCTCCCCTGTCCTATAGTGACATTTTTCACACCTTTGACATTGAGACTGTGACATAGCGGTGTGATATTCACTGGGCCTCACACAATCCAGCAGTGTCCACAAGTGTGTTCAGAAATTCTACATCTCCCCTGTCCTATAGTGACATTTTTCACACCTGCGACATTGAGCCTGTGACATAGCGGTGTGATATTCACTGGGCCTCACACAATCCAACAGTGTCCTCAAGTGTGTTCAGAAATTCTACATCTCCCCTGTCCTATAGTGACATTTTTCACACCTGCGACATTGAGACCGTGACATAGCGGTGTGATATTCACTGGGCCTCACACAATCCAACAATGTCCACAAGTGTGTTCAGAAATTCTACATTTCCCCTGTCCTATAGTGACATTTTTCACACCTGCGACATTGAGCCTGTGACATAGCGGTGTGATATTCACTGGGCCTCACACAGTCCAACAGTGTCCACAAGTGTGTTCTGAAATTTTACATCTCCCCTGTCCTATAGTGACATTTTTCACACCTGCGACATTGAGCCTGTGACATAGTGGTGTGATATTCACTGGGCCTCACCAATCCAACAGTGTCCACAAGTGTGTTCAGAAATTCTACATCTCCCCTGTCCTATAGTGACATTTTTCACACCTGCGACATTGAGCCTGTGACATAGCGGTGTGATATTCACTGGGCCTCACACAATCCAACAGTGTCCACAAATGTGTTCAGAAATTCTACATCTCCCCTGTCCTATAGTGACATTTTTCACTTCTGTGACATAGCGGTGTGATATTCACTGGGCCTCACACAATCCAACAGTGTCCACAAGTGTGTTCAGAAATTCTACATCTCCCCTGTCTTATAGTGACATTTTTCACACCTTTGACATTGAGTCTGTGACATAGCGGTGTGATATTCACTGGGCCTCACACAATCCAACAGTGTCCACAAGTGTGTTCAGAAATTCTACATTTCCCCTGTCCTATAGTGACATTTTTCACACCTGCGACATTCAGCCTGTGACATAGCGGTGTGATATTCACTGGGCCTCACACAATCCAACAGTGTCCACAAGTGTGTTCTGAAATTTTACATCTCCCCTGTCCTATAGTGACCTTTTTTTCACACCTGCGACATTGAGCCTGTGACATAGTGGTGTGATATTCACTGGGCCTCACCAATCCAACAGTGTCCACAAGTGTGTTCAGAAATACTACATCTCCCCTGTCCTATAGTGACATTTTTCACACCTTTGACATTGAGTCTATGACATAGCGGTGTGATATTCACTGGGCCTCACACAATCCAACAGTGTCCACAAGTGTGTTCAGAAATTCTACATTTCCCCTGTCCTATAGTGACATTTTTCACACCTGCGACATTGAGCCTGTGACATAGCGGTGTGATATTCACTAGGCCTCACACAATCCAACAGTGTCCACAAGTGTGTTCTAAAATTTTACATCTCCCCTGTCCTATAGTGACATTTTTCACACCTGCGACATTGAGCCTGTGACATAGTGGTGTGATATTCACTGGGCCTCACCAATCCAACAGTGTCCACAAGTGTGTTCAGAAATTCTACATCTCCCCTGTCCTATAGTGACATTTTTCACACCTGCGACATTGAGCCTGTGACATAGCGGTGTGATATTCACTGGGCCTCACACAATCCAACAGTGTCCACAAGTGTGTTCAGAAATTCTACATCTCCCCTGTCCTATAGTGACATTTTTCACACCTGCGACATTGAGACCGTGACATAGCGGTGTGATATTCACTGTGCCTCACACAATCCAACAGTGTCCACAAGTGTGTTCAGAAATTCTACTTCTCCCCTGTCCTACAGTGACATTTTTCACACCAGCGACATTGAGCCTGTGGCATAGCGGTGTGATATTCACTAGGCCTCACACAATCCAACAGTGTCCACAAGTGTGTTCTGAAATTTTACATCTCCCCTGTCCTATAGTGACATTTTTCTCACCTTTGACATTGAGCCTGTGACATAGCGGTGTGATATTCACTGGGCCTCACACAATCCAACAGTGTCCACAAGTGTGTTCTAAAATTTTACATCTCCCCTTTCCTATAGTGACATTTTTCACACCTGCGACATTGAGCCTGTGACATAGTGGTGTGATATTCACTGGGCCTCACCAATCCAACAGTGTCCACAAGTGTGTTCAGAAATTCTACATCTCCCCTGTCCTATAGTGACATTTTTCACACCTGCGACATTGAGCCTGTGACATAGCGGTGTGATATTCACTGGGCCTCACACAATACAACAGTGTCCACAAGTGTGTTCTGAAATTTTACATCTCCCCTGTCCTATAGTGACATTTTTCACACCTGCGACATTGAGCCTGTGACATAGTGGTGTGATATTCACTGGGCCTCACCAATCCAACAGTGTCCACAAGTGTGTTCAGAAATTCTACATCTCCCCTGTCCTATAGTGACATTTTTCACACCTTTGACATTGAGACTGTGACATAGCGGTGTGATATTCACTGGGCCTCACACAATCCAACAGTGTCCACAAGTGTGTTCGGAAATTCTACATCTCCCCTGTCCTATAGTGACATTTTTCACACCTGCGACATTGAGCCTGTGACATAGCGGTGTGATATTCACTGGGCCTCACCAATCCAACAGTGTCCACAAGTGTGTTCAGAAATTCTACATCTCCCCTGTCCTATAGTGACATTTTTCACACCTGCGACATTGAGCCTGTGACATAGCGGTGTGATATTCACTGGGCCTCACACAATCCAACAGTGTCCACAAGTGTGCTCAGAAATTCTACATCTCCCCTGTCCTATAGTGACATTTTTCACATCTGCGACATTGAGCATGTGTCATAGCGATGTGATATTCACTGGGCCTCACACAATCCAACAGTGTAGACAAGTGTGTTCAGAAATTCTACATCTCCCCTGTCCTATAGTGACATTTTTCACACCTTTGACATTGAGACTGTGACATAGCGGTGTGATATTCACTGGGCCTCACACAATCCAACAGTGTCCACAAGTGTGTTCAGAAATTCTACATTTCCCCTGTCCTATAGTGACATTTTTCACACCTGCGACATTGAGCCTGTGACATAGCGGTGTGATATTCACTGGGCCTCACACAATCCAACAGTGTCCACAAGTGTGTTCTGAAATTTTACATCTCCCCTGTCCTATAGTGACATTTTTCACACCTGCGACATTGAGCCTGTGACATAGTGGTGTGATATTCACTGTGCCTCACCAATCCAACAGTGTCCACAAGTGTGTTCAGAAATTCTACATCTCCCCTGTCCTATAGTGACATTTTTCACACCTGCGACATTGAGCCTGTGACATAGCGGTGTGATATTCACTGGGCCTCACACAATCCAACAGTGTCCACAAATGTGTTCAGAAATTCTACATCTCCCCTGTCCTATAGTGACATTTTTCACTTCTGTGACATAGCGGTGTGATATTCACTGGGCCTCACACAATCCAACAGTGTCCACAAGTGTGTTCAGAAATTCTACATCTCCCCTGTCCTATAGTGACATTTTTCTCACCTGCGACATTGAGCCTGTGACAAAGCGGTGTGATATTCACTGGGCCTCACACAATCCAACAGTGTCCACAAGTGTGTTCAGAAATTCTACATCTCCCCTGTCCTATAGTGACATTTTTGACACGTACGACATTGAGACTGTGACATAGAGGTGTGATATTCACTGGGCCTCACACAATCCAACAGTGTCCACAAGTGTGTTCAGAAATTCTACATCTCCCCTGTCCTATAGTGACATTTTTGACACGTAAGACATTGAGCCTGTGACATAGCGGTGTGATATTCACTGGGCCTCACACAATCCAACAGTGTCCACAAGTGTGCTCAGAAATTCTACATCTCCCCTGTCCTATAGTGACATTTTTCACACCTGCGACATTGAGCCTGTGTCATAGCGATGTGATATTCACTGGGCCTCACACAATCCAACAGTGTCCACAAGTGTATTCAGAAATTCTACATCTCCCCTGTCCTATAGTGACATTTTTCACACCAGCGACATTGAGCCTGTGGCATAGCGGTGTGATATTCACTGGGCCTCACACAATCCAACAGTTTCCACAAGTGTGTTCAGAAATTCTACATCTCCCCTGTCCTATAGTGACATTTTTCACACCAGTGACATTGAGCCTGTGGCATAGCGGTGTGATATTCACTGGGCCTCACACAATCCAACAGTGTCCACAAGTGTGTTCAGAAATTCTACATCTCCCCTGTCCTATAGTGACATTTTTCTCATCTGCGACATTGAGACTGTGACATAGCGGTGTGATATTCACTGGGCCTCACCAATCCAACAGTGTCCACAAGTGTGTTCAGAAATTCTACATCTCCCCTGTCCTATAGTGACATTTTTCACTTCTGTGATATAGCGGTGTGATATTCACTGGGCCTCACACAATCCAACAGTGTCCACAAGTGTGTTCAGAAATTCTACATCTCCCCTGTCCTATAGTGACATTTTTCACACCTTTGACATTGAGACTGTGACATAGCGGTGTGATATTCACTGGGCCTCACACAATCCAACAGTGTCCACAAGTGTGTTCAGAAATTCTACATTTCCCCTGTCCTATAGTGACATTTTTCACACCTGCGACATTGAGCCTGTGACATAGCGGTGTGATATTCACTGGGCCTCACACAATCCAACAGTGTCCACAAGTGTGTTCTGAAATTTTACATCTCCCCTGTCCTATAGTGACATTTTTCACACCTGCGACATTGAGCCTGTGACATAGTGGTGTGATATTCACTGGGCCTCACCAATCCAACAGTGTCCACAAGTGTGTTCAGAAATTCTACATCTCCCCTGTCCTATAGTGACATTTTTCACACCTGCGACATTGAGCCTGTGACATAGCGGTGTGATATTCACTGGGCCTCACACAATCCAACAGTGTCCACAAATGTGTTCAGAAATTCTACATCTCCCCTGTCCTATAGTGACATTTTTCACTTCTGTGACATAGCGGTGTGATATTCACTGGGCCTCACACAGTCCAACAGTGTCCACAAGTGTGTTCAGAAATTCTACATCTCCCCTGTCCTATAGTGACATTTTTCTCACCTGCGACATTGAGCCTGTGACAAAGCGGTGTGATATTCACTGGGCCTCACACAATCCAACAGTGTCCACAAGTGTGTTCAGAAATTCTACATCTCCCCTGTCCTATAGTGACATTTTTGACACGTAAGACATTGAGCCTGTGACATAGCGGTGTGATATTCACTGGGCCTCACACAATCCAACAGTGTCCACAAGTGTGCTCAGAAATTCTACATCTCCCCTGTCCTATAGTGACATTTTTCACACCTGCGACATTGAGCCTGTGTCATAGCGATGTGATATTCACTGGGCCTCACACAATCCAACAGTTTCCACAAGTGTGTTCAGAAATTCTACATCTCCCCTGTCCTATAGTGACATTTTTCACACCAGTGACATTGAGCCTGTGGCATAGCGGTGTGATATTCACTGGGCCTCACACAATCCAACAGTGTCCACAAGTGTGTTCAGAAATTCTACATCTCCCCTGTCCTATAGTGACATTTTTCTCATCTGCGACATTGAGACTGTGACATAGCGGTGTGATATTCACTGGGCCTCACCAATCCAACAGTGTCCACAAGTGTGTTCAGAAATTCTACATCTCCCCTGTCCTATAGTGACATTTTTCACACCTGCGACATTGAGTCTGTTACATAGCGGTGTAATATTCACTGGGCCTCACACAATCCAACAGTGTCCACAAGTGTGTTCAGAAATTCTACATCTCCCCTGTCCTATAGTGACATTTTTCACACCTGTGACATTGAGACTGTGACATAGCGGTGTGATATTCACTGGGCCTCACACAATCCAACAGTGTCCACAAGTGTGTTCAGAAATTCTACATCTCCACTGTCCTATAGTGACATTTTTCACACCTGCGACATTGAGACTGTGACATAGCGGTGTGATATTCACTGGGCCTCACACAATCCAACAGTGTCCACAAGTGTGTTCAGAAATTCTACATTTCCCCTGTCCTATAGTGACATTTTTCACACCTGCGACATTGAGCCTGTGACATAGCGGTGTGATATTCACTGGGCATCACACAATCCAACAGTGTCCACAAGTGTGTTCTGAAATTTTACATCTCCCCTATCCTATAGTGACATTTTTCACACCTGCGACATTGAGCCTGTGACATAGTGGTGTGATATTCACTGGGCCTCACCAATCCAACAGTGTCCACAAGTGTGTTCAGAAATTCTACATCTCCCCTGTCCTATAGTGACATTTTTCACACCTGCGACATTGAGCCTGTGACATAGCGGTGTGATATTCACTGGGCCTCACACAACCCAACAGTGTCCACAAATGTGTTCAGAAATTCTACATCTCCCGTGTCCTATAGTGACATTTTTCACTTCTGTGACATAGCGGTGTGATATTCACTGGGCCTCACACAATCCAACAGTGTCCACAAGTGTGTTCAGAAATTCTACATCTCCCCTGTCCTATAGTGACATTTTTCTCACCTGCGACATTGAGCCTGTGACACAGCGGTGTGATATTCACTGGTCCTCACACAATCCAACAGTGTCCACAAGTGTGTTCTGAAATTTTACATCTCCCCTGTCCTATAGTGACATTTTTCACACCTGCGACATTGAGCCTGTGACATAGTGGTGTGATATTCACTGGGCCTCACCAATCCAGCAGTGTCCACAAGTGTGTTCAGAAATTCTACATCTCCCCTGTCCTATAGTGACATTTTTCACACCTGCGACATTGAGCCTGTGACATAGCGGTGTGATATTCACTGGACCTCACACAATACAACAGTGTCCACAAGTGTGTTCTGAAATTTTACATCTCCCCTGTCCTATAGTGACATTTTTCACACCTGCGACATTGAGTCTGTGACATAGTGGTGTGATACTCACTGGGCCTCACCAATCCAACAGTGTCCACAAGTGTGTTCAGAAATTCTCCATCTCCCCTGTCCTATAGTGACATTTTTCACACCTTTGACATTGAGACTGTGACATAGCGGTGTGATATTCACTGGGCCTCACACAATCCAACAGTGTCCACAAGTGTGTTCAGAAATTCTACATCTCCCCTGTCCTATAGTGACATTTTTCACACCTGCGACATTGAGCCTGTGACATAGCAGTGTGATATTCACTGGGCCTCACCAATCCAACAGTGTCCACAAGTGTGCTCAGAAATTCTACATCTCCCCTGTCCTATAGTGACATTTTTCACACCTGCGACATTGAGCCTGTGTCATAGCGATGTGATATTCACTGGGCCTCATACAATCCAAGAGTGTCCACAAGTGTGTTCAGAAATTCTACATCTCCCCTGTCCTATAGTGACATTTTTCACACCTGTGACATTGAGACTGTGACATAGCGGTGTGATATTCACTGGGCCTCACACAATCCAACAGTGTCCACAAGTGTGTTCAGAAATTCTACATCTCCCCTGTCCTATAGTGACATTTTTCACACCTGCGACATTGAGACTGTGACATAGCGGTGTGATATTCACTGGGCCTCACACAATCCAACAGTGTCCACAAGTGTGTTCAGAATTTCTACATCTCCCCTGTCCTACAGTGACATTTTTCACACCAGCGACATTGAGCCTGTGGCATAGCGGTGTTATATTCACTAGGCCTCACACAATCCAACAGTGTCCACAAGTGTGTTCAGAAATTCTACATCTTCCCTGTCCTATAGTGACATTTTGCACACACCTTTGACATTGAGTCTGTGACATAGCGGTGTGATATTCACTGGGCCTCACACAATCCAACAGTGTCCACAAGTGTGTTCAGAAATTCTACATTTCCCCTGTCCTATAGTGACATTTTTCACATCTGCGACATTGAACCTGTGACATAGCGGTGTGATATTCACTGGGCCTCACACAATCCAACAGTGTCCACAAGTGTGTTCTGAAATTTTACATCTCCCCTGTCCTATAGTGACATTTTTCACACCTGCGCCATTGAGCCTGTGACATAGTGGTGTGATATTCACTGGGCCTCACCAATCCAACAGTGTCCACAAGTGTGTTCAGAAATTCTACATTTCCCCTGTCCTATAGTGACATTTTTCACACCTGCGACATTGAGCCTGTGACATAGCGGTGTGATATTCACTGGGCCTCACACAATTCAACAGTGTCCACAAATGTGTTCAGAAATTCTACATCTCCCCTGTCCTATAGTGACATTTTTCACTTCTGTGACATAGCGGTGTGATATTCACTGGGCCTCACACAATCCAACAGTGTCCACAAGTGTGTTCAGAAATTCTACATCTCCCCTGTCCTATAGTGACATTTTTCATACCTGCGACATTGAGCCTGTGACAAAGCGGTGTGATATTCACTGGGCCTCACACAATCCAACAGTGTCCACAAGTGTGTTCAGAAATTCTACATCTCCCCTGTCCTATAGTGACATTTTTGACACGTACGACATTGTGCCTGTGACATAGCGGTGTGATATTAACTGGGCCTCACACAATCCAACAGTGTCCACAAGTGTGTTCAGAAATTCTACATCTCCCCTGTCCTATAGTGACATTTTTGACACGTACGACATTGAGCCTGTGACATAGCGGTGTGATATTCACTGGGCCTCACACAATCCAACAGTGTCCACAAGTGTGTTCAGAAATTCTACATCTCCCCTGTCCTATAGTGACATTTTTCACACCTGCGACATTGAGACTGTGACATAGCGGTGTGATATTCACTGGGCCTCACACAATCCAACAGTGTCCACAAGTGTGTTCAGAAATTCTACATCTCCCCTGTCCTATAGTGACATTTTTCACACCTGCGACATTGAGCCTGTGACATAGCGGTGTGATATTCACTGGGCCTCACACAATCCAACAGTGTCAACAAGTGTGTTCAGAAATTCTACATCTCCCCTGTCCTATAGTGACATTTTTCACACCTGTGACATTGAGACTGTGACATAGCGGTGTGATATTCACTGGGCCTCATACAATCCAACAGTGTCCAGAAGTGTGTTCAGAAATTCTACATCTCCCCTGTCCTATAGTGACATTTTTCACACCTGCGACATTGAGCCTGTGACATAGCGGTGTGATATTCACTGGGCCTCACACAATCCAACAGTGTCCACAAGTGTGCTCAGAAATTCTACATCTCCCCTGTCCTATAGTGACATTTTTCACACCTGCGACATTGAGCCTGTGTCATAGCGATGTGATATTCACTGGGCCTCACACAATCCAACAGTGTCCACAAGTGTGTTCAGAAATTCTACATCTCCCCTGTCCTATAGTGACATTTTTCACACCAGCAACATTGAGCCTGTGGCATAGCGGTGTGATATTCACTGGGCCTCACACAATCCAACAGTGTCCACAAGTGTGTTCAGAAATTCTACATCTCCCCTGTCCTATAGTGACATTTTTCACACCAGTGACATTGAGCCTGTGGCATAGCGGTGTGATATTCACTGGGCCTCACACAATCCAACAGTGTCCACAAGTGTGTTCAGAAATTCTACATCTCCCCTGTCCTATAGTGACATTTTTCTCATCTGCGACATTGAGACTGAGACATAGCGGTGTGATATTCACTGGGCCTCACCAATCCAACAGTGTCCACAAGTGTGTTCAGAAATTCTACATCCCCCCTGTCCTATAGTGACATTTTTCTCACCTGCGACATTGAGACTGTGACATAGTGGTGTGATATTCACTGGGCCTCACACAATCCAACAGTGTCCACAAGTGTGTTCAGAAATTCTACATCTCCCCTGTCCTATAGTGACATTTTTCACACCTGTGACATTGAGACTGTGACATAGCGGTGTGATGTTCACTGGGCCTCACACAATCCAACAGTGTCCACAAGTGTGTTCAGAAATTCTATATCTCCCCTGTCCTATAGTGACATTTTTCACACCTGCGACATTGAGCCTGTGACATAGCGGTGTGATATTCACTGGGTCTCACACAATCCAATAGTGTCCACAAGTGTGTTCAGAAATTCTACATCTCCCCTGTCCTATAGTGACATTTTTCACAACTGCGACATTGAGTCTGTTACATAGCGGTGTGATATTCACTGGGCCTCACACAATCCTACAGTGTCCACAAGTGTGTTCAGAAATTCTACATCTCCCCTGTCCTATAGTGACATTTTTCACACCTGTGACATTGAGACTGTGACATAGCGGTGTGATATTCACTGGGCCTCACACAATCCAACAGTGTCCACAAGTGTGTTCAGAAATTCTACATCTCCACTGTCCTATAGTGACATTTTTCACACCTGCGACATTGAGACTGTGACATAGCGGTGTGATATTCACTGGGCCTCACACAATCCAACAGTGTCCATAAGTGTGTTCAGAAATTCTACATTTCCCCTGTCCTATAGTGACATTTTTCACACCTGCGACATTGAGCCTGTGACATAGCGGTGTGATATTCACTGGGCCTCACACAATCCAACAGTGTCCACAAGTGTGTTCTGAAATTTTACATCTCCCCTGTCCTATAGTGACATTTTTCACACCTGCGACATTGAGCCTGTGACATAGTGGTGTGATATACATTAGGCCTCACCAATCCAACAGTGTCCACAAGTGTGTTCAGAAATTCTACATCTCCCCTGTCCTATAGTGACATTTTTCACACCTGCGACATTGAGCCTGTGACATAGCGGTGTGATATTCACTGGGCCTCACACAATCCAACAGTTTCCACAAATGTGTTCAGAAATTCTACATCTCCCCTGTCCTATAGTGACATTTTTCACTTCTGTGACGTGTGATATTCACTGGGCCTAACACAATCCAACAGTGTCCACAAGTGTGTTCAGAAATTCTACATCTCCACTGTCCTATAGTGACATTTTTCACACCTGCGACATTGAGCCTGTGACATAGTGGTGTGATATTCACTGGGCCTCACCAATCCAGCAGTGTCCACAAGTGTGTTCAGAAATTCTACATCTCCCCTGTCCTATAGTGACATTTTTCACACCTGCGACATTGAGCCTGTGACATAGCGGTGTGATATTCACTGGACCTCACACAATACAACAGTGTCCACAAGTGTGTTCTGAAATTTTACATCTCACCTGTCCTATAGTGACATTTTTCACACCTGCGACATTGAGCCTGTGACATAGTGGTGTGATATTCACTGGGCCTCACCAATCCAACAGTGTCCACAAGTGTGTTCAGAAATTCTCCATCTCCCCTGTCCTATAGTGACATTTTTCACACCTTTGACATTGAGACTGTGACATAGCGGTGTGATATTCACTGGGCCTCACACAATCCAACAGTGTCCACAAGTGTGTTCAGAAATTCTACATCTCCCCTGTCCTATAGTGACATTTTTCACACCTGCGACATTGAGCCTGTGACATAGCGGTGTGATATTCACTGGGCCTCACCAATCCAACAGTGTCCAAAAGTGTGTTCAGAAATTCTACATCTCCCCTGTCCTATAGTGACATTTTTCACACCTGCGACATTGAGCCTGTGACATAGCGGTGTGATATTCACTGGGCCTCACACAATCCAACAGTGTCCACAAGTGTGCTCAGAAATTCTACATCTCCCCTGTCCTATAGTGACATTTTTCACACCTGCGACATTGAGCCTGTGTCATAGCGATGTGATATTCACTGGGCCTCATACAATCCAACAGTGTCCACAAGTGTGTTCAGAAATTCTACATCTCCCCTGTCCTATAGTGACATTTTTCACACCTGTGACATTGAGACTGTGACATAGCGGTGTGATATTCACTGGGCCTCACACAATCCAACAGTGTCCACAAGTGTGTTCAGAAATTCTACATCTCCCCTGTCCTATAGTGACATTTTTCACACCTGCGACATTGAGACTGTGACATAGCGGTGTGATATTCACTGGGCCTCACACAATCCAACAGTGTCCACAAGTGTGTTCAGAAATTCTACATCTCCCCTGTCCTACAGTGACATTTTTCACACCAGCGACATTGAGCCTGTGGCATAGCGGTGTGATATTCACTAGGCCTCACACAATCCAACAGTGTCCACAAGTGTGTTCAGAAATTCTACATCTCCCCTGTCCTATAGTGACATTTTGCACACACCTTTGACATTGAGTCTGTGACATAGCGGTGTGATATTCACTGGGCCTCACACAATCCAACAGTGTCCACAAGTGTGTTCAGAAATTCTACATCTCCCCTGTCCTATAGTGACATTTTTCACACCTGCGACATTGAGCCTGTGACATAGCGGTGTGTTATTCACTGGGCCTCACACAATTCAACAGTGTCCACAAATGTGTTCAGAAATTCTACATCTCCCCTGTCCTATAGTGACATTTTTCACTTCTGTGACATAGCGGTGTGATATTCACTGGGCCTCACACAATCCAACAGTGTCCACAAGTGTGTTCAGAAATTCTACATCTCCCCTGTCCTATAGTGACATTTTTCACACCTGCGACATTGAGCCTGTGACAAAGCGGTGTGATATTCACTGGGCCTCACACAATCCAACAGTGTCCACAAGTGTGTTCAGAAATTCAACATCTCCCCTGTCCTATAGTGACATTTTTGACACGTACGACATTGAGCCTGTGACATAGCGGTGTGATATTCACTGGGCCTCACACAATCCAACAGTGTCCACAAGTGTGTTCAGAAATTCTACATCTCCCCTGTCCTATAGTGACATTTTTGACACGTACGACATTGAGCCTGTGACATAGTGGTGTGATATTCACTGGGCCTCACACAATCCAACAGTGTCCACAAGTGTGTTCAGAAATTCTACATCTCCCCTGTCCTATAGTGACATTTTTCACACCTGCGACATTGAGACTGTGACATAGCGGTGTGATATTCACTGGGCCTCACACAATCCAACAGTGTCCACAAGTGTGTTCAGAAATTCTACATCTCCCCTGTCCTATAGTGACATTTTTCACACCTGCGACATTGAGCCTGTGACATAGCGGTGTGATATTCACTGGGCCTCACACAATCCAACAGTGTCAACAAGTGTGTTCAGAAATTCTACATCTCCCCTGTCCTATAGTGACATTTTTCACAGCTGTGACATTGAGACTGTGACATAGCGGTGTGATATTCACTGGGCCTCATACAATCCAACAGTGTCCAGAAGTGTGTTCAGAAATTCTACATCTCCCCTGTCCTATAGAGACATTTTTCACACCTGCGACATTGAGCCTGTGACAAAGCGGTGTGATATTCACTGGGCCTCACACAATCCAACAGTGTCCACAAGTGTGCTCAGAAATTCTACATCTCCCCTGTCCTATAGTGACATTTTTCACACCTGCGACATTGAGCCTGTGTCATAGCGATGTGATATTCACTGGGCCTCACACAATCCAACAGTGTCCACAAGTGTGTTCAGAAATTCTACATCTCCCCTGTCCTATAGTGACATTTTTCACACCAGCGACATTGAGCCTGTGGCATAGCGGTGTGATATTCACTGGGCCTCACACAATCCAACAGTGTCCACATGTGTGTTCAGAAATTCTACATCTCCCCTGTCCTATAGTGACATTTTTCACACCAGTGACATTGAGCCTGTGGCATAGCGGTGTGATATTCACTGGGCCTCACACAATCCAACAGTGTCCACAAGTGTGTTCAGAAATTCTACATCTCCCCTGTCCTATAGTGACATTTTTCTCATCTGCGACATTGAGACTGTGACATAGCGGTGTGATATTCACTGGGCCTCACACAATCCAACAGTGTCCACAAGTGTGTTCAGAAATTCTACATCTCCCCTGTCCTATAGTGACATTTTTCACACCTGCGACATTGAGACTGTGACATAGCGGTGTGATATTCACTGGGCCTCACACAATCCAACAGTGTCCACAAGTGTGTTCAGAAATTCTACATCTCCCCTGTCCTATAGTGACATTTTTCACACCTGCGACATTGAGCCTGTGACATAGCGGTGTGATATTCACTGGGCCTCACACAATCCAACAGTGTCAACAAGTGTGTTCAGAAATTCTACATCTCCCCTGTCCTATAGTGACATTTTTCACACCTGTGACATTGAGACTGTGACATAGCGGTGTGATATTCACTGGGCCTCATACAATCCAACAGTGTCCAGAAGTGTGTTCAGAAATTCTACATCTCCCCTGTCCTATAGAGACATTTTTCACACCTGCGACATTGAGCCTGTGACAAAGCGGTGTGATATTCACTGGGCCTCACACAATCCAACAGTGTCCACAAGTGTGCTCAGAAATTCTACATCTCCCCTGTCCTATAGTGACATTTTTCACACCTGCGACATTGAGCCTGTGTCATAGCGATGTGATATTCACTGGGCCTCACACAATCCAACAGTGTCCACAAGTGTGTTCAGAAATTCTACATCTCCCCTGTCCTATAGTGACATTTTTCACACCAGCGACATTGAGCCTGTGGCATAGCGGTGTGATATTCACTGGGCCTCACACAATCCAACAGTGTCCACATGTGTGTTCAGAAATTCTACATCTCCCCTGTCCTATAGTGACATTTTTCACACCAGTGACATTGAGCCTGTGGCATAGCGGTGTGATATTCACTGGGCCTCACACAATCCAACAGTGTCCACAAGTGTGTTCAGAAATTCTACATCTCCCCTGTCCTATAGTGACATTTTTCTCATCTGCGACATTGAGACTGTGACATAGCGGTGTGATATTCACTGGGCCTCACACAATCCAACAGTGTCCACAAGTGTGTTCAGAAATTCTACATCTCCCCTGTCCTATAGTGACATTTTTCACACCTGTGACATTGAGACTGTGACATAGCGGTGTGATATTCACTGGGCCTCACACAATCCAACAGTGTCCACAAGTGTGTTCAGAAATTCTACATCTCCACTGTCCTATAGTGACATTTTTCACACCTGCGACATTGAGACTGTGACATAGCGGTGTGATATTCACTGGGCCTCACACAATCCAACAGTGTCCATAAGTGTGTTCAGAAATTCTACATTTCCCCTGTCCTATAGTGACATTTTTCACACCTGCGACATTGAGCCTGTGACATAGCGGTGTGATATTCACTGGGCCTCACACAATCCAACAGTGTCCACAAGTGTGTTCTGAAATTTTACATCTCCCCTGTCCTATAGTGACATTTTTCACACCTGCGACATTGAGCCTGTGATATAGTGGTGTGATATACATTGGGCCTCACCAGTCCAACAGTGTCCACAAGTGTGTTCAGAAATTCTACATCTCCCCTGTCCTATAGTGACATTTTTCACACTTGCGACATTGAGTCTGTTACATAGCGGTGTGATATTCACTGGGCCTCACACAATCCAACAGTGTCCACAAGTGTGTTCAGAAATTCTACATCTCCCCTGTCCTATAGTGACATTTTTCACACCTGTGACATTGAGACTGTGACATAGCGGTGTGATATTCACTGGGCCTCACACAATCCAACAGTGTCCACAAGTGTGTTCAGAAATTCTACATCTCCCCTGTCCTATAGTGACATTTTTCACACCTGCGACATTGAGACTGTGACATAGCGGTGTGATATTCACTGGGCCTCACACAATCCAACAGTGTCCACAAGTGAGTTCAGAAATTCTACATTTCCCCTGTCCTATAGTGACATTTTTCACACCTGCGACATTGAGCCTGTGACATAGCTGTGTGATATTCACTGGGCCTCACACAATCCAACAGTGTCCACAAGTGTGCTCAGAAATTCTACATCTCCCCTGTCCTATAGTGACATTTTTCACACCTGCGACATTGAGCCTGTGTCATAGCGATGTGATATTCACTGGGCCTCACACAATCCAACAGTGTCCACAAGTGTGTTCAGAAATTCTACATCTCCCCTGTCCTATAGTGACATTTTTCACACCAGCGACATTGAGCCTGTGGCATAGCGGTGTGATATTCACTGGGCCTCACACAATCCAACAGTGTCCACAAGTGTGTTCAGAAATTCTACATCTCCCCTGTCCTATAGTGACATTTTTCACACCAGTGACATTGAGCCTGTGGCATAGCGGTGTGATATTCACTGGGCCTCACACAATCCAACAGTGTCCACAAGTGTGTTCAGAAATTCTACATCTCCCCTGTCCTATAGTGACATTTTTCTCATCTGCGACATTGAGACTGTGACATAGCGGTGTGATATTCACTGGGCCTCACCAATCCAACAGTGTCCACAAGTGTGTTCAGAAATTCTACATCCCCCCTGTCCTATAGTGACATTTTTCTCACCTGCGACATTGAGACTGTGACATAGTGGTGTGATATTCACTGGGCCTCACACAATCCAACAGTGTCCACAAGTGTGTTCAGAAATTCTACATCTCCCCTGTCCTATAGTGACATTTTTCACACCTGTGACATTGAGACTGTGACATAGCGGTGTGATGTTCACTGGGCCTCACACAATCCAACAGTGTCCACAAGTGTGTTCAGAAATTCTATATCTCCCCTGTCCTATAGTGACATTTTTCACACCTGCGACATTGAGCCTGTGACATAGCGGTGTGATATTCACTGGGCCTCACACAATCCAACAGTGTCCACAAGTGTGTTCTGAAATTTTACATCTCCCCTGTCCTATAGTGACATTTTTCTCACCTGCGACATTGAGACTGTGACATAGTGGTGTGATATTCACTGGGCCTCACACAATCCAACAGTGTCCACAAGTGTGTTCAGAAATTCTACATCTCCCCTGTCCTATAGTGACATTTTTCACACCTGTGACATTGAGACTGTGACATAGCGGTGTGATATTCACTGGGCCTCACACAATCCAACAGTGTCCACAAGTGTGTTCAGAAATTCTACATCTCCACTGTCCTATAGTGACATTTTTCACACCTGTGACATTGAGACTGTGACATAGCGGTGTGATATTCACTGGGCCTCACACAATCCAACAGTGTCCACAAGTGTGTTCAGAAATTCTACATCTCCACTGTCCTATAGTGACATTTTTCACACCTGCGACATTGAGACTGTGACATAGCGGTGTGATATTCACTGGACCTCACACAATCCAACAGTGTCCATAAGTGTGTTCAGAAATTCTACATTTCCCCTGTCCTATAGTGACATTTTTCACACCTGCGACATTGAGCCTGTGACATAGCGGTGTGATATTCACTGGGCCTCACACAATCCAACAGTGTCCACAAGTGTGTTCTGAAATTTTACATCTCCCCTGTCCTATAGTGACATTTTTCACACCTGCGACATTGAGCCTGTGATATAGTGGTGTGATATACATTGGGCCTCACCAGTCCAACAGTGTCCACAAGTGTGTTCAGAAATTCTACATCTCCCCTGTCCTATAGTGACATTTTTCACACTTGCGACATTGAGTCTGTTACATAGCGGTGTGATATTCACTGGGCCTCACACAATCCAACAGTGTCCACAAGTGTGTTCAGAAATTCTACATCTCCCCTGTCCTATAGTGACATTTTTCACACCTGTGACATTGAGACTGTGACATAGCGGTGTGATATTCACTGGGCCTCACACAATCCAACAGTGTCCACAAGTGTGTTCAGAAATTCTACATCTCCCCTGTCCTATAGTGACATTTTTCACACCTGCGACATTGAGACTGTGACATAGCGGTGTGATATTCACTGGGCCTCACACAATCCAACAGTGTCCACAAGTGAGTTCAGAAATTCTACATTTCCCCTGTCCTATAGTGACATTTTTCACACCTGCGACATTGAGCCTGTGACATAGCTGTGTGATATTCACTGGGCCTCACACAATCCAACAGTGTCCACAAGTGTGCTCAGAAATTCTACATCTCCCCTGTCCTATAGTGACATTTTTCACACCTGCGACATTGAGCCTGTGTCATAGCGATGTGATATTCACTGGGCCTCACACAATCCAACAGTGTCCACAAGTGTGTTCAGAAATTCTACATCTCCCCTGTCCTATAGTGACATTTTTCACACCAGCGACATTGAGCCTGTGGCATAGCGGTGTGATATTCACTGGGCCTCACACAATCCAACAGTGTCCACAAGTGTGTTCAGAAATTCTACATCTCCCCTGTCCTATAGTGACATTTTTCACACCAGTGACATTGAGCCTGTGGCATAGCGGTGTGATATTCACTGGGCCTCACACAATCCAACAGTGTCCACAAGTGTGTTCAGAAATTCTACATCTCCCCTGTCCTATAGTGACATTTTTCTCATCTGCGACATTGAGACTGTGACATAGCGGTGTGATATTCACTGGGCCTCACCAATCCAACAGTGTCCACAAGTGTGTTCAGAAATTCTACATCCCCCCTGTCCTATAGTGACATTTTTCTCACCTGCGACATTGAGACTGTGACATAGTGGTGTGATATTCACTGGGCCTCACACAATCCAACAGTGTCCACAAGTGTGTTCAGAAATTCTACATCTCCCCTGTCCTATAGTGACATTTTTCACACCTGTGACATTGAGACTGTGACATAGCGGTGTGATGTTCACTGGGCCTCACACAATCCAACAGTGTCCACAAGTGTGTTCAGAAATTCTATATCTCCCCTGTCCTATAGTGACATTTTTCACACCTGCGACATTGAGCCTGTGACATAGCGGTGTGATATTCACTGGGCCTCACACAATCCAACAGTGTCCACAAGTGTGTTCTGAAATTTTACATCTCCCCTGTCCTATAGTGACATTTTTCACACCTGCGACATTGAGCCTGTGATATAGTGGTGTGATATACATTGGGCCTCACCAGTCCAACAGTGTCCACAAGTGTGTTCAGAAATTCTACATCTCCCCTGTCCTATAGTGACATTTTTCACACTTGCGACATTGAGTCTGTTACATAGCGGTGTGATATTCACTGGGCCTCACACAATCCAACAGTGTCCACAAGTGTGTTCAGAAATTCTACATCTCCCCTGTCCTATAGTGACATTTTTCACACCTGTGACATTGAGACTGTGACATAGCGGTGTGATATTCACTGGGCCTCACACAATCCAACAGTGTCCACAAGTGTGTTCAGAAATTCTACATCTCCCCTGTCCTATAGTGACATTTTTCACACCTGCGACATTGAGACTGTGACATAGCGGTGTGATATTCACTGGGCCTCACACAATCCAACAGTGTCCACAAGTGAGTTCAGAAATTCTACATTTCCCCTGTCCTATAGTGACATTTTTCACACCTGCGACATTGAGCCTGTGACATAGCTGTGTGATATTCACTGGGCCTCACACAATCCAACAGTGTCCACAAGTGTGCTCAGAAATTCTACATCTCCCCTGTCCTATAGTGACATTTTTCACACCTGCGACATTGAGCCTGTGTCATAGCGATGTGATATTCACTGGGCCTCACACAATCCAACAGTGTCCACAAGTGTGTTCAGAAATTCTACATCTCCCCTGTCCTATAGTGACATTTTTCACACCAGCGACATTGAGCCTGTGGCATAGCGGTGTGATATTCACTGGGCCTCACACAATCCAACAGTGTCCACAAGTGTGTTCAGAAATTCTACATCTCCCCTGTCCTATAGTGACATTTTTCACACCAGTGACATTGAGCCTGTGGCATAGCGGTGTGATATTCACTGGGCCTCACACAATCCAACAGTGTCCACAAGTGTGTTCAGAAATTCTACATCTCCCCTGTCCTATAGTGACATTTTTCTCATCTGCGACATTGAGACTGTGACATAGCGGTGTGATATTCACTGGGCCTCACCAATCCAACAGTGTCCACAAGTGTGTTCAGAAATTCTACATCCCCCCTGTCCTATAGTGACATTTTTCTCACCTGCGACATTGAGACTGTGACATAGTGGTGTGATATTCACTGGGCCTCACACAATCCAACAGTGTCCACAAGTGTTTTCAGAAATTCTACATCTCCCCTGTCCTATAGTGACATTTTTCACACCTGTGACATTGAGACTGTGACATAGCGGTGTGATGTTCACTGGGCCTCACACAATCCAACAGTGTCCACAAGTGTGTTCAGAAATTCTATATCTCCCCTGTCCTATAGTGACATTTTTCACACCTGCGACATTGAGCCTGTGACATAGCGGTGTGATATTCACTGGGTCTCACACAATCCAATAGTGTCCACAAGTGTGTTCAGAAATTCTACATCTACCCTGTCCTATAGTGACATTTTTCACACCTGCGACATTGAGTCTGTTACATAGCGGTGTGATATTCACTGGGCCTCACACAATCCAACAGTGTCCACAAGTGTTTTCAGAAATTCTACATCTCCCCTGTCCTATAGTGACATTTTTCACACCTGTGACATTGAGACTGAGACATAGCGGTGTGATATTCACTGGGCCTCACACAATCCAACAGTGTCCACAAGTGTGTTCTGAAATTTTACATCTCCCCTGTCCTATAGTGACATTTTTCACACCTGCGACAGTGAGCCTGTGACATAGTGGTGAGATATTCATTGGGCCTCACCAATCCAACAGTGTCCACAAGTGTGTTCAAAAATTCTACATCTCCCCTGTCCTATAGTGACATTTTTCACACCTGCGACATTGAGCCTGTGACATAGCGGTGTGATATTCACTGGGCCTCACACAATCCAACAGTGTCCACAAATGTTTTCAGAAATTCTACATCTCCCCTGTCCTATAGTAACATTTTTCACTTCTGTGACAAAGCGGTGTGATATTCACTGGGCCTCACACAATCCAACAGTGTCCACAAGTGTGTTCAGAAATTCTACATCTCCCCTGTTCTATAGTGACATTTTTCTCACCTGCGACATTGAGCCTGTGACACAGCGGTGTGATATTCACTGGTCCTCACACAATCCAACAGTGTCCACAAGTGTGTTCAGAAATTCTACATCTCCCCTGTCCTATAGTGACATTTTTCACACCTGCGACATTGAGCCTGTGACAAAGCGGTGTGATATTCACTGGGCATCACACAATCCAACAGTGTCCACAAGTGTGTTCAGAAATTCTACATCTCCCCTGTCCTATAGTGACATTTTTCACACCTGTGACATTGAGACTGTGACATAGCGGTGTGATGTTCACTGGGCCTCACACAATCCAACAGTGTCCACAAGTGTGTTCAGAAATTCTATATCTCCCCTGTCCTATAGTGACATTTTTCACACCTGCGACATTGAGCCTGTGACATAGCGGTGTGATATTCACTGGGTCTCACACAATCCAACAGTGTCCACAAGTGTGTTCAGAAATTTTACATCTCCCCTGTCCTATAGTGACATTTTTCACACTTGCGACATTGAGTCTGTTACATAGCGGTGTGATATTCACTGGGCCTCACACAATCCAACAGTGTCCACAAGTGTGTTCAGAAATTCTACATCTCCCCTGTCCTATAGTGACATTTTTCACACCTGTGACATTGAGACTGTGACATAGCGGTGTGATATTCACTGGGCCTCACACAATCCAACAGTGTCCACAAGTGTGTTCAGAAATTCTACATCTCCCCTGTCCTATAGTGACATTTTTCACACCTGCGACATTGAGACTGTGACATAGCGGTGTGATATTCACTGGGCCTCACACAATCCAACAGTGTCCACAAGTGTGTTCAGAAATTCTACATTTCCCCTGTCCTATAGTGACATTTTTCACACCTGCGACATTGAGCCTGTGACATAGCTGTGTGATATTCACTGGGCCTCACACAATCCAACAGTGTCCACAAGTGTGTTCTGAAATTTTACATCTCCCCTGTCCTATAGTGACATTTTTCACACCTGCGACATTGAGCCTGTGACATAGTGGTGTGATATTCACTGTGCCTCACCAATCCAACAGTGTCCACAAGTGTGTTCAGAAATTCTACATCTCCCCTGTCCTATAGTGACATTTTTCACACCTGCGACATTGAGCCTGTGACATAGCGTTGTGATATTCACTGGGCCTCACACAATCCAACAGTGTCCACAAATGAGTTCAAAAATTCTACATCTCCCCTGTCCTATAGTGACATTTTTCACTTCTGTGATATAGCGGTGTGATATTCACTGGGCCTCACACAATCCAACAGTGTCCACAAGTGTGTTCTGAAATTTTACATCTCCCCTGTCCTATAGTGACATTTTTCACACCTGCGACATTGAGCCTGTGACATAGTGGTGTGATATTCACTGGGCCTCACCAATCCAACAGTGTCCACAAGTGTGTTCAGAAATTCTACATCTACCCTGTCCTATAGTGACATTTTTCACACCTGCAACATTGAGCCTGTGACATAGCGGTGTGATATTCACTGGGCCTCACACAATTCAACAGTGTCCACAAATGTGTTCAGAAATTCTACATCTCCCCTGTCCTATAGTGACATTTTTCACTTCTGTGACATAGCGGTGTGATATTCACTGGGCCTCACACAATCCAACAGTGTCCACAAGTGTGTTCAGAAATTCTACATCTCCCCTGTCCTATAGTGACATTTTTCTCACCAGCGACATTGAGCCTGTGACACAGCGGTGAGATATTCACTGGTCCTCACACAATCCAACAGTGTCCACAAGTGTGTTCAGAAATTCTACATCTCCCCTGTCCTATAGTGACATTTTTCACACCTGCGACATTGAGCCTGTGACAAAGCGGTGTGATATTCACTGGGCCTCACACAATCCAACTGTGTCCACAAGTGTGTTCAGAAATTCTACATCTCCCCTGTCCTATAGTGACATTTTTGACACGTACGACATTGAGCCTGTGACATAGCGGTGTGATATTCACTGGGCCTCACACAATCCAACAGTGTCCACAAGTGTGTTCAGAAATTCTACATCTCCCCTGTCCTATAGTGACATTTTTGACACGTACGACATTGAGCCTGTGACATAGCGGTGTGATATTCACTGGGCCTCACACAATCCAACAGTGTCCACAAGTGTGTTCAGAAATTCTACATCTCCCCTGTCCTATAGTGACATTTTTCACACCTGCGACATTGAGACTGTGACATAGCGGTGTGATATTCACTGGGCCTCACACAATCCAACAGTGTCCACAAGTGTGTTCAGAAATTCTACATCTCCCCTGTCCTATAGTGACATTTTTCACACCTGCGACATTGAGCCTGTGACATAGCGGTGTGATATTCACTGGGCCTCACACAATCCAACAGTGTCAACAAGTGTGTTCAGAAATTCTACATCTCCCCTGTCCTATAGTGACATTTTTCACACCTGTGACATTGAGACTGTGACATAGCGGTGTGATATTCACTGGGCCTCATACAATCCAACAGTGTCCAGAAGTGTGTTCAGAAATTCTACATCTCCCCTGTCCTATAGTGACATTTTTCACACCTGCGACATTGAGCCTGTGACATAGCGGTGTGATATTCACTGGGCCTCACACAATCCAACAGTGTCCACAAGTGTGCTCAGAAATTCTACATCTCCCCTGTCCTATAGTGACATTTTTCACACCAGCGACATTGAGCCTGTGGCATAGCGGTGTGATATTCACTGGGCCTCACACAATCCAACAGTGTCCACAAGTGTGTTCAGAAATTCTACATCTCCCCTGTCCTATAGTGACATTTTTCACACCAGTGACACTGAGCCTGTGGCATAGCGGTGTGATATTCACTGGGCCTCACACAATCCAACAGTGTCCACAAGTGTGTTCAGAAATTCTACATCTCCCCTGTTCTATAGTGACATTTTTCACACCTGTGACATTGAGACTGTGACATAGCGGTGTGATGTTCACTGGGCCTCAGACAATCCAACAGTGTCCACAAGTGTGTTCAGAAATTCCATATCTCCCCTGTCCTATAGTGACATTTTTCACACCTGCGACATTGAGCCTGTGACATAGCGGTGTGATATTCACTGGGTCTCACACAATCCAATAGTGTCCACAAGTGTGTTCAGAAATTCTACATCTCCCGTGTCCTATAGTGACATTTTTCACACCTGCGACATTGAGTCTGTTACATAGCGGTGTGATATTCACTGGGCCTCACACAATCTAACAGTGTCCACAAGTGTGTTCAGAAATTCTACATCTCCCCTGTCCTATAGTGACATTTTTCACACCTGTGACATTGAGACTGTGACTTAGCGGTGTGATATTCACTGGGCCTCACACAATCCAACAGTGTCCACAAGTGTGTTCAGAAATTCTACATCTCCAATGTCCTATAGTGACATTTTTCACACCTGCGACATTGAGACTGTGACATAGCCGTGTGATATTCACTGGGCCTCACACAATCCAACAGTGTCCACAAGTGTGTTCAGAAATTCTACATTTCCCCTGTCCTATAGTGACATTTTTCACACCTGCGACATTGAGCCTGTGACATAGCGGTATTATATTCACTGGGCCTCACACAATCCAACAGTGTCCACAAGTGTGTTCTGAAATTTTACATCTCCCCTGTCCTATAGTGACATTTTTCACACCTGCGACATTGAGCCTGTGACATAGTGGTGTGATATTCATTGGGCCTCACCAATCCAACAGTGTCCACAAGTGTCTTCAGAAATTCTACATCTCCCCTGTCCTATAGTGACATTTTTCACACCTGCGACATTGAGCCTGTGATATAGCGGTGTGATATTCACTGGGCCTCACACAATCCAACAGTGTCCACAAATGTGTTCAGAAATTCTACATCTCCCCTGTCCTATAGTGACATTTTTCACTTCTGTGACAAAGCGGTGTGATATTCACTGGGCCTCACACAATCCAACAGTGTCCACAAGTGTGTTCAGAAATTCTACATCTCCCCTGTCCTATAGTGACATTTTTCTCACCTGAGACATTGAGCCTGTGACACAGCGGTGTGATATTCACTGGTCCTCACACAATCCAACAGTGTCCACAAGTGTGTTCAGAAATTCTACATCTCCCCTGTCCTATAGTGACATTTTTCACACCTGCGACATTGAGCCTGTGACAAAGCGGTGTGATATTCACTGGGCATCACACAATCCAACAGTGTCCACAAGTGTGTTCAGAAATTCTACATCTCCCCTGTCCTATAGTGACATTTTTCACACCTGTGACATTGAGACTGTGACATAGCGGTGTGATGTTCACTGGGCCTCACACAATCCAACAGTGTCCACAAGTGTGTTCAGAAATTCTATGTCTCCCCTGTCCTATAGTGACATTTTTCACACCTGCGACATTGAGCCTGTGACATAGCGGTGTGATATTCACTGGGTCTCACACAATCCAATAGTGTCCACAAGTGTGTTCAGAAATTCTACATCTCCCCTGTCCTATAGTGACATTTTTCACACCTGCGACATTGAGTCTGTTACATAGCGGTGTGATATTCACTGGGCCTCACACAATCTAACAGTGTCCACAAGTGTGTTCAGAAATTCTACATCTCCCCTGTCCTATAGTGACATTTTTCACACCTGTGACATTGAGACTGTGACATAGCGGTGTGATATTCACTGGGCCTCACACAATCCAACAGTGTCCACAAGTGTGTTCAGAAATTCTACATCTCCACTGTCCTATAGTGACATTTTTCACACCTGCGACATTGAGACTGTGACATAGCGGTGTGATATTCACTGGGCCTCACACAATCCAACAGTGTCCACAAGTGTGTTCAGAAATTCTACATTTCCCCTGTCCTATAGTGACATTTTTCACACCTGCGACATTGAGCCTGTGACATAGCGGTGTGATATTCACTGGGCCTCACACAATCCAACAGTGTCCACAAGTGTGTTCTGAAATTTTACATCTCCCCTGTCCTATAGTGACATTTTTCACACCTGCGACATTGAGCCTGTGACATAGTGGTGTGATATTCATTGGGCCTCACCAATCCAACAGTGTCCACAAGTGTGTTCAGAAATTCTACATCTCCCCTGTCCTATAGTGACATTTTTCACACCTGCGACATTGAGCCTGTGACATAGCGGTGTGATATTCACTGGGCCTCACACAATCCAACAGTGTCCACAAATGTGTTCAGAAATTCTACATCTCCCCTGTCCTATAGTGACATTTTTCACTTCTGTGACAAAGCGGTGTGATATTCACTGGGCCTCACACAATCCAACAGTGTCCACAAGTGTGTTCAGAAATTCTACATCTCCCCTGTCCTATAGTGACATTTTTCTCACCTGCGACACTGAGCCTGTGACACAGCGGTGTGAAATTCACTGGTACTCACACAATCCAACAGTGTCCACAAGTGTGTTCAGAAATTCTACATCTCCCCTGTCCTATAGTGACATTTTTCACACCTGCGACATTGAGCCTGTGACAAAGCGGTGTGATATTCACTGGGCATCACACAATCCAACAGTGTCCACAAGTGTGTTCAGAATTTCTACATCTCCCCTGTCCTATAGTGACATTTTTCACACCTGTGACATTGAGACTGTGACATAGCGGTGTGATGTTCACTGGGCCTCACACAATCCAACAGTGTCCACAAGTGTGTTCAGAAATTCTATATCTCCCCTGTCCTATAGTGACATTTTTCACACCTGCGACATTGAGCCTGTGACAGAGCGGTGTGATATTCACTGGGTCTCACACAATCCAACAGTGTCCACAAGTGTGTTCAGAAATTCTACATCTCCCCTGTCCTATAGTGCCATTTTTCACACTTGCGACATTCAGTCTGTTACATAGCGGTGTGATATTCACTGGGCCTCACACAATCCAACAGTGTCCACAAGTGTGTTCAGAAATTCTACATCTCCCCTGTCCTATAGTGACATTTTTCACACCTGTGACATTGAGACTGTGACATAGCGGTGTGATATTCACTGGGCCTCACACAATCCAACAGTGTCCACAAGTGTGTTCAGAAATTCTACATCTCCCCTGTCCTATAGTGACATTTTTCACACCTGCGACATTGAGACTGTGACATAGCGGTGTGATATTCACTGGGCCTCACACAATCCAACAGTGTCCACAAGTGTGTTCAGAAATTCTACATTTCCCCTGTCCTATAGTGACATTTTTCACACCTGCGACATTGAGCCTGTGACATAGCGGTGTGATATTCACTGGGCCTCACACAATCCAACAGTGTCCACAAGTGTGTTCTGAAATTTTACATCTCCCCTGTCCTATAGTGACATTTTTCACACCTGCGACATTGAGCCTGTGACATAGTGGTGTGATACTCACTGGGCCTCACCAATCCAACAGTGTCCACAAGTGTGTTCAGAAATTCTACATCTCCCCTGTCCTATAGTGACATTTTTCACACCTGCGACATTGAGCCTGTGACATAGCGGTGTGATATTCACTGGGCCTCACACAATCCAATAGTGTCCACAAATGAGTTCAGAAATTCTACATCTCCCCTGTCCTATAGTGACATTTTTCACTTCTGTGATATAGCGGTGTGATATTCACTGGGCCTCACACAATCCAACAGTGTCCACAAGTGTGTTCAGAAATTCTACATCTCCCCTGTCCTATAGTGACATTTTTCTCACCTGTGACATTGAGCCTGTGACACAGCGGTGTGATATTCACTGGTCCTCACACAATCCAACAGTGTCCACAAGTGTGTTCTGAAATTTTACATCTCCCCTGTCCTATAGTGACATTTTTCACACCTGCGACATTGAGCCTGTGACATAGCGGTGTGATATTCACTGGACCTCACACAATACAACAGTGTCCACAAGTGTGTTCTGAAATTTTACATCTCACCTGTCCTATAGTGACATTTTTCACACCTGCGACATTGAACCTGTGACATAGTGGTGTGATATTCACTGGGCCTCACCAATCCAACAGTGTCCACAAGTGTGTTCAGAAATTCTCCATCTCCCCTGTCCTATAGTGACATTTTTCACACCTTTGACATTGAGACTGTGACATAGCGGTGTGATATTCACTGGGCCTCACACAATCCAACAGTGTCCACAAGTGTGTTCAGAAATTCTACATCTCCCCTGTCCTATAGTGACATTTTTCACACCTGCGACATTGAGCCTGTGACATAGCGGTGTGATATTCACTGGGCCTCACCAATCCAACAGTGTCCACAAGTGTGTTCAGAAATTCTACATCTCCCCTGTCCTATAGTGACATTTTTCACACCTGCGACATTGAGCCTGTGACATAGCGGTGTGATATTCACTGGGCCTCACACAATCCAACAGTGTCCACAAGTGTGCTCAGAAATTCTACATCTCCCCTGTCCTATAGTGACATTTTTCACACCTGCGACATTGAGCCTGTGTCATAGCGATGTGATATTCACTGGGCCTCATACAATCCAACAGTGTCCACAAGTGTGTTCAGAAATTCTACATCTCCCCTGTCCTATAGTGACATTTTTCACACCTGTGACATTGAGACTGTGACATAGCGGTGTGATATTCACTGGGCCTCACACAATCCAACAGTGTCCACAAGTGTGTTCAGAAATTCTACATCTCCCCTGTCCTATAGTGACATTTTTCACACCTGCGACATTGAGACTGTGACATAGCGGTGTGATATTCACTGGGCCTCACACAATCCAACAGTGTCCACAAGTGTGTTCAGAAATTCTACATCTCCCCTGTCCTACAGTGACATTTTTCACACCAGCGACATTGAGCCTGTGGCATAGCGGTGTGATATTCACTAGGCCTCACACAATCCAACAGTGTCCACAAGTGTGTTCAGAAATTCTACATCTCCCCTGTCCTATAGTGACATTTTGCACACACCTTTGACATTGAGTCTGTGACATAGCGGTGTGATATTCACTGGGCCTCACACAATCCAACAGTGTCCACAAGTGTGTTCAGAAATTCTACATTTCCCCTGTCCTATAGTGACATTTTTCACACCTGCGACATTGAGCCTGTGACATAGCGGTGTGATATTCACTGGGCCTCACACAATCCAACAGTGTCCACAAGTGTGTTCTGAAATTTTACATCTCCCCTGTCCTATAGTGACATTTTTCACACCTGCGACATTGAGCCTGTGACATAGTGGTGTGATATTCACTGGGCCTCACCAATCCAACAGTGTCCACAAGTGTGTTCAGAAATTCTACATCTCCCCTGTCCTATAGTGACATTTTTCACACCTGCGACATTGAGCCTGTGACATAGCGGTGTGATATTCACTGGGCCTCACACAATTCAACAGTGTCCACAAATGTGTTCAGAAATTCTACATCTCCCCTGTCCTATAGTGACATTTTTCACTTCTGTGACATAGCGGTGTGATATTCACTGGGCCTCACACAATCCAACAGTGTCCACAAGTGTGTTCAGAAATTCTACATCTCCCCTGTCCTATAGTGACATTTTTCACACCTGCGACATTGAGCCTGTGACAAAGCGGTGTGATATTCACTGGGCCTCACACAATCCAACAGTGTCCACAAGTGTGTTCAGAAATTCTACATCTCCCCTGTCCTATAGTGACATTTTTGACACGTACGACATTGAGCCTGTGACATAGCGGTGTGATATTCACTGGGCCTCACACAATCCAACAGTGTCCACAAGTGTGTTCAGAAATTCTACATCTCCCCTGTCCTATAGTGACATTTTTGACACGTACGACATTGAGCCTGTGACATAGCGGTGTGATATTCACTGGGCCTCACACAATCCAACAGTGTCCACAAGTGTGTTCAGAAATTCTACATCTCCCCTGTCCTATAGTGACATTTTTCACACCTGCGACATTGAGACTGTGACATAGCGGTGTGATATTCACTGGGCCTCACACAATCCAACAGTGTCCACAAGTGTGTTCAGAAATTCTACATCTCCCCTGTCCTATAGTGACATTTTTCACACCTGCGACATTGAGCCTGTGACATAGCGGTGTGATATTCACTGGGCCTCACACAATCCAACAGTGTCAACAAGTGTGTTCAGAAATTCTACATCTCCCCTATCCTATAGTGACATTTTTCACACCTGTGACATTGAGACTGTGACATAGCGGTGTGATATTCACTGGGCCTCATACAATCCAACAGTGTCCAGAAGTGTGTTCAGAAATTCTACATCTCCCCTGTCCTATAGAGACATTTTTCACACCTGCGACATTGAGCCTGTGACATAGCGGTGTGATATTCACTGGGCCTCACACAATCCAACAGTGTCCACAAGTGTGCTCAGAAATTCTACATCTCCCCTGTCCTATAGTGACATTTTTCACACCTGCGACATTGAGCCTGTGTCATAGCGATGTGATATTCACTGGGCCTCACACAATCCAACAGTGTCCACAAGTGTGTTCAGAAATTCTACATCTCCCCTGTCCTATAGTGACATTTTTCACACCAGCGACATTGAGCCTGTGGCATAGCGGTGTGATATTCACTGGGCCTCACACAATCCAACAGTGTCCACAAGTGTGTTCAGAAATTCTACATCTCCCCTGTCCTATAGTGACATTTTTCACACCAGTGACATTGAGCCTGTGGCATAGCGGTGTGATATTCACTGGGCCTCACACAATCCAACAGTGTCCACAAGTGTGTTCAGAAATTCTACATCTCCCCTGTCCTATAGTGACATTTTTCTCATCTGCGACATTGAGACTGTGACATAGCGGTGTGATATTCACTGGGCCTCACACAATCCAACAGTGTCCACAAGTGTGTTCAGAAATTCTACATCTCCCCTGTCCTATAGTGACATTTTTCACACCTGTGACATTGAGACTGTGACATAGCGGTGTGATATTCACTGGGCCTCACACAATCCAACAGTGTCCACAAGTGTGTTCAGAAATTCTACATCTCCACTGTCCTATAGTGACATTTTTCACACCTGCGACATTGAGACTGTGACATAGCGGTGTGATATTCACTGGGCCTCACACAATCCAACAGTGTCCATAAGTGTGTTCAGAAATTCTACATTTCCCCTGTCCTATAGTGACATTTTTCACACCTGCGACATTGAGCCTGTGACATAGCGGTGTGATATTCACTGGGCCTCACACAATCCAACAGTGTCCACAAGTGTGTTCTGAAATTTTACATCTCCCCTGTCCTATAGTGACATTTTTCACACCTGCGACATTGAGCCTGTGATATAGTGGTGTGATATACATTGGGCCTCACCAATCCAACAGTGTCCACAAGTGTGTTCAGAAATTCTACATCTCCCCTGTCCTATAGTGACATTTTTCACACCTGCGACATTGAGCCTGTGACATAGCGGTGTGATATTCACTGGGCCTCACACAATCCAACAGTGTCCACAAATGTGTTCAGAAATTCTACATCTCCCCTGTCCTATAGTGACATTTTTCACTTCTGTGACAAAGCGGTGTGATATTTACTGGGCCTCACACAATCCAACAGTGTCCACAAGTGTGTTCAGAAATTCTACATCTCCCCTGTCCTATAGTGACATTTTTCTCACCTGCGACATTGAGCCTGTGACACAGCGGTGTGATATTCACTGGTCCTCACACAATCCAACAGTGTCCACAAGTGTGTTCAGAAATTCTACATCTCCCCTGTCCTATAGTGACATTTTTCACACCTGCGACATTGAGCCTGTGACAAAGCGGTGTGATATTCACTGGGCATCACACAATCCAACAGTGTCCACAAGTGTGTTCAGAAATTATACATCTCCCCTGTCCTATAGTGACATTTTTCACACCTGTGACATTGAGACTGTGACATAGCGGTGTGATGTTCACTGGGCCTCACACAATCCAACAGTGTCCACAAGTGTGTTCAGAAATTCTACATCTCCCCTGTCCTATAGTGACATTTTTCACACCTGCGACATTGAGCCTGTGACATAGCGGTGTGATATTCACTGGGTTTCACACAATCCAACAGTGTCCACAAGTGTGTTCAGAAATTCTACATCTCCCCTGTCCTATAGTGACATTTTTCACACTTGCGACATTGAGTCTGTTACATAGCGGTGTGATATTCACTGGGCCTCACACAATCCAACAGTGTCCACAAGAGTGTTCAGAAATTCTACATCTCCCCTGTCCTATAGTGACATTTTTCACACCTGTGACATTGAGACTGTGACATAGCGGTGTGATATTCACTGGGCCTCACACAATCCAACAGTGTCCACAAGTGTGTTCAGAAATTCTACATCTCCCCTGTCCTATAGTGACATTTTTCACACCTGCGACATTGAGACTGTGACATAGCGGTGTGATATTCACTGGGCCTCACACAATCCAACAGTGTCCACAAGTGAGTTCAGAAATCCTACATTTCCCCTGTCCTATAGTGACATTTTTCACACCTGCGACATTGAGCCTGTGACATAGCTGTGTGATATTCACTGGGCCTCACACAATCCAACAGTGTCCACAAGTGTGCTCAGAAATTCTACATCTCCCCTGTCCTATAGTGACATTTTTCACACCTGCGACATTGAGCCTGTGTCATAGCGATGTGATATTCACTGGGCCTCACACAATCCAACAGTGTCCACAAGTGTGTTCAGAAATTCTACATCTCCCCTGTCCTATAGTGACATTTTTCACACCAGCGACATTGAGCCTGTGGCATAGCGGTGTGATATTCACTGGGCCTCACACAATCCAACAGTGTCCACAAGTGTGTTCAGAAATTCTGCATCTCCCCTGTCCTATAGTGACATTTTTCACACCAGTGACATTGAGCCTGTGGCATAGCGGTGTGATATTCACTGGGCCTCACACAATCCAACAGTGTCCACAAGTGTGTTCAGAAATTCTACATCTCCCCTGTCCTATAGTGACATTTTTCTCATCTGCGACATTGAGACTGTGACATAGCGGTGTAATATTCACTGGGCCTCACCAATCCAACAGTGTCCACAAGTGTGTTCAGAAATTCTACATCCCCCCTGTCCTATAGTGACATTTTTCTCACCTGCGACATTGAGACTGTGACATAGTGGTGTGATATTCACTGGGCCTCACACAATCCAACAGTGTCCACAAGTGTGTTCAGAAATTCTACATCTCCCCTGTCCTATAGTGACATTTTTCACACCTGTGACATTGAGACTGTGACATAGCGGTGTGATGTTCACTGGGCCTCACACAATCCAACAGTGTCCACAAGTGTGTTCAGAAATTCTATATCTCCCCTGTCCTATAGTGACATTTTTCACACCTGCGACATTGAGCCTGTGACATAGCGGTGTGATATTCACTGGGTCTCACACAATCCAATAGTGTCCACAAGTGTGTTCAGAAATTCTACATCTCCCCTGTCCTATAGTGACATTTTTCACACCTGCGACATTGAGTCTGTTACATAGCGGTGTGATATTCACTGGGCCTCACACAATCCAACAGTGTCCACAAGTGTGTTCAGAAATTCTACATCTCCCCTGTCCTATAGTGACATTTTTCACACCTGCGACATTGAGCCTGTGACATAGCGGTGTGATATTCACTGGGCCTCACACAATCCAACAGTGTCAACAAGTGTGTTCAGAAATTCTACATCTCCCCTGTCCTATAGTGACATTTTTCACACCTGTGACATTGAGACTGTGACATAGCGGTGTGATATTCACTGGGCCTCATACAATCCAACAGTGTCCAGAAGTGTGTTCAGAAATTCTACATCTCCCCTGTCCTATAGTGACATTTTTCACACCTGCGACATTGAGCCTGTGACATAGCGGTGTGATATTCACTGGGCCTCACACAATCCAACAGTGTCCACAAGTGTGCTCAGAAATTCTACATCTCCCCTGTCCTATAGTGACATTTTTCACACCAGCGACATTGAGCCTGTGGCATAGCGGTGTGATATTCACTGGGCCTCACACAATCCAACAGTGTCCACAAGTGTGTTCAGAAATTCTACATCTCCCCTGTCCTATAGTGACATTTTTCACACCAGTGAAATTGAGCCTGTGGCATAGCGGTGTGATATTCACTGGGCCTCACACAATCCAACAGTGTCCACAAGTGTGTTCAGAAATTCTACATCTCCCCTGTTCTATAGTGACATTTTTCACACCTGTGACATTGAGACTGTGACATAGAGGTGTGATGTTCACTGGGCCTCACACAATCCAACAGTGTCCACAAGTGTGTTCAGAAATTCCATATCTCCCCTGTCCTATAGTGACATTTTTCACACCTGCGACATTGAGCCTGTGACATAGCGGTGTGATATTCACTGGGTCTCACACAATCCAATAGTGTCCACAAGTGTGTTCAGAAATTCTACATCTCCCGTGTCCTATAGTGACATTTTTCACACCTGCGACATTGAGTCTGTTACATAGCGGTGTGATATTCACTGGGCCTCACACAATCTAACAGTGTCCACAAGTGTGTTCAGAAATTCTACATCTCCCCTGTCCTATAGTGACATTTTTCACACCTGTGACATTGAGACTGTGACTTAGCGGTGTGATATTCACTGGGCCTCACACAATCCAACAGTGTCCACAAGTGTGTTCAGAAATTCTACATCTCCAATGTCCTATAGTGACATTTTTCACACCTGCGACATTGAGACTGTGACATAGCCGTGTGATATTCACTGGGCCTCACACAATCCAACAGTGTCCACAAATGTGTTCAGAAATTCTACATCTCCCCTGTCCTATAGTGACATTTTTGACACGTACGACATTGAGCCTGTGACATAGCGGTGTGATATTCACTGGGCCTCACACAATCCAACAGTGTCCACAAGTGTGTTCAGAAATTCTACATCTCCCCTGTCCTATAGTGACATTTTTCACACCTGCGACATTGAGACTGTGACATAGCGGTGTGATATTCACTGAGCCTCACACAATCCAACAGTGTCCACAAGTGTGTTCAGAAATTCTACATCTCCCCTGTCCTATAGTGACATTTTTCACACCTGCGACATTGAGCCTGTGACATAGCGGTGTGATATTCACTGGGCCTCACACAATCCAACAGTGTCAACAAGTGTGTTCAGAAATTCTACATCTCCCCTGTCCTATAGTGACATTTTTCACACCTGTGACATTGAGACTGTGACATAGCGGTGTGATATTCACTGGGCCTCATACAATCCAACAGTGTCCAGAAGTGTGTTCAGAAATTCTACATCTCCCCTGTCCTATAGTGACATTTTTCACACCTGCGACATTGAGCCTGTGACATAGCGGTGTGATATTCACTGGGCCTCACACAATCCAACAGTGTCCACAAGTGTGCTCAGAAATTCTACATCTCCCCTGTCCTATAGTGACATTTTTCACACCAGCGACATTGAGCCTGTGGCATAGCGGTGTGATATTCACTGGGCCTCACACAATCCAACAGTGTCCACAAGTGTGTTCAGAAATTCTACATCTCCCCTGTCCAATAGTGACATTTTTCACACCAGTGACATTGAGCCTGTGGCATAGCGGTGTGATATTCACTGGGCCTCACACAATCCAACAGTGTCCACAAGTGTGTTCAGAAATTCTACATCTCCCCTGTTCTATAGTGACATTTTTCACACCTGTGACATTGAGACTGTGACATAGCGGTGTGATGTTCACTGGGCCTCACACAATCCAACAGTGTCCACAAGTGTGTTCAGAAATTCCATATCTCCCCTGTCCTATAGTGACATTTTTCACACCTGCGACATTGAGCCTGTGACATAGCGGTGTGATATTCACTGGGTCTCACACAATCCAATAGTGTCCACAAGTGTGTTCAGAAATTCTACATCTCCCGTGTCCTATAGTGACATTTTTCACACCTGCGACATTGAGTCTGTTACATAGCGGTGTGATATTCACTGGGCCTCACACAATCTAACAGTGTCCACAAGTGTGTTCAGAAATTCTACATCTCCCCTGTCCTATAGTGACATTTTTCACACCTGTGACATTGAGACTGTGACTTAGCGGTGTGATATTCACTGGGCCTCACACAATCCAACAGTGTCCACAAGTGTGTTCAGAAATTCTACATCTCCAATGTCCTATAGTGACATTTTTCACACCTGCGACATTGAGACTGTGACATAGCCGTGTGATATTCACTGGGCCTCACACAATCCAACAGTGTCCACAAGTGTGTTCAGAAATTCTACATTTCCCCTGTCCTATAGTGACATTTTTCACACCTGCGACATTGAGCCTGTGACATAGCGGTGTGATATTCACTGGGCCTCACACAATCCAACAGTGTCCACAAGTGTGTTCTGAAATTTTACATCTCCCCTGTCCTATAGTGACATTTTTCACACCTGCGACATTGAGCCTGTGACATAGTGGTGTGATATTCATTGGGCCTCACCAATCCAACAGTGTCCACAAGTGTGTTCAGAAATTCTACATCTCCCCTGTCCTATAGTGACATTTTTCACACCTGCGACATTAAGCCTGTGACATAGCGGTGTGATATTCACTGGGCCTCACACAATAGTGTCCACAAATGTGTTCAGAAATTCTACATCTCCCCTGTCCTATAGTGACATTTTTCACTTCTGTGACAAAGCGGTGTGATATTCACTGGGCCTCACACAATCCAACAGTGTCCACAAGTGTGTTCAGAAATTCTACATCTCCCCTGTCCTATAGTGACATTTTTCTCACCTGCGACATTGAGCCTGTGACACAGCGGTGTGATATTCACTGGTCCTCACACAATCCAACAGTGTCCACAAGTGTGTTCAGAAATTCTACATCTCCCCTGTCCTATAGTGACATTTTTCACACCTGCGACATTGAGCCTGTGACAAAGCGGTGTGATATTCACTGGGCATCACACAATCCAACAGTGTCCACAAGTGTGTTCAGAAATTCTACATCTCCCCTGTCCTATAGTGACATTTTTCACACCTGTGACATTGAGACTGTGACATAGCGGTGTGATGTTCACTGGGCCTCACACAATCCAACAGTGTCCACAAGTGTGTTCAGAAATTCTATGTCTCCCCTGTCCTATAGTGACATTTTTCACACCTGCGACATTGAGCCTGTGACATAGCGGTGTGATATTCACTGGGTCTCACACAATCCAATAGTGTCCACAAGTGTGTTCAGAAATTCTACATCTCCCCTGTCCTATAGTGACATTTTTCACACCTGCGACATTGAGTCTGTTACATAGCGGTGTGATATTCACTGGGCCTCACACAATCTAACAGTGTCCACAAGTGTGTTCAGAAATTCTACATCTCCCCTGTCCTATAGTGACATTTTTCACACCTGTGACATTGAGACTGTGACATAGCGGTGTGATATTCACTGGGCCTCACACAATCCAACAGTGTCCACAAGTGTGTTCAGAAATTCTACATCTCCACTGTCCTATAGTGACATTTTTCACACCTGCGACATTGAGACTGTGACATAGCGGTGTGATATTCACTGGGCCTCACACAATCCAACAGTATCCACAAGTGTGTTCAGAAATTCTACATTTCCCCTGTCCTATAGTGACATTTTTCACACCTGCGACATTGAGCCTGTGACATAGCGGTGTGATATTCACTGGGCCTCACACAATCCAACAGTGTCCACAAGTGTGTTCTGAAATTTTACATCTCCCCTGTCCTATAGTGACATTTTTCACACCTGCGACATTGAGCCTGTGACATAGTGGTGTGATATTCATTGGGCCTCACCAATCCAACAGTGTCCACAAGTGTGTTCAGAAATTCTACATCTCCCCTGTCCTATAGTGACATTTTTCACACCTGCGACATTGAGCCTGTGACATAGCGGTGTGATATTCACTGGGCCTCACACAATCCAACAGTGTCCACAAATGTGTTCAGAAATTCTACATCTCCCCTGTCCTATAGTGACATTTTTCACTTCTGTGACAAAGCGGTGTGATATTCACTGGGCCTCACACAATCCAACAGTGTCCACAAGTGTGTTCAGAAATTCTACATCTCCCCTGTCCTATAGTGACATTTTTCTCACCTGCGACACTGAGCCTGTGACACAGCGGTGTGAAATTCACTGGTACTCACACAATCCAACAGTGTCCACAAGTGTGTTCAGAAATTCTACATCTCCCCTGTCCTATAGTGACATTTTTCACACCTGCGACATTGAGCCTGTGACAAAGCGGTGTGATATTCACTGGGCATCACACAATCCAACAGTGTCCACAAGTGTGTTCAGAATTTCTACATCTCCCCTGTCCTATAGTGACATTTTTCACACCTGTGACATTGAGACTGTGACATAGCGGTGTGATGTTCACTGGGCCTCACACAATCCAACAGTGTCCACAAGTGTGTTCAGAAATTCTATATCTCCCCTGTCCTATAGTGACATTTTTCACACCTGCGACATTGAGCCTGTGACATAGCGGTGTGATATTCACTGGGTCTCACACAATCCAACAGTGTCCACAAGTGTGTTCAGAAATTCTACATCTCCCCTGTCCTATAGTGCCATTTTTCACACTTGCGACATTCAGTCTGTTACATAGCGGTTTGATATTCACTGGGCCTCACACAATCCAACAGTGTCCACAAGTGTGTTCAGAAATTCTACATCTCCCCTGTCCTATAGTGACATTTTTCACACCTGTGACATTGAGACTGTGACACAGCGGTGTGATATTCACTGGGCCTCACACAATCCAACAGTGTCCACAAGTGTGTTCAGAAATTCTACATCTCCCCTGTCCTATAGTGACATTTTTCACACCTGCGACATTGAGACTGTGACATAGCGGTGTGATATTCACTGGGCCTCACACAATCCAACAGTGTCCACAAGTGTGTTCAGAAATTCTACATTTCCCCTGTCCTATAGTGACATTTTTCACACCTGCGACATTGAGCCTGTGACATAGCGGTGTGATATTCACTGGGCCTCACACAATCCAACAGTGTCCACAAGTGTGTTCTGAAATTTTACATCTCCCCTGTCCTATAGTGACATTTTTCACACCTGCGACATTGAGCCTGTGACATAGTGGTGTGATATTCACTGGGCCTCACCAATCCAACAGTGTCCACAAGTGTGTTCAGAAATTCTACATCTCCCCTGTCCTATAGTGACATTTTTCACACCTGCGACATTGAGCCTGTGACATAGCGGTGTGATATTCACTGGGCCTCACACAATCCAATAGTGTCCACAAATGAGTTCAGAAATTCTACATCTCCCCTGTCCTATAGTGACATTTTTCACTTCTGTGATATAGCGGTGTGATATTCACTGGGCCTCACACAATCCAACAGTGTCCACAAGTGTGTTCAGAAATTCTACATCTCCCCTGTCCTATAGTGACATTTTTCTCACCTGTGACATTGAGCCTGTGAAACAGCGGTGTGATATTCACTGGTCCTCACACAATCCAACAGTGTCCACAAGTGTGTTCTGAAATTTTACATCTCCCCTGTCCTATAGTGACATTTTTCACACCTGTGACATTGAGCCTGTGACATAGCGGTGTGATATTCACTGGACCTCACACAATACAACAGTGTCCACAAGTGTGTTCTGAAATTTTACATCTCACCTGTCCTATAGTGACATTTTTCACACCTGCGACATTGAACCTGTGACATAGTGGTGTGATATTCACTGGGCCTCACCAATCCAACAGTGTCCACAAGTGTGTTCAGAAATTCTCCATCTCCCCTGTCCTATAGTGACATTTTTCACACCTTTGACATTGAGACTGTGACATAGCGGTGTGATATTCACTGGGCCTCACACAATCCAACAGTGTCCACAAGTGTGTTCAGAAATTCTACATCTCCCCTGTCCTATAGTGACATTTTTCACACCTGCGACATTGAGCCTGTGACATAGCGGTGTGATATTCACTGGGCCTCACCAATCCAACAGTGTCCACAAGTGTGTTCAGAAATTCTACATCTCCCCTGTCCTATAGTGACATTTTTCACACCTGCGACATTGAGCCTGTGACATAGCGGTGTGATTTTCACTGGGCCTCACACAATCCAACAGTGTCCACAAGTGTGCTCAGAAATTCTACATCTCCCCTGTCCTATAGTGACATTTTTCACACCTGCGACATTGAGCCTGTGTCATAGCGATGTGATATTCACTGGGCCTCATACAATCCAACAGTGTCCACAAGTGTGTTCAGAAATTCTACATCTCCCCTGTCCTATAGTGACATTTTTCACACCTGTGACATTGAGACTGTGACATAGCGGTGTGATATTCACTGGGCCTCACACAATCCAACAGTGTCCACAAGTGTGTTCAGAAATTCTACATCTCCCCTGTCCTATAGTGACATTTTTCACACCTGCGACATTGAGACTGTGACATAGCGGTGTGATATTCACTGGGCCTCACACAATCCAACAGTGTCCACAAGTGTGTTCAGAAATTCTACATCTCCCCTGTCCTACAGTGACATTTTTCACACCAGCGACATTGAGCCTGTGGCATAGCGGTGTGATATTCACTAGGCCTCACACAATCCAACAGTGTCCACAAGTGTGTTCAGAAATTCTACATCTCCCCTGTCCTATAGTGACATTTTGCACACACCTTTGACATTGAGTCTGTGACATAGCGGTGTGATATTCACTGGGCCTCACACAATCCAACAGTGTCCACAAGTGTGTTCAGAAATTCTACATTTCCCCTGTCCTATAGTGACATTTTTCACACCTGCGACATTGAGCCTGTGACATAGCGGTGTGATATTCACTGGGCCTCACACAATCCAACAGTGTCCACAAGTGTGTTCTGAAATTTTACATCTCCCCTGTCCTATAGTGACATTTTTCACACCTGCGACATTGAGCCTGTGACATAGTGGTGTGATATTCACTGGGCCTCACCAATCCAACAGTGTCCACAAGTGTGTTCAGAAATTCTACATCTCCCCTGTCCTATAGTGACATTTTTCACACCTGCGACATTGAGCCTGTGACATAGCGGTGTGATATTCACTGGGCCTCACACAATTCAACAGTGTCCACAAATGTGTTCAGAAATTCTACATCTCCCCTGTCCTATAGTGACATTTTTCACTTCTGTGACATAGCGGTGTGATATTCACTGGGCCTCACACAATCCAACAGTGTCCACAAGTGTGTTCAGAAATTCTACATCTCCCCTGTCCTATAGTGACATTTTTCACACCTGCGACATTGAGCCTGTGACAAAGCGGTGTGATATTCACTGGGCCTCACACAATCCAACAGTGTCCACAAGTGTGTTCAGAAATTCTACATCTCCCCTGTCCTATAGTGACATTTTTGACACGTACGACATTGAGCCTGTGACATAGCGGTGTGATATTCACTGGGCCTCACACAATCCAACAGTGTCCACAAGTGTGTTCAGAAATTCTACATCTCCCCTGTCCTATAGTGACATTTTTGACACGTACGACATTGAGCCTGTGACATAGCGGTGTGATATTCACTGGGCCTCACACAATCCAACAGTGTCCACAAGTGTGTTCAGAAATTCTACATCTCCCCTGTCCTATAGTGACATTTTTCACACCTGCGACATTGAGACTGTGACATAGCGGTGTGATATTCACTGGGCCTCACACAATCCAACAGTGTCCACAAGTGTGTTCAGAAATTCTACATCTCCCCTGTCCTATAGTGACATTTTTCACACCTGCGACATTGAGCCTGTGACATAGCGGTGTGATATTCACTGGGCCTCACACAATCCAACAGTGTCAACAAGTGTGTTCAGAAATTCTACATCTCCCCTATCCTATAGTGACATTTTTCACACCTGTGACATTGAGACTGTGACATAGCGGTGTGATATTCACTGGGCCTCATACAATCCAACAGTGTCCAGAAGTGTGTTCAGAAATTCTACATCTCCCCTGTCCTATAGAGACATTTTTCACACCTGCGACATTGAGCCTGTGACATAGCGGTGTGATATTCACTGGGCCTCACACAATCCAACAGTGTCCACAAGTGTGCTCAGAAATTCTACATCTCCCCTGTCCTATAGTGACATTTTTCACACCTGCGACATTGAGCCTGTGTCATAGCGATGTGATATTCACTGGGCCTCACACAATCCAACAGTGTCCACAAGTGTGTTCAGAAATTCTACATCTCCCCTGTCCTTTAGTGACATTTTTCACACCAGCGACATTGAGCCTGTGGCATAGCGGTGTGATATTCACTGGGCCTCACACAATCCAACAGTGTCCACAAGTGTGTTCAGAAATTCTACATCTCCCCTGTCCTATAGTGACATTTTTCACACCAGTGACATTGAGCCTGTGGCATAGCGGTGTGATATTCACTGGGCCTCACACAATCCAACAGTGTCCACAAGTGTGTTCAGAAATTCTACATCTCTCCTGTCCTATAGTGACATTTTTCTCATCTGCGACATTGAGACTGTGACATAGCGGTGTGATATTCACTGGGCCTCACACAATCCAACAGTGTCCACAAGTGTGTTCAGAAATTCTACATCTCCCCTGTCCTATAGTGACATTTTTCACACCTGTGACATTGAGACTGTGACATAGCGGTGTGATATTCACTGGGCCTCACACAATCCAACAGTGTCCACAAGTGTGTTCAGAAATTCTACATCTCCACTGTCCTATAGTGACATTTTTCACACCTGCGACATTGAGACTGTGACATAGCGGTGTGATATTCACTGGGCCTCACACAATCCAACAGTGTCCATAAGTGTGTTCAGAAATTCTACATTTCCCCTGTCCTATAGTGACATTTTTCACACCTGCGACATTGAGCCTGTGACATAGCGGTGTGATATTCACTGGGCCTCACACAATCCAACAGTGTCCACAAGTGTGTTCTGAAATTTTACATCTCCCCTGTCCTATAGTGACATTTTTCACACCTGCGACATTGAGCCTGTGATATAGTGGTGTGATATACATTGGGCCTCACCAATCCAACAGTGTCCACAAGTGTGTTCAGAAATTCTACATCTCCCCTGTCCTATAGTGACATTTTTCACACCTGCGACATTGAGCCTGTGACATAGCGGTGTGATATTCACTGGGCCTCACACAATCCAACAGTGTCCACAAATGTGTTCAGAAATTCTACATCTCCCCTGTCCTATAGTGACATTTTTCACTTCTGTGACAAAGCGGTGTGATATTTACTGGGCCTCACACAATCCAACAGTGTCCACAAGTGTGTTCAGAAATTCTACATCTCCCCTGTCCTATAGTGACATTTTTCTCACCTGCGACATTGAGCCTGTGACACAGCGGTGTGATATTCACTGGTCCTCACACAATCCAACAGTGTCCACAAGTGTGTTCAGAAATTCTACATCTCCCCTGTCCTATAGTGACATTTTTCACACCTGCGACATTGAGCCTGTGACAAAGCGGTGTGATATTCACTGGGCATCACACAATCCAACAGTGTCCACAAGTGTGTTCAGAAATTATACATCTCCCCTGTCCTATAGTGACATTTTTCACACCTGTGACATTGAGACTGTGACATAGCGGTGTGATGTTCACTGGGCCTCACACAATCCAACAGTGTCCACAAGTGTGTTCAGAAATTCTACATCTCCCCTGTCCTATAGTGACATTTTTCACACCTGCGACATTGAGCCTGTGACATAGCGGTGTGATATTCACTGGGTTTCACACAATCCAACAGTGTCCACAAGTGTGTTCAGAAATTCTACATCTCCCCTGTCCTATAGTGACATTTTTCACACTTGCGACATTGAGTCTGTTACATAGCGGTGTGATATTCACTGGGCCTCACACAATCCAACAGTGTCCACAAGTGTGTTCAGAAATTCTACATCTCCCCTGTCCTATAGTGACATTTTTCACACCTGTGACATTGAGACTGTGACATAGCGGTGTGATATTCACTGGGCCTCACACAATCCAACAGTGTCCACAAGTGTGTTCAGAAATTCTACATCTCCCCTGTCCTATAGTGACATTTTTCACACCTGCGACATTGAGACTGTGACATAGCGGTGTGATATTCACTGGGCCTCACACAATCCAACAGTGTCCACAAGTGAGTTCAGAAATTCTACATTTCCCCTGTCCTATAGTGACATTTTTCACACCTGCGACATTGAGCCTGTGACATAGCTGTGTGATATTCACTGGGCCTCACACAATCCAACAGTGTCCACAAGTGTGCTCAGAAATTCTACATCTCCCCTGTCCTATAGTGACATTTTTCACACCTGCGACATTGAGCCTGTGTCATAGCGATGTGATATTCACTGGGCCTCACACAATCCAACAGTGTCCACAAGTGTGTTCAGAAATTCTACATCTCCCCTGTCCTATAGTGACATTTTTCACACCAGCGACATTGAGCCTGTGGCATAGCGGTGTGATATTCACTGGGCCTCACACAATCCAACAGTGTCCACAAGTGTGTTCAGAAATTCTACATCTCCCCTGTCCTATAGTGACATTTTTCACACCAGTGACATTGAGCCTGTGGCATAGCGGTGTGATATTCACTGGGCCTCACACAATCCAACAGTGTCCACAAGTGTGTTCAGAAATTCTACATCTCCCCTGTCCTATAGTGACATTTTTCTCATCTGCGACATTGAGACTGTGACATAGCGGTGTGATATTCACTGGGCCTCACCAATCCAACAGTGTCCACAAGTGTGTTCAGAAATTCTACATCCCCCCTGTCCTATAGTGACATTTTTCTCACCTGCGACATTGAGACTGTGACATAGTGGTGTGATATTCACTGGGCCTCACACAATCCAACAGTGTCCACAAGTGTGTTCAGAAATTCTACATCTCCCCTGTCCTAAAGTGACATTTTTCACACCTGTGACATTGAGACTGTGACATAGCGGTGTGATGTTCACTGGGCCTCACACAATCCAACAGTGTCCACAAGTGTGTTCAGAAATTCTATATCTCCCCTGTCCTATAGTGACATTTTTCACACCTGCGACATTGAGCCTGTGACATAGCGGTGTGATATTCACTGGGTCTCACACAATCCAATAGTGTCCACAAGTGTGTTCAGAAATTCTACATCTCCCCTGTCCTATAGTGACATTTTTCACACCTGCGACATTGAGTCTGTTACATAGCGGTGTGATATTCACTGGGCCTCACACAATCCAACAGTGTCCACAAGTGTGTTCAGAAATTCTACATCTCCCCTGTCCTATAGTGACATTTTTCACACCTGTGACATTGAGACTGTGACATAGCGGTGTGATATTCACTGGGCCTCACACAATCCAACAGTGTCCACAAGTGTGTTCTGAAATTTTACATCTCCCCTGTCCTATAGTGACATTTTTCACACCTGCGACATTGAGCCTGTGACATAGTGGTGAGATATTCATTGGGCCTCACCAATCCAACAGTGTCCACAAGTGTGTTCAGAAATTCTACATCTCCCCTGTCCTATAGTGACATTTTTCACACCTGCGACATTGAGCCTGTGACATAGCGGTGTGATATTCACTGGGCCTCACACAATCCAACAGTGTCCACAAATGTTTTCAGAAATTCTACATCTCCCCTGTCCTATAGTAACATTTTTCACTTCTGTGACAAAGCGGTGTGATATTCACTGGTCCTCACACAATCCAACAGTGTCCACAAGTGTGTTCAGAAATTCTTCATCTCCCCTGTCCTATAGTGACATTTTTCACACCTGCGACATTGAGCCTGTGACAAAGCGGTGTGATATTCACTGGGCATCACACAATCCAACAGTGTCCACAAGTGTGTTCAGAAATTCTACATCTCCCCTGTCCTATAGTGACATTTTTCACACCTGTGACATTGAGACTGTGACATAGCGGTGTGATGTTCACTGGGCCTCACACAATCCAACAGTGTCCACAAGTGTGTTCAGAAATTCTATATCTCCCCTGTCCTATAGTGACATTTTTCACACCTGCGACATTGAGCCTGTGACATAGCGGTGTGATATTCACTGGGTCTCACACAATCCAACAGTGTCCACAAGTGTGCTCAGAAATTCTACATCTCCCCTGTCCTATAGTGACATTTTTCACACTTGCGACATTGAGTCTGTTACATAGCGGTGTGATATTCACTGGGCCTCACACAATCCAACAGTGTCCACAAGTGTGTTCAGAAATTCTACATCTCCCCTGTCCTATAGTGACATTTTTCAAACCTGTGACATTGAGACTGTGACATAGCGGTGTGATATTCACTGGGCCTCACACAATCCAACAGTGTCCACAAGTGTGTTCAGAAATTCTACATCTCCCCTGTCCTATAGTGACATTTTTCACACCTGCGACATTGAGACTGTGACATAGCGGTGTGATATTCACTGGGCCTCACACAATACAACAGTGTCCACAAGTGTGTTCAGAAATTCTACATTTCCCCTGTCCTATAGTGACATTTTTCACACCTGCGACATTGAGCCTGTGACATAGCTGTGTGATATTCACTGGGCCTCACACAATCCAACAGTGTCCACAAGTGTGTTCTGAAATTTTACATCTCCCCTGTCCTATAGTGACATTTTTCACACCTGCGACATTGAGCCTGTGACATAGTGGTGTGATATTCACTGGGCCTCACCAATCCAACAGTGTCCACAAGTGTGTTCAGAAATTCTACATCTCCCCTGTCCTATAGTGACATTTTTCACACCTGCGACATTGAGCCTGTGACATAGCGGTGTGATATTCACTGGGCCTCACACAATCCAACAGTGTCCACAAATGAGTTCAAAAATTCTACATCTCCCCTGTCCTATAGTGACATTTTTCACTTCTGTGATATAGCGGTGTGATATTCACTGGGCCTCACACAATCCAACAGTGTCCACAAGTGTGTTCTGAAATTTTACATCTCCCCTGTCCTATAGTGACATTTTTCACACCTGCGACATTGAGCCTGTGACATAGTGGTGTGATATTCACTGGGCCTCACCAATCCAACAGTGTCCACAAGTGTGTTCAGAAATTCTACATCTCCCCTGTCCTATAGTGACATTTTTCACACCTGGAACATTGAGCCTGTGACATAGCGGTGTGATATTCACTGGGCCTCACACAATTCAACAGTGTCCACAAATGTGTTCAGAAATTCTACATCTCCCCTGTCCTATAGTGACATTTTTTACTTCTCTGACATAGCGGTGTGATATTCACTGGGCCTCACACAATCCAACAGTGTCCACAAGTGTGTTCAGAAATTCTACATCTCCCCTGTCCTATAGTGACATTTTTCTCACCTGCGACATTGAGCCTGTGACACAGCGGTGAGATATTCACTGGTCCTCACACAATCCAACAGTGTCCACAAGTGTGTTCAGAAATTCTACATCTCCCCTGTCCTATAGTGACATTTTTCACACCTGCGACATTGAGCCTGTGACAAAGCGGTGTGATATTCACTGGGCCTCACACAATCCAACTGTGTCCACAAGTGTGTTCAGAAATTCTACATCTCCCCTGTCCTATAGTGACATTTTTGACACGTACGACATTGAGCCTGTGACATAGCGGTGTGATATTCACTGGGCCTCACACAATCCAACAGTGTCCACAAGTGTGTTCAGAAATTCTACATCTCCCCTGTCCTATAGTGACATTTTTGACACGTACGACATTGAGCCTGTGACATAGCGGTGTGATATTCACTGGGCCTCACACAATCCAACAGTGTCCACAAGTGTGTTCAGAAATTCTACATCTCCCCTGTCCTATAGTGACATTTTTCACACCTGCGACATTGAGACTGTGACATAGCGGTGTGATATTCACTGGGCCTCACACAATCCAACAGTGTCCACAAGTGTGTTCAGAAATTCTACATCTCCCCTGTCCTATAGTGACATTTTTCACACCTGCGACATTGAGCCTGTGACATAGCGGTGTGATATTCACTGGGCCTCACACAATCCAACAGTGTCAACAAGTGTGTTCAGAAATTCTACATCTCCCCTGTCCTATAGTGACATTTTTCACACCTGTGACATTGAGACTGTGACATAGCGGTGTGATATTCACTGGGCCTCATACAATCCAACAGTGTCCAGAAGTGTGTTCAGAAATTCTACATCTCCCCTGTCCTATAGTGACATTTTTCACACCTGCGACATTGAGCCTGTGACATAGCGGTGTGATATTCACTGGGCCTCACACAATCCAACAGTGTCCACAAGTGTGCTCAGAAATTCTACATCTCCCCTGTCCTATAGTGACATTTTTCACACCAGCGACATTGAGCCTGTGGCATAGCGGTGTGATATTCACTGGGCCTCACACAATCCAACAGTGTCCACAAGTGTGTTCAGAAATTCTACATCTCCCCTGTCCTATAGTGACATTTTTCACACCAGTGACATTGAGCCTGTGGCATAGCGGTGTGATATTCACTGGGCCTCACACAATCCAACAGTGTCCACAAGTGTGTTCAGAAATTCTACATCTCCCCTGTTCTATAGTGACATTTTTCACACCTGTGACATTGAGACTGTGACATAGCGGTGTGATGTTCACTGGGCCTCACACAATCCAACAGTGTCCACAAGTGTGTTCAGAAATTCCATATCTCCCCTGTCCTATAGTGACATTTTTCACACCTGCGACATTGAGCCTGTGACATAGCGGTGTGATATTCACTGGGTCTCACACAATCCAATAGTGTCCACAAGTGTGTTCAGAAATTCTACATCTCCCGTGTCCTATAGTGACATTTTTCACACCTGCGACATTGAGTCTGTTACATAGCGGTGTGATATTCACTGGGCCTCACACAATCTAACAGTGTCCACAAGTGTGTTCAGAAATTCTACATCTCCCCTGTCCTATAGTGACATTTTTCACACCTGTGACATTGAGACTGTGACTTAGCGGTGTGATATTCACTGGGCCTCACACAATCCAACAGTGTCCACAAGTGTGTTCAGAAATTCTACATCTCCAATGTCCTATAGTGACATTTTTCACACCTGCGACATTGAGACTGTGACATAGCCGTGTGATATTCACTGGGCCTCACACAATCCAACAGTGTCCACAAGTGTGTTCTGAAATTTTACATCTCCCCTGTCCTATAGTGACATTTTTCACACCTGCGACATTGAGCCTGTGACATAGTGGTGTGATATTCATTGGGCCTCACCAATCCAACAGTGTCCACAAGTGTGTTCAGAAATTCTACATCTCCCCTGTCCTATAGTGACATTTTTCACACCTGCGACATTAAGCCTGTGACATAGCGGTGTGATATTCACTGGGCCTCACACAATAGTGTCCACAAATGTGTTCAGAAATTCTACATCTCCCCTGTCCTATAGTGACATTTTTCACTTCTGTGACAAAGCGGTGTGATATTCACTGGGCCTCACACAATCCAACAGTGTCCACAAGTGTGTTCAGAAATTCTACATCTCCCCTGTCCTATAGTGACATTTTTCTCACCTGCGACATTGAGCCTGTGACACAGCGGTGTGATATTCACTGGTCCTCACAAAATCCAACAGTGTCCACAAGTGTGTTCAGAAATTCTACATCTCCCCTGTCCTATAGTGACATTTTTCACACCTGCGACATTGAGCCTGTGACAAAGCGGTGTGATATTCACTGGGCATCACACAATCCAACAGTGTCCACAAGTGTGTTCAGAAATTCTACATCTCCCCTGTCCTATAGTGACATTTTTCACACCTGTGACATTGAGACTTTGACATAGCGGTGTGATGTTCACTGGGCCTCACACAATCCAACAGTGTCCACAAGTGTGTTCAGAAATTCTATGTCTCCCCTGTCCTATAGTGACATTTTTCACACCTGCGACATTGAGCCTGTGACATAGCGGTGTGATATTCACTGGGTCTCACACAATCCAATAGTGTCCACAAGTGTGTTCAGAAATTCTACATCTCCCCTGTCCTATAGTGACATTTTTCACACCTGCGACATTGAGTCTGTTACATAGCGGTGTGATATTCACTGGGCCTCACACAATCTAACAGTGTCCACAAGTGTGTTCAGAAATTCTACATCTCCCCTGTCCTATAGTGACATTTTTCACACCTGTGACATTGAGACTGTGACATAGCGGTGTGATATTCACTGGGCCTCACACAATCCAACAGTGTCCACAAGTGTGTTCAGAAATTCTACATCTCCACTGTCCTATAGTGACATTTTTCACACCTGCGACATTGAGACTGTGACATAGCGGTGTGATATTCACTGGGCCTCACACAATCCAACAGTGTCCACAAGTGTGTTCAGAAATTCTACATTTCTCCTGTCCTATAGTGACATTTTTCACACCTGCGACATTGAGCCTGTGACATAGCGGTGTGATATTCACTGGGCCTCACACAATCCAACAGTGTCCACAAGTGTGTTCTGAAATTTTACATCTCCCCTGTCCTATAGTGACATTTTTCACACCTGCGACATTGAGCCTGTGACATAGTGGTGTGATATTCATTGGGCCTCACCAATCCAACAGTGTCCACAAGTGTGTTCAGAAATTCTACATCTCCCCTGTCCTATAGTGACATTTTTCACACCTGCGACATTGAGCCTGTGACATAGCGGTGTGATATTCACTGGGCCTCACACAATCCAACAGTGTCCACAAATGTGTTCAGAAATTCTACATCTCCCCTGTCCTATAGTGACATTTTTCACTTCTGTGACAAAGCGGTGTGATATTCACTGGGCCTCACACAATCCAACAGTGTCCACAAGTGTGTTCAGAAATTCTACATCTCCCCTGTCCTATAGTGACATTTTTCTCACCTGCGACACTGAGCCTGTGACACAGCGGTGTGAAATTCACTGGTACTCACACAATCCAACAGTGTCCACAAGTGTGTTCAGAAATTCTACATCTCCCCTGTCCTATAGTGACATTTTTCACACCTGCGACATTGAGACTGTGACATAGCGGTGTGATATTCACTGGGCCTCACACAATCCAACAGTGTCCACAAGTGTGTTCAGAAATTCTACATCTCCCCTGTCCTATAGTGACATTTTTCACACCTGCGACATTGAGCCTGTGACATAGCGGTGTGATATTCACTGGGCCTCACACAATCCAACAGTGTCAACAAGTGTGTTCAGAAATTCTACATCTCCCCTGTCCTATAGTGACATTTTTCACACCTGTGACATTGAGACTGTGACATAGCGGTGTGATATTCACTGGGCCTCATACAATCCAACAGTGTCCAGAAGTGTGTTCAGAAATTCTACATCTCCCCTGTCCTATAGTGACATTTTTCACACCTGCGACATTGAGCCTGTGACATAGCGGTGTGATATTCACTGGGCCTCACACAATCCAACAGTGTCCACAAGTGTGCTCAGAAATTCTACATCTCCCCTGTCCTATAGTGACATTTTTCACACCAGCGACATTGAGCCTGTGGCATAGCGGTGTGATATTCACTGGGCCTCACACAATCCAACAGTGTCCACAAGTGTGTTCAGAAATTCTACATCTCCCCTGTCCTATAGTGACATTTTTCACACCAGTGACATTGAGCCTGTGGCATAGCGGTGTGATATTCACTGGGCCTCACACAATCCAACAGTGTCCACAAGTGTGTTCAGAAATTCTACATCTCCCCTGTTCTATAGTGACATTTTTCACACCTGTGACATTGAGACTGTGACATAGCGGTGTGATGTTCACTGGGCCTCACACAATCCAACAGTGTCCACAAGTGTGTTCAGAAATTCCATATCTCCCCTGTCCTATAGTGACATTTTTCACACCTGCGACATTGAGCCTGTGACATAGCGGTGTGATATTCACTGGGTCTCACACAATCCAATAGTGTCCACAAGTGTGTTCAGAAATTCTACATCTCCCGTGTCCTATAGTGACATTTTTCACACCTGCGACATTGAGTCTGTTACATAGCGGTGTGATATTCACTGGGCCTCACACAATCTAACAGTGTCCACAAGTGTGTTCAGAAATTCTACATCTCCCCTGTCCTATAGTGACATTTTTCACACCTGTGACATTGAGACTGTGACTTAGCGGTGTGATATTCACTGGGCCTCACACAATCCAACAGTGTCCACAAGTGTGTTCAGAAATTCTACATCTCCAATGTCCTATAGTGACATTTTTCACACCTGCGACATTGAGACTGTGACATAGCCGTGTGATATTCACTGGGCCTCACACAATCCAACAGTGTCCACAAGTGTGTTCTGAAATTTTACATCTCCCCTGTCCTATAGTGACATTTTTCACACCTGCGACATTGAGCCTGTGACATAGTGGTGTGATATTCATTGGGCCTCACCAATCCAACAGTGTCCACAAGTGTGTTCAGAAATTCTACATCTCCCCTGTCCTATAGTGACATTTTTCACACCTGCGACATTAAGCCTGTGACATAGCGGTGTGATATTCACTGGGCCTCACACAATAGTGTCCACAAATGTGTTCAGAAATTCTACATCTCCCCTGTCCTATAGTGACATTTTTCACTTCTGTGACAAAGCGGTGTGATATTCACTGGGCCTCACACAATCCAACAGTGTCCACAAGTGTGTTCAGAAATTCTACATCTCCCCTGTCCTATAGTGACATTTTTCTCACCTGCGACATTGAGCCTGTGACACAGCGGTGTGATATTCACTGGTCCTCACACAATCCAACAGTGTCCACAAGTGTGTTCAGAAATTCTACATCTCCCCTGTCCTATAGTGACATTTTTCACACCTGCGACATTGAGCCTGTGACAAAGCGGTGTGATATTCACTGGGCATCACACAATCCAACAGTGTCCACAAGTGTGTTCAGAAATTCTACATCTCCCCTGTCCTATAGTGACATTTTTCACACCTGTGACATTGAGACTGTGACATAGCGGTGTGATGTTCACTGGGCCTCACACAATCCAACAGTGTCCACAAGTGTGTTCAGAAATTCTATGTCTCCCCTGTCCTATAGTGACATTTTTCACACCTGCGACATTGAGCCTGTGACATAGCGGTGTGATATTCACTGGGTCTCACACAATCCAATAGTGTCCACAAGTGTGTTCAGAAATTCTACATCTCCCCTGTCCTATAGTGACATTTTTCACACCTGCGACATTGAGTCTGTTACATAGCGGTGTGATATTCACTGGGCCTCACACAATCTAACAGTGTCCACAAGTGTGTTCAGAAATTCTACATCTCCCCTGTCCTATAGTGACATTTTTCACACCTGTGACATTGAGACTGTGACATAGCGGTGTGATATTCACTGGGCCTCACACAATCCAACAGTGTCCACAAGTGTGTTCAGAAATTCTACATCTCCACTGTCCTATAGTGACATTTTTCACACCTGCGACATTGAGACTGTGACATAGCGGTGTGATATTCACTGGGCCTCACACAATCCAACAGTGTCCACAAGTGTGTTCAGAAATTCTACATTTCTCCTGTCCTATAGTGACATTTTTCACACCTGCGACATTGAGCCTGTGACATAGCGGTGTGATATTCACTGGGCCTCACACAATCCAACAGTGTCCACAAGTGTGTTCTGAAATTTTACATCTCCCCTGTCCTATAGTGACATTTTTCACACCTGCGACATTGAGCCTGTGACATAGTGGTGTGATATTCATTGGGCCTCACCAATCCAACAGTGTCCACAAGTGTGTTCAGAAATTCTACATCTCCCCTGTCCTATAGTGACATTTTTCACACCTGCGACATTGAGCCTGTGACATAGCGGTGTGATATTCACTGGGCCTCACACAATCCAACAGTGTCCACAAATGTGTTCAGAAATTCTACATCTCCCCTGTCCTATAGTGACATTTTTCACTTCTGTGACAAAGCGGTGTGATATTCACTGGGCCTCACACAATCCAACAGTGTCCACAAGTGTGTTCAGAAATTCTACATCTCCCCTGTCCTATAGTGACATTTTTCTCACCTGCGACACTGAGCCTGTGACACAGCGGTGTGAAATTCACTGGTACTCACACAATCCAACAGTGTCCACAAGTGTGTTCAGAAATTCTACATCTCCCCTGTCCTATAGTGACATTTTTCACACCTGCGACATTGAGCCTGTGACAAAGCGGTGTGATATTCACTGGGCATCACACAATCCAACAGTGTCCACAAGTGTGTTCAGAATTTCTACATCTCCCCTGTCCTATAGTGACATTTTTCACACCTGTGACATTGAGACTGTGACATAGCGGTGTGATGTTCACTGGGCCTCACACAATCCAACAGTGTCCACAAGTGTGTTCAGAAATTCTATATCTCCCCTGTCCTATAGTGACATTTTTCACACCTGCGACATTGAGCCTGTGACATAGCGGTGTGATATTCACTGGGTCTCACACAATCCAACAGTGTCCACAAGTGTGTTCAGAAATTCTACATCTCCCCTGTCCTATAGTGCCATTTTTCACACTTGCGACATTCAGTCTGTTACATAGCGGTGTGATATTCACTGGGCCTCACACAATCCAACAGTGTCCACAAGTGTGTTCAGAAATTCTACATCTCCCCTGTCCTATAGTGACATTTTTCACACCTGTGACATTGAGACTGTGACATAGCGGTGTGATATTCACTGGGCCTCACACAATCCAACAGTGTCCACAAGTGTGTTCAGAAATTCTACATCTCCCCTGTCCTATAGTGACATTTTTCACACCTGTGACATTGAGCCTGTGACATAGCTGTGTGATATTCACTGGGCCTCACACAATCCAACAGTGTCCACAAGTGTGTTCTGAAATTTTACATCTCCCCTGTCCTATAGTGACATTTTTCACACCTGCGACATTGAGCCTGTGACATAGTGGTGTGATATTCACTGGGCCTCACCAATCCAACAGTGTCCACAAGTGTGTTCAGAAATTCTACATCTCCCCTGTCCTATAGTGACATTTTTCACACCTGCGACATTGAGCCTGTGACATAGCGGTGTGATATTCACTGGGCCTCACACAATCCAACAGTGTCCACAAATGAGTTCAAAAATTCTACATCTCCCCTGTCCTATAGTGACATTTTTCACTTCTGTGATATAGCGGTGTGATATTCACTGGGCCTCACACAATCCAACAGTGTCCACAAGTGTGTTCTGAAATTTTACATCTCCCCTGTCCTATAGTGACATTTTTCACACCTGCGACATTGAGCCTGTGACATAGTGGTGTGATATTCACTGGGCCTCACCAATCCAACAGTGTCCACAAGTGTGTTCAGAAATTCTACATCTCCCCTGTCCTATAGTGACATTTTTCACACCTGGAACATTGAGCCTGTGACATAGCGGTGTGATATTCACTGGGCCTCACACAATTCAACAGTGTCCACAAATGTGTTCAGAAATTCTACATCTCCCCTGTCCTATAGTGACATTTTTCACTTCTCTGACATAGCGGTGTGATATTCACTGGGCCTCACACAATCCAACAGTGTCCACAAGTGTGTTCAGAAATTCTACATCTCCCCTGTCCTATAGTGACATTTTTCTCACCTGCGACATTGAGCCTGTGACACAGCGGTGAGATATTCACTGGTCCTCACACAATCCAACAGTGTCCACAAGTGTGTTCAGAAATTCTACATCTCCCCTGTCCTATAGTGACATTTTTCACACCTGCGACATTGAGCCTGTGACAAAGCGGTGTGATATTCACTGGGCCTCACACAATCCAACTGTGTCCACAAGTGTGTTCAGAAATTCTACATCTCCCCTGTCCTATAGTGACATTTTTGACACGTACGACATTGAGCCTGTGACATAGCGGTGTGATATTCACTGGGCCTCACACAATCCAACAGTGTCCACAAGTGTGTTCAGAAATTCTACATCTCCCCTGTCCTATAGTGACATTTTTGACACGTACGACATTGAGCCTGTGACATAGCGGTGTGATATTCACTGGGCCTCACACAATCCAACAGTGTCCACAAGTGTGTTCAGAAATTCTACATCTCCCCTGTCCTATAGTGACATTTTTCACACCTGCGACATTGAGACTGTGACATAGCGGTGTGATATTCACTGGGCCTCACACAATCCAACAGTGTCCACAAGTGTGTTCAGAAATTCTACATCTCCCCTGTCCTATAGTGACATTTTTCACACCTGCGACATTGAGCCTGTGACATAGCGGTGTGATATTCACTGGGCCTCACACAATCCAACAGTGTCAACAAGTGTGTTCAGAAATTCTACATCTCCCCTGTCCTATAGTGACATTTTTCACACCTGTGACATTGAGACTGTGACATAGCGGTGTGATATTCACTGGGCCTCATACAATCCAACAGTGTCCAGAAGTGTGTTCAGAAATTCTACATCTCCCCTGTCCTATAGTGACATTTTTCACACCTGCGACATTGAGCCTGTGACATAGCGGTGTGATATTCACTGGGCCTCACACAATCCAACAGTGTCCACAAGTGTGCTCAGAAATTCTACATCTCCCCTGTCCTATAGTGACATTTTTCACACCAGCGACATTGAGCCTGTGGCATAGCGGTGTGATATTCACTGGGCCTCACACAATCCAACAGTGTCCACAAGTGTGTTCAGAAATTCTACATCTACCCTGTCCTATAGTGACATTTTTCACACCAGTGACATTGAGCCTGTGGCATAGCGGTGTGATATTCACTGGGCCTCACACAATCCAACAGTGTCCACAAGTGTGTTCAGAAATTCTACATCTCCCCTGTTCTATAGTGACATTTTTCACACCTGTGACATTGAGACTGTGACATAGCGGTGTGATGTTCACTGAGCCTCACACAATCCAACAGTGTCCACAAGTGTGTTCAGAAATTCCATATCTCCCCTGTCCTATAGTGACATTTTTCACACCTGCGACATTGAGCCTGTGACATAGCGGTGTGATATTCACTGGGTCTCACACAATCCAATAGTGTCCACAAGTGTGTTCAGAAATTCTACATCTCCCGTGTCCTATAGTGACATTTTTCACACCTGCGACATTGAGTCTGTTACATAGCGGTGTGATATTCACTGGGCCTCACACAATCTAACAGTGTCCACAAGTGTGTTCAGAAATTCTACATCTCCCCTGTCCTATAGTGACATTTTTCACACCTGTGACATTGAGACTGTGACTTAGCGGTGTGATATTCACTGGGCCTCACACAATCCAACAGTGTCCACAAGTGTGTTCAGAAATTCTACATCTCCAATGTCCTATAGTGACATTTTTCACACCTGCGACATTGAGACTGTGACATAGCCGTGTGATATTCACTGGGCCTCACACAATCCAACAGTGTCCACAAGTGTGTTCTGAAATTTTACATCTCCCCTGTCCTATAGTGACATTTTTCACACCTGCGACATTGAGCCTGTGACATAGTGGTGTGATATTCATTGGGCCTCACCAATCCAACAGTGTCCACAAGTGTGTTCAGAAATTCTACATCTCCCCTGTCCTATAGTGACATTTTTCACACCTGCGACATTAAGCCTGTGACATAGCGGTGTGATATTCACTGGGCCTCACACAATAGTGTCCACAAATGTGTTCAGAAATTCTACATCTCCCCTGTCCTATAGTGACATTTTTCACTTCTGTGACAAAGCGGTGTGATATTCACTGGGCCTCACACAATCCAACAGTGTCCACAAGTGTGTTCAGAAATTCTACATCTCCCCTGTCCTATAGTGACATTTTTCTCACCTGCGACATTGAGCCTGTGACACAGCGGTGTGATATTCACTGGTCCTCACACAATCCAACAGTGTCCACAAGTGTGTTCAGAAATTCTACATCTCCCCTGTCCTATAGTGACATTTTTCACACCTGCGACATTGAGCCTGTGACAAAGCGGTGTGATATTCACTGGGCATCACACAATCCAACAGTGTCCACAAGTGTGTTCAGAAATTCTACATCTCCCCTGTCCTATAGTGACATTTTTCACACCTGTGACATTGAGACTGTGACATAGCGGTGTGATGTTCACTGGGCCTCACACAATCCAACAGTGTCCACAAGTGTGTTCAGAAATTCTATGTCTCCCCTGTCCTATAGTGACATTTTTCACACCTGCGACATTGAGCCTGTGACATAGCGGTGTGATATTCACTGGGTCTCACACAATCCAATAGTGTCCACAAGTGTGTTCAGAAATTCTACATCTCCCCTGTCCTATAGTGACATTTTTCACACCTGCGACATTGAGTCTGTTACATAGCGGTGTGATATTCACTGGGCCTCACACAATCTAACAGTGTCCACAAGTGTGTTCAGAAATTCTACATCTCCCCTGTCCTATAGTGACATTTTTCACACCTGTGACATTGAGACTGTGACATAGCGGTGTGATATTCACTGGGCCTCACACAATCCAACAGTGTCCACAAGTGTGTTCAGAAATTCTACATCTCCACTGTCCTATAGTGACATTTTTCACACCTGCGACATTGAGACTGTGACATAGCGGTGTGATATTCACTGGGCCTCACACAATCCAACAGTGTCCACAAGTGTGTTCAGAAATTCTACATTTCTCCTGTCCTATAGTGACATTTTTCACACCTGCGACATTGAGCCTGTGACATAGCGGTGTGATATTCACTGGGCCTCACACAATCCAACAGTGTCCACAAGTGTGTTCTGAAATTTTACATCTCCCCTGTCCTATAGTGACATTTTTCACACCTGCGACATTGAGCTTGTGACATAGTGGTGTGATATTCATTGGGCCTCACCAATCCAACAGTGTCCACAAGTGTGTTCAGAAATTCTACATCTCCCCTGTCCTATAGTGACATTTTTCACACCTGCGACATTGAGCCTGTGACATAGCGGTGTGATATTCACTGGGCCTCACACAATCCAACAGTGTCCACAAATGTGTTCAGAAATTCTACATCTCCCCTGTCCTATAGTGACATTTTTCACTTCTGTGACAAAGCGGTGTGATATTCACTGGGCCTCACACAATCCAACAGTGTCCACAAGTGTGTTCAGAAATTCTACATCTCCCCTGTCCTATAGTGACATTTTTCTCACCTGCGACACTGAGCCTGTGACACAGCGGTGTGAAATTCACTGGTACTCACACAATCCAACAGTGTCCACAAGTGTGTTCAGAAATTCTACATCTCCCCTGTCCTATAGTGACATTTTTCACACCTGCGACATTGAGCCTGTGACAAAGCGGTGTGATATTCACTGGGCATCACACAATCCAACAGTGTCCACAAGTGTGTTCAGAATTTCTACATCTCCCCTGTCCTATAGTGACATTTTTCACACCTGTGACATTGAGACTGTGACATAGCGGTGTGATGTTCACTGGGCCTCACACAATCCAACAGTGTCCACAAGTGTGTTCAGAAATTCTATATCTCCCCTGTCCTATAGTGACATTTTTCACACCTGCGACATTGAGCCTGTGACATAGCGGTGTGATATTCACTGGGTCTCACACAATCCAACAGTGTCCACAAGTGTGTTCAGAAATTCTACATCTCCCCTGTCCTATAGTGCCATTTTTCACACTTGCGACATTCAGTCTGTTACATAGCGGTGTGATATTCACTGGGCCTCACACAATCCAACAGTGTCCACAAGTGTGTTCAGAAATTCTACATCTCCCCTGTCCTATAGTGACATTTTTCACACCTGTGACATTGAGACTGTGACATAGCGGTGTGATATTCACTGGGCCTCACACAATCCAACAGTGTCCACAAGTGTGTTCAGAAATTCTACATCTCCCCTGTCCTATAGTGACATTTTTCACACCTGCGACATTGAGACTGTGACATAGCGGTGTGATATTCACTGGGCCTCACACAATCCAACAGTGTCCACAAGTGTGTTCAGAAATTCTACATTTCCCCTGTCCTATAGTGACATTTTTCACACCTGCGACATTGAGCCTGTGACATAGCGGTGTGATATTCACTGGGCCTCACACAATCCAACAGTGTCCACAAGTGTGTTCTGAAATTTTACATCTCCCCTGTCCTATAGTGACATTTTTCACACCTGCGACATTGAGCCTGTGACATAGTGGTGTGATATTCACTGGGCCTCACCAATCCAACAGTGTCCACAAGTGTGTTCAGAAATTCTACATCTCCCCTGTCCTATAGTGACATTTTTCACACCTGCGACATTGAGCCTGTGACATAGCGGTGTGATATTCACTGGGCCTCACACAATCCAACAGTGTCCACAAATGAGTTCAGAAATTCTACATCTCCCCTGTCCTATAGTGACATTTTTCACTTCTGTGATATAGCGGTGTGATATTCACTGGGCCTCACACAATCCAACAGTGTCCACAAGTGTGTTCAGAAATTCTACATCTCCCCTGTCCTATAGTGACATTTTTCTCACCTGTGACATTGAGCCTGTGACACAGCGGTGTGATATTCACTGGTCCTCACACAATCCAACAGTGTCCACAAGTGTGTTCTGAAATTTTACATCTCCCCTGACCTATAGTGACATTTTTCACACCTGCGACATTGAGCCTGTGACATAGTGGTGTGATATTCACTGGGCCTCACCAATCCAACAGTGTCCACAAGTGTGTTCAGATATTCTACATCTCCCCTGTCCTATAGTGACATTTTTCACACCTGCGACATTGAGCCTGTGACATAGCGGTGTGATATTCACTGGGCCTCACAAAATACAACAGTGTCCACAAGTGTGTTCTGAAATTTTACATCTCCCCTGTCCTATAGTGACATTTTTCACACTTGCGACATTGAGCCTGTGACATAGTGGTGTGATATTCACTGGGCCTCACCAATCCAACAGTGTCCACAAGTGTGTTCAGAAATTCTACATCTCCCCTGTCCTATAGTGACATTTTTCACACCTGCGACATTGAGCCTGTGACATAGCGGTGTGATATTCACTGGGCCTCACCAATCCAACAGTGTCCACAAGTGTGTTCAGAAATTCTACATCTCCCCTCTCCTATAGTGAAATTTTTCACACTTGCGACATTGAGCCTGTGACATAGCGGTGTGATATTCACTGGGCCTCACACAATCCAACAGTGTCCACAAGTGTGCTCAGAAATTCTACATCTCCCCTGTCCTATAGTGACATTTTTCACACCTGCGACATTGAGCCTGTGTCATAGCGATGTGATATTCACTGGGCCTCACACAATCCAACAGTGTCCACAAGTGTGTTCAGAAATTCTACATCTCCCCTGTCCTATAGTGACATTTTTCACACCTGTGACATTGAGACTGTGACATAGCTGTGTGATATTCACTGGGCCTCACACAATCCAACAGTGTCCACAAGTGTGTTCAGAAATTCTACATCTCCCCTGTCCTATAGTGACATTTTTCACACCTGCGACATTGAGACTGTGACATAGCGGTGTGATATTCACTGGGCCTCACACAATCCAACAGTGTCCACAAGTGTGTTCAGAAATTCTACATTTCCCCTGTCCTACAGTGACATTTTTCACACCAGCGACATTGAGCCTGTGGCATAGCGGTGTGATATTCACTAGGCCTCACACAATCCAACAGTGTCCACAAGTGTGTTCAGAAATTCTACATCTCCCCTGTCCTATAGTGACATTTTTCACACCTTTGACATTGAGTCTGTGACATAGCGGTGTGATATTCACTGGGCCTCACACAATCCAACAGTGTCCACAAGTGTGTTCAGAAATTCTACATTTCCCCTGTCCTATAGTGACATTTTTCACACCTGCGACATTGAGCCTGTGACATAGCGGTGTGATATTCACTGGGCATCACACAATCCAACAGTGTCCACAAGTGTGTTCTGAAATTTTACATCTCCCCTGTCCTATAGTGACATTTTTCACACCTGCGACATTGAGCCTGTGACATAGTGGTGTGATATTCACTGGGCCTCACCAATCCAACAGTGTCCACAAGTGTGTTCAGAAATTCTACATCTCCCCTGTCCTATAGTGACATTTTTCACACCTGCGACATTGAGCCTGTGACATAGCGGTGTGATATTCACTGGGCCTCACACAACCCAACAGTGTCCACAAATGTGTTCAGAAATTCTACATCTCCCGTGTCCTATAGTGACATTTTTCACTTCTGTGACATAGCGGTGTGATATTCACTGGGCCTCACACAATCCAACAGTGTCCACAAGTGTGTTCAGAAATTCTACATCTCCCCTGTCCTATAGTGACATTTTTCTCACCTGCGACATTGAGCCTGTGACACAGCGGTGTGATATTCACTGGTCCTCACACAATCCAACAGTGTCCACAAGTGTGTTCTGAAATTTTACATCTCCCCTGTCCTATAGTGACATTTTTCACACCTGCGACATTGAGCCTGTGACATAGTGGTGTGATATTCACTGGGCCTCACCAATCCAGCAGTGTCCACAAGTGTGTTCAGAAATTCTACATCTCCCCTGTCCTATAGTGACATTTTTCACACCTGCGACATTGAGCCTGTGACATAGCGGTGTGATATTCACTGGACCTCACACAATACAACAGTGTCCACAAGTGTGTTCTGAAATTTTACATCTCCCCTGTCCTATAGTGACATTTTTCACACCTGCGACATTGAGCCTGTGACATAGTGGTGTGATATTCACTGGGCCTCACCAATCCAGCAGTGTCCACAAGTGTGTTCAGAAATTCTACATCTCCCCTGTCCTATAGTGCCATTTTTCACACTTGCGACATTCAGTCTGTTACATAGCGGTGTGATATTCACTGGGCCTCACACAATCCAACAGTGTCCACAAGTGTGTTCAGAAATTCTACATCTCCCCTGTCCTATAGTGACATTTTTCACACCTGTGACATTGAGACTGTGACATAGCGGTGTGATATTCACTGGGCCTCACACAATCCAACAGTGTCCACAAGTGTGTTCAGAAATTCTACATCTCCCCTGTCCTATAGTGACATTTTTCACACCTGCGACATTGAGACTGTGACATAGCGGTGTGATATTCACTGGGCCTCACACAATCCAACAGTGTCCACAAGTGTGTTCAGAAATTCTACATTTCCCCTGTCCTATAGTGACATTTTTCACACCTGCGACATTGAGCCTGTGACATAGCGGTGTGATATTCACTGGGCCTCACACAATCCAACAGTGTCCACAAGTGTGTTCTGAAATTTTACATCTCCCCTGTCCTATAGTGACATTTTTCACACCTGCGACATTGAGCCTGTGACATAGTGGTGTGATATTCACTGGGCCTCACCAATCCAACATTGTCCACAAGTGTGTTCAGAAATTCTACATCTCCCCTGTCCTATAGTGACATTTTTCACACCTGCGACATTGAGCCTGTGACATAGCGGTGTGATATTCACTGGGCCTCACACAATCCAACAGTGTCCACAAATGAGTTCAGAAATTCTACATCTCCCCTGTCCTATAGTGACATTTTTCACTTCTGTGATATAGCGGTGTGATATTCACTGGGCCTCACACAATCCAACAGTGTCCACAAGTGTGTTCAGAAATTCTACATCTCCCCTGTCCTATAGTGACATTTTTCTCACCTGTGACATTGAGCCTGTGACACAGCGGTGTGATATTCACTGGTCCTCACACAATCCAACAGTGTCCACAAGTGTGTTCTGAAATTTTACATCTCCCCTGACCTATAGTGACATTTTTCACACCTGCGACATTGAGCCTGTGACATAGTGGTGTGATATTCACTGGGCCTCACCAATCCAACAGTGTCCACAAGTGTGTTCAGATATTCTACATCTCCCCTGTCCTATAGTGACATTTTTCACACCTGCGACATTGAGCCTGTGACATAGCGGTGTGATATTCACTGGGCCTCACAAAATACAACAGTGTCCACAAGTGTGTTCTGAAATTTTACATCTCCCCTGTCCTATAGTGACATTTTTCACACTTGCGACATTGAGCCTGTGACATAGTGGTGTGATATTCACTGGGCCTCACCAATCCAACAGTGTCCACAAGTGTGTTCAGAAATTCTACATCTCCCCTGTCCTATAGTGACATTTTTCACACCTTTGACATTGAGACTGTGACATAGCGGTGTGATATTCACTGGGCCTCACACAATCCAACAGTGTCCACAAGTGTGTTCAGAAATTCTACATCTCCCCTGTCCTATAGTGACATTTTTCACACCTGCGACATTGAGCCTGTGACATAGCGGTGTGATATTCACTGGGCCTCACCAATCCAACAGTGTCCACAAGTGTGTTCAGAAATTCTACATCTCCCCTCTCCTATAGTGAAATTTTTCACACTTGCGACATTGAGCCTGTGACATAGCGGTGTGATATTCACTGGGCCTCACACAATCCAACAGTGTCCACAAGTGTGCTCAGAAATTCTACATCTCCCCTGTCCTATAGTGACATTTTTCACACCTGCGACATTGAGCCTGTGTCATAGCGATGTGATATTCACTGGGCCTCACACAATCCAACAGTGTCCACAAGTGTGTTCAGAAATTCTACATCTCCCCTGTCCTATAGTGACATTTTTCACACCTGTGACATTGAGACTGTGACATAGCTGTGTGATATTCACTGGGCCTCACACAATCCAACAGTGTCCACAAGTGTGTTCAGAAATTCTACATCTCCCCTGTCCTATAGTGACATTTTTCACACCTGCGACATTGAGACTGTGACATAGCGGTGTGATATTCACTGGGCCTCACACAATCCAACAGTGTCCACAAGTGTGTTCAGAAATTCTACATTTCCCCTGTCCTATAGTGACATTTTTCACACCTGCGACATTGAGCCTGTGACATAGCGGTGTGATATTCACTGGGCCTCACACAATCCAACAGTGTCCACAAGTGTGTTCTGAAATTTTACATCTCCCCTGTCCTATAGTGACATTTTTCACACCTGCGACATTGAGCCTGTGACATAGTGGTGTGATATTCACTGGGCCTCACCAATCCAACAGTGTCCACAAGTGTGTTCAGAAATTCTACATCTCCCCTGTCCTATAGTGACATTTTTCACACCTGCGACATTGAGCCTGTGACATAGCGGTGTGATATTCACTGGGCCTCACACAACCCAACAGTGTCCACAAATGTGTTCAGAAATTCTACATCTCCCGTGTCCTATAGTGACATTTTTCACTTCTGTGACATAGCGGTGTGATATTCACTGGGCCTCACACAATCCAACAGTGTCCACAAGTGTGTTCAGAAATTCTACATCTCCCCTGTCCTATAGTGACATTTTTCTCACCTGCGACATTGAGCCTGTGACACAGCGGTGTGATATTCACTGGTCCTCACACAATCCAACAGTGTCCACAAGTGTGTTCTGAAATTTTACATCTCCCCTGTCCTATAGTGACATTTTTCACACCTGCGACATTGAGCCTGTGACATAGTGGTGTGATATTCACTGGGCCTCACCAATCCAGCAGTGTCCACAAGTGTGTTCAGAAATTCTACATCTCCCCTGTCCTATAGTGACATTTTTCACACCTGCGACATTGAGCCTGTGACATAGCGGTGTGATATTCACTGGACCTCACACAATACAACAGTGTCCACAAGTGTGTTCTGAAATTTTACATCTCCCCTGTCCTATAGTGACATTTTTCACACCTGCGACATTGAGCCTGTGACATAGTGGTGTGATATTCACTGGGCCTCACCAATCCAGCAGTGTCCACAAGTGTGTTCAGAAATTCTCCATCTCCCCTGTCCTATAGTGACATTTTTCACACCTTTGACATTGAGACTGTGACATAGCGGTGTGATATTCACTGGGCCTCACACAATCCAACAGTGTCCACAAGTGTGTTCAGAAATTCTACATCTCCCCTGTCCTATAGTGACATTTTTCACACCTGCGACATTGAGCCTGTGACATAGCGGTGTGATATTCACTGGGCCTCACCAATCCAACAGGGTCCACAAGTGTGTTCAGAAATTCTACATCTCCCCTGTCCTATAGTGACATTTTTCACACCTGCGACATTGAGCCTGTGACATAGCGGTGTGATATTCACTGGGCCTCACACAATCCAACAGTGTCCACAAGTGTGCTCAGAAATTCTGCATCTCCCCTGTCCTATAGTGACATTTTTCACACCTGCGACATTGAGCCTGTGTCATAGCGATGTGATATTCACTGGGCCTCATACAATCCAACAGTGTCCACAAGTGTGTTCAGAAATTCTACATCTCCCCTGTCCTATAGTGACATTTTTCACACCTGTGACATTGAGACTGTGACATAGCGGTGTGATATTCACTGGGCCTCACACAATCCAACAGTGTCCACAAGTGTGTTCAGAAATTCTACATCTCCCCTGTCCTATAGTGACATTTTTCACACCTGCGACATTGAGACAGTGACATAGCGGTGTGATATTCACTGGGCCTCACACAATCCAACAGTGTCCACAAGTGTGTTCAGAAATTCTACATCTCCCCTGTCCTACAGTGACATTTTTCACACCAGCGACATTGAGCCTGTGGCATAGCGGTGTGATATTCACTAGGCCTCACACAATCCAACAGTGTCCACAAGTGTGTTCAGAAATTCTACATCTCCCCTGTCCTATAGTGACATTTTGCACACACCTTTGACATTGAGTCTGTGACATAGCGGTGTGATATTCACTGGGCCTCACACAATCCAACAGTGTCCACAAGTGTGTTCAGAAATTCTACATTTCCCCTGTCCTATAGTGACATTTTTCACACCTGCGACATTGAGCCTGTGACATAGCGGTGTGATATTCACTGGGCCTCACACAATCCAACAGTGTCCACAAGTGTGTTCTGAAATTTTACATCTCCCCTGTCCTATAGTGACATTTTTCACACCTGCGACATTGAGCCTGTGACATAGTGGTGTGATATTCACTGGGCCTCACCAATCCAACAGTGTCCACAAGTGTGTTCAGAAATTCTACATCTCCCCTGTCCTATAGTGACATTTTTCACACCTGCGACATTGAGCCTGTGACATAGCGGTGTGATATTCACTGGGCCTCACACAATTCAACAGTGTCCACAAATGTGTTCAGAAATTCTACATCTCCCCTGTCCTATAGTGACATTTTTCACTTCTGTGACATAGCGGTGTGATATTCACTGGGCCTCACACAATCCAACAGTGTCCACAAGTGTGTTCAGAAATTCTACATCTCCCCTGTCCTATAGTGAAATTTTTCACACCTGCGACATTGAGCCTGTGACAAAGCGGTGTGATATTCACTGGGCCTCACACAATCCAACAGTGTCCACAAGTGTGTTCAGAAATTCTACATCTCCCCTGTCCTATAGTGACATTTTTGACACGTACGACATTGAGCCTGTGACATAGCGGTGTGATATTCTCTGGGCCTCACACAATCCAACTGTGTCCACAAGTGTGCTCAGAAATTCTACATCTCCCCTGTCCTATAGTGACATTTTTCACACCTGCGACATTGAGCCTGTGTCATAGCGATGTGATATTCACTGGGCCTCACACAATCCAACAGTGTCCACAAGTGTGTTCAGAAATTCTACATCTCCCCTGTCCTATAGTGACATTTTTCACACCAGCAACATTGAGCCTGTGGCATAGCGGTGTGATATTCACTGGGCCTCACACAATCCAACAGTGTCCACAAGTGTGTTCAGAAATTCTACATCTCCCCTGTCCTATAGTGACATTTTTCACACCAGTGACATTGAGCCTGTGGCATAGCGGTGTGATATTCACTGGGCCTCACACAATCCAACAGTGTCCACAAGTGTGTTCAGAAATTCTACATCTCCCCTGTCGTATAGTGACATTTTTCACACCTGTGACATTGAGACTGTGACATAGCGGTGTGATGTTCACTGGGCCTCACACAATCCAACAGTGTCCACAAGTGTGTTCAGAAATTCTATATCTCCCCTGTCCTATAGTGACATTTTTCACACCTGCGACATTGAGCCTGTGACATAGCGGTGTGTTATTCACTGGGTCTCACACAATCCAATAGTGTCCACAAGTGTGTTCAGAAATTCTACATCTCCCCTGTCCTATAGTGACATTTTTCACACCTGCGAAATTGAGTCTGTTACATAGCGGTGTGATATTCACTGGGCCTCACACAATCCAACAGTGTCCACAAGTGTGTTCAGAAATTCTACATCTCCCCTGTCCTATTGTGACATTTTTCACACCTGTGACATTGAGACTGTGACATAGCGGTGTGATATTCACTGGGCCTCACACAATCCAACAGTGTCCACAAGTGTGTTCAGAAATTCTACATCTCCACTGTCCTATAGTGACATTTTTCACACCTGCGACATTGAGACTGTGACATAGCGGTGTGATATTCACTGGGCCTCACACAATCCAACAGTGTCCATAAGTGTGTTCAGAAATTCTACATTTCCCCTGTCCTATAGTGACATTTTTCACACCTGCGACATTGAGCCTGTGACATAGCGGAGTGATATTCACTGGGCCTCACACAATCCAACAGTGTCCACAAGTGTGTTCTGAAATTTTACATCTCCCCTGTCCTATAGTGAAATTTTTCACACCTGCGACATTGAGCCTGTGACATAGTGGTGTGATATACATTGGGCCTCACTAATCCAACAGTGTCCACAAGTGTGTTCAGAAATTCTACATCTCCCCTGTCCTATAGTGACATTTTTCACACCTGCGACATTGAGCCTGTGACATAGCGGTGTGATATTCACTGGGCCTCACACAATCCAACAGTGTCCACAAATGTGTTCAGAAATTCTACATCTCCCCTGTCCTATAGTGACATTTTTCACTTCTGTGACGTGTGATATTCACTGGGCCTCACACAATCCAACAGTGTCCACAAGTGTGTTCAGAAATTCTACATCTCCACTGTCCTATAGTGACATTTTTCACACCTGCGACATTGAACCTGTGACATAGTGGTGTGATATTCACTGGGCCTTACCAATCCAGCAGTGTCCACAAGTGTGTTCAGAAATTCTACATCTCCCCTGTCCTATAGTGACATTTTTCACACCTGCGACATTGAGCCTGTGACATAGCGGTGTGATATTCACTGGACCTCACACAATACAACAGTGTCCACAAGTGTGTTCTGAAATTTTACATCTCCCCTGTCCTATAGTGACATTTTTCACACCTGCGACATTGAGCCTGTGACATAGTGGTGTGATATTCACTGGGCCTCACCAATCCAACAGTGTCCACAAGTGAGTTCAGAAATTCTCCATCTCCCCTGTCCTATAGTGACATTTTTCACACCTTTGACATTGAGACTGTGACATAGCGGTGTGATATTCACTGGGCCTCACACAATCCAACAGTGTCCACAAGTGTGTTCAGAAATTCTACATCTCCCCTGTCCTAGAGTGACATTTTTCACACCTGCGACATTGAGCCTGTGACATAGCGGTGTGATAATAACTGGGCCTCACCAATCCAACAGTGTCCACAAGTGTGTTCAGAAATTCTACATCTCCCCTGTCCTATAGTGACATTTTTCACACCTGCGACATTGAGCCTGTGACATAGCGGTGTGATATTCACTGGGCCTCACACAATCCAACAGTGTCCACAAGTGTGCTCAGAAATTCTACATCTCCCCTGTCCTATAGTGACATTTTTCACACCTGCGACATTGAGCCTGTGTCATAGCGATGTGATATTCACTGGGCCTCATACAATCCAACAGTGTCCACAAGTGTGTTCAGAAATTCTACATCTCCCCTGTCCTATAGTGACATTTTTCACACCTGTGACATTGAGACTGTGACATAGCGGTGTGATATTCACTGGGCCTCACACAATCCAACAGTGTCCACAAGTGTGTTCAGAAATTCTACATCTCCCCTGTCCTATAGTGACATTTTTCACACCTGCGACATTGAGACTGTGACATAGCGGTGTGATATTCACTGGGCCTCACACAATCCAACAGTGTCCACAAGTGTGTTCAGAAATTCTACATCTCCCCTGTCCTACAGTGACATTTTTCACACCAGCGACATTGAGCCTGTGGCATAGCGGTGTGATATTCACTAGGCCTCACACAATCCAACAGTGTCCACAAGTGTGTTCAGAAATTCTACATCTCCCCTGTCCTATAGTGACATTTTGCACACACCTTTGACATTGAGTCTGTGATATAGCGGTGTGATATTCACTGGGCCTCACACAATCCAACAGTGTCCACAAGTGTGTTCAGAAATTCTACATTTCCCCTGTCCTATAGTGACATTTTTCACACCTGCGACATTGAGCCTGTGACATAGCGGTGTGATATTCACTGGGCCTCACACAATCCAACAGTGTCCACAAGTGTGTTCTGAAATTTTACATCTCCCCTGTCCTATAGTGACATTTTTCACACCTGCGACATTGAGCCTGTGACATAGTGGTGTGATATTCACTGGGCCTCACCAATCCAACAGTGTCCACAAGTGTGTTCAGAAATTCTACATCTCCCCTGTCCTATAGTGACATTTTTCACACCTGCGACATTGAGCCTGTGACATAGCGGTGTGATATTCACTGGGCCTCACACAATTCAACAGTGTCCACAAATGTGTTCAGAAATTCTTCATCTCCCCTGTCCTATAGTGACATTTTTCACTTCTGTGACATAGCGGTGTGATATTCACTGGGCCTCACACAATCCAACAGTGTCCACAAGTGTGTTCAGAAATTCTACATCTCCCCTGTCCTATAGTGACATTTTTCACACCTGCGACATTGAGCCTGTGACAAAGCGGTGTGATATTCACTGGGACTCACACAATCCAACAGTGTCCACAAGTGTGTTCAGAAATTCTACATCTCCCCTGTCCTATAGTGACATTTTTAACACGTACGACATTGAGCCTGTGACATAGCGATGTGATATTCACTGGGCCTCACACAATCCAACAGTGTCCACAAGTGTGTTCAGAAATTCTACATCTCCCCTGTCCTATAGTGACATTTTTGACACGTACGACATTGAGCCTGTGACATAGCGGTGTGATATTCACTGGGCCTCACACAATCCAACAGTGTCCACAAGTGTGTTCAGAAATTCTACATCTCCCCTGTCCTATAGTGACATTTTTCACACCTGCGACATTGAGACTGTGACATAGCGGTGTGATATTCACTGGGCCTCACACAATCCAACAGTGTCCACAAGTGTGTTCAGAAATTCTACATCTCCCCTGTCCTATAGTGACATTTTTCACACCTGCGACATTGAGCCTGTGACATAGCGGTGTGATATTCACTGGGCCTTACACAATCCAACAGTGTCAACAAGTGTGTTCAGAAATTCTACATCTCCCCTGTCCTATAGTGACATTTTTCACACCTGTGACATTGAGACTGTGACATAGCGGTGTGATATTCACTGGGCCTCATACAATCCAACAGTGTCCAGAAGTGTGTTCAGAAATTCTACATCTCCCCTGTCCTATAGTGACATTTTTCACACCTGCGACATTGAGCCTGTGACATAGCGGTGTGATATTCACTGGGCCTCACACAATCCAACAGTGTCCACAAGTGTGCTCAGAAATTCTACATCTCCCCTGTCCTATAGTGACATTTTTCACACCTGCGACATTGAGCCTGTGTCATAGCGATGTGATATTCACTGGGCCTCACACAATCCAACAGTGTCCACAAGTGTGTTCAGAAATTCTACATCTCCCCTGTCCTATAGTGACATTTTTCACACCAGCGACATTGAGCCTGTGGCATAGCGGTGTGATATTCACTGGGCCTCACACAATCCAACAGTGTCCACAAGTGTGTTCAGAAATTCTACATCCCCCCTGTCCTATAGTGACATTTTTCTCACCTGCGACATTGAGACTGTGACATAGTGGTGTGATATTCACTGGGCCTCACACAATCCAACAGTGTCCACAAGTGTGTTCAGAAATTCTACATCTCCCCTGTACTATAGTCACATTTTTCACACCTGTGACATTGAGACTGTGACATAGCGGTGTGATGTTCACTGGGCCTCACACAATCCAACAGTGTCCACAAGTGTGTTCAGAAATTCTATATCTCCCCTGTCCTATAGTGACATTTTTCACACCTGCGACATTGAGCCTGTGACATAGCGGTGTGATATTCACTGGGTCTCACACAATCCAATAGTGTCCACAAGTGTGTTCAGAAATTCTACATCTCCGCTGTCCTATAGTGACATTTTTCACACCTGCGACATTGAGTCTGTTACATAGCGGTGTGATATTCACTGGGCCTCACACAATCCAACAGTGTCCACAAGTGTGTTCAGAAATTCTACATCTCCCCTGTCCTATAGTGACATTTTTCACACCTGTGACATTGAGACTGTGACATAGCGGTGTGATATTAACTGGGCCTCACACAATCCAACAGTGTCCACAAGTGTGTTCAGAAATTCTACATCTCCACTGTCCTATAGTGACATTTTTCACACCTGCGACATTGAGACTGTGACATAGCGGTGTGATATTCACTGGGCCTCACACAATCCAACAGTGTCCATAAGTGTGTTCAGAAATTCTACATTTCCCCTGTCCTATAGTGACATTTTTCACACCTGCGACATTGAGCCTGTGACATAGCGGTGTGATATTCACTGGGCCTCACACAATCCAACAGTGTCCACAAGTGTGTTCTGAAATTTTACATCTCCCCTGTCCTATAGTGACATTTTTCACACCTGCGACATTGAGCCTGTGACATAGTGGTGTGATAAACATTGGGTCTCACCAATCCAACAGTGTCCACAAGTGTGTTCAGAAATTCTACATCTCCCCTGTCCTATAGTGACATTTTTCACTTCTGTGACAAAGCGGTGTGATATTTACTGGGCCTCACACAATCCAACAGTGTCCACAAGTGTGTTCAGAAATTCTACATCTCCCCTGTCCTATAGTGACATTTTTCTCACCTGCGACATTGAGCCTGTGACACAGCGGTGTGATATTCACTGGTCCTCACACAATCCAACAGTGTCCACAAGTGTGTTCAGAAATTCTACATCTCCCTTGTCCTATAGTGACATTTTTCACACTTGCGACATTGAGTCTGTTACATAGCGGTGTGATATTCACTGGGCCTCACACAATCCAACAGTGTCCACAAGTGTGTTCAGAAATTCTACATCTCCCCTGTCCTATAGTGACATTTTTCACACCTGTGACATTGAGACTGTGACATAGCGGTGTGATATTCACTGGGCCTCACACAATCCAACAGTGTCCACAAGTGTGTTCAGAAATTCTACATCTCCCCTGTCCTATAGTGACATTTTTCACACCTGCAACATTGAGACTGTGACATAGCGGTGTGATATTCACTGGGCCTCACACAATCCAACAGTGTCCACAAGTGTGTTCAGAAATTCTACATTTCCCCTGTCCTATAGTGACATTTTTCACACCTGCGACATTGAGCCTGTGACATAGCTGTGTGATATTCACTGGGCCTCACACAATCCAACAGTGTCCACAAGTGTGCTCAGAAATTCTACATCTCCCCTGTCCTATAGTGACATTTTTCACACCTGCGACATTGAGCCTGTGTCATAGCGATGTGATATTCACTGGGCCTCACACAATCCAACAGTGTCCACAAGTGTGTTCAGAAATTCTACATCTCCCCTGTCCTATAGTGACATTTTTCACACCAGCGACATTGAGCCTGTGGCATAGCGGTGTGATATTCACTGGGCCTCACACAATCCAACAGTGTCCACAAGTGTGTTCAGAAATTCTACATCTCCCCTGTCCTATAGTGACATTTTTCACACCAGTGACATTGAGCCTGTGGCATAGCGGTGTGATATTCACTGGGCCTCACACAATCCAACAGTGTCCACAAGTGTGTTCAGAAATTCTACATTTCCCCTGTCCTATAGTGACATTTTTCTCATCTGCGACATTGAGACTGTGACATAGCGGTGTGATATTCACTGGGCCTCACCAATCCAACAGTGTCCACAAGTGTGTTCAGAAATTCTACATCCCCCCTGTCCTATAGTGACATTTTTCTCACCTGCGACATTGAGACTGTGACATAGTGGTGTGATATTCACTGGGCCTCACACAAACCAACAGTGTCCACAAGTGTGTTCAGAAATTCTACATCTCCCCTGTCCTATAGTGACATTTTTCACACCTGTGACATTGAGACTGTGACATAGCGGTGTGATGTTCACTGGGCCTCACACAATCCAACAGTGTCCACAAGTGTGTTCAGAAATTCTATATCTCCCCTGTCCTATAGTGACATTTTTCACAAATGCGACATTGAGCCTGTGACATAGCGGTGTGATATTCACTGTGTCTCACACAATCCAATAGTGTCCACAAGTGTGTTAAGAAATTCTACATCTCCCCTGTCCTATAGTGACATTTTTCACACCTGCGACATTGAGCCTGTGACATAGCTGTGTGATATCCACTGGGCCTCACACAATCCAACAGTGTCCACAAGTGTGCTCAGAAATTCTACATCTCCCCTGTCCTATAGTGGTCATAGCGATGTGATATTCACTGGGCCTCACACAATCCAACAGTGTCCACAAGTGTGTTCAGAAATTCTACATCTCCCCTGTCCTATAGTGACATTTTTCACACCAGCGACATTGAGCCTGTGGCATAGCGGTGTGATATTCACTGGGCCTCACACAATCCAACAGTGTCCACAAGTGTGTTCAGAAATTCTACATCTCCCCTGTCCTATAGTGACATTTTTCACACCAGTGACATTGAGCCTGTGGCATAGCGGTGTGATATTCACTGGGCCTCACACAATCCAACAGTGTCCACAAGTGTGTTCAGAAATTCTACATCTCCCCTGTCCTATAGTGACATTTTTCTCATCTGCGACATTGAGACTGTGACATAGCGGTGTGATATTCACTGGGCCTCACCAATCCAACAGTGTCCACAAGTGTGTTCAGAAATTCTACATCCCCCTGTCCTATAGTGACATTTTTCTCACCTGCGACATTGAGACTGTGACATAGTGGTGTGATATTCACTGGGCCTCACACAATCCAACAGTGTCCACAAGTGTATTCAGAAATTCTACATCTCCCCTGTCCTATAGTGACATTTTTCACACCTGTGACATTGAGACTGTGACATAGCGGTGTGATGTTCACTGGGCCTCACACAATCCAACAATGTCCACAAGTGTGTTCAGAAATTCTATATCTCCCCTGTCCTATAGTGACATTTTTCACACCTGCGACATTCAGCCTGTGACATAGCGGTGTGATATTCACTGGGTCTCACACAATCCAATAGTGTCCACAAGTGTGTTCAGAAATTCTACATCTCCCCTGTCCTATAGTGACATTTTTCACACCTGCGACATTGAGTCTGTTACATAGCGGTGTGATATTCACTGGGCCTCACACAATCCAACAGTGTCCACAAGTGTGTTCAGAAATTCTACATCTCCCCTGTCCTACAGTGACATTTTTCACACCTGTGACATTGAGACTGTGACATAGCGGTGTGATATTCACTGGGCCTCACAAAATCCAACAGTGTCCACAAGTGTGTTCTGAAATTTTACATCTCCCCTGTCCTATAGTGACATTTTTCACACCTGCGACATTGAACCTGTGACATAGTGGTGAGATATTCATTGGGCCTCACCAATCCAACAGTGTCCACAAGTGTGTTCAGAAATTCTACATCTCCCCTGTTCTATAGTGACATTTTTCACACCTGCGACATTGAGCCTGTGACATAGCGGTGTGATATTCACTGGGCCTCACACAATCCAACAGTGTCCACAAATGTGTTCAGAAATTCTACATCTCCCCTGTCCTATAGTAACATTTTTCACTTCTGTGACAAAGCGGTGTGATATTCACTGGGCCTCACACAATCCAACAGTGTCCACAAGTGTGTTCAGAAATTCTACATCTCCCCTGTCCTATAGTGACATTTTTCTCACCTGCAACATTGAGCCTGTGACACAGCGGTGTGATATTCACTGGTCCTCACACAATCCAACAGTGTCCACAAGTGTGTTCAGAAATTCTACATCTCCCCTGTCCTATAGTGACATTTTTCACACCTGCGACATTGAGCCTGTGACAAAGCGGTGTGATATTCACTGGGCATCACACAATCCAACAGTGTCCACAAGTGTGTTCAGAAATTCTACATCTCCCCTGTCCTATAGTGACATTTTTCACACCTGTGACATTGAGACTGTGACATAGCGGTGTGATGTTCACTGGGCCTCACACAATCCAACAGTGTCCACAAGTGTGTTCAGAAATTCTATATCTCCCCTGTCCTATAGTGACATTTTTCACACCTGCGACATTGAGCCTGTGACATAGCGGTGTGATATTCACTGGGTCTCACACAATCCAACAGTGTCCACAAGTGTGTTCAGAAATTCTACATCTCCCCTGTCCTATAGTGACATTTTTCACACTTGCGACATTGAGTCTGTTACATAGCGGTGTGATATTCACTGGGCCTCACACAATCCAACAGTGTCCACAAGTGTGTTCAGAAATTCTACATCTCCCCTGTCCTATAGTGACATTTTTCACACCTGTGACATTGAGACTGTGACATAGCGGTGTGATATTCACTGGGCCTCACACAATCCAACAGTGTCCACAAGTGTGTTCAGAAATTCTACATCTCCCCTGTCCTATAGTGACATTTTTCACACCTGCGACATTGAGACTGTGACATAGCGGTGTGATATTCACTGGGCCTCACACAATCCAACAGTGTCCACAAGTGTGTTCAGAAATTCTACATTTCCCCTGTCCTATAGTGACATTTTTCACACCTGCGACATTGAGCCTGTGACATAGCTGTGTGATATTCACTGGGCCTCACACAATCCAACAGTGTCCACAAGTGTGTTCTGAAATTTTACATCTCCCCTGTCCTATAGTGACATTTTTCACACCTGCGACATTGAGCCTGTGACATAGTGGTGTGATATTCACTGGGCCTCACCAATCCAACAGTGTCCACAAGTGTGTTCAGAAATTCTACATCTCCCCTGTCCTATAGTGACATTTTTCACACCTGCGACATTGAGCCTGTGACATAGCGGTGTGATATTCACTGGGCCTCACACAATCCAACAGTGTCCACAAATGAGTTCAGAAATTCTACATCTCCCCTGTCCTATAGTGACATTTTTCACTTCTGTGATATAGCGGTGTGATATTCACTGGGCCTCACACAATCCAACAGTGTCCACAAGTGTGTTCTGAAATTTTACATCTCCCCTGTCCTATAGTGACATTTTTCACACCTGCGACATTGAGCCTGTGACATAGTGGTGTGATATTCACTGGGCCTCACCAATCCAACAGTGTCCACAAGTGTGTTCAGAAATTCTACATCTCCCCTGTCCTAGAGTGACATTTTTCACACCTGCAACATTGAGCCTGTGACATAGCGGTGTGATATTCACTGGGCCTCACACAATTCAACAGTGTCCACAAGTGTGTTCAGAAATTCTACATCTCCCCTGTCCTATAGTGACATTTTTCACTTCTGTGACATAGCGGTGTGATATTCACTGGGCCTCACACAATCCAACAGTGTCCACAAGTGTGTTCAGAAATTCTACATCTCCCCTGTCCTATAGTGACATTTTTCTCACCTGCGACATTGAGCCTGTGACACAGCGGTGAGATATTCACTGGACCTCACACAATCCAACAGTGTCCACAAGTGTGTTCAGAAATTCTACATCTCCCCTGTCCTATAGTGACATTTTTCACACCTGCGACATTGAGCCTGTGACAAAGTGGTGTGATATTCACTGGGCCTCACACAATCCAACTGTGTCCACAAGTGTGTTCAGAAATTCTACATCTCCCCTGTCCTATAGTGACATTTTTAACACGTACGACATTGAGCCTGTGACATAGCGGTGTGATATTCACTGGGCCTCACACAATCCAACAGTGTCCACAAGTGTGTTCAGAAATTCTACATCTCCCCTGTCCTATAGTGACATTTTTGACACGTACGACATTGAGCCTGTGACATAGCGGTGTGATATTCACTGGGCCTCACACAATCCAACAGTGTCCACAAGTGTGTTCAGAAATTCTACATCTCCCCTGTCCTATAGTGACATTTTTCACACCTGCGACATTGACACTGTGACATAGCGGTGTGATATTCACTGGGCCTCACACAATCCAACAGTGTCCACAAGTGTGTTCAGAAATTCTACATCTCCCCTGTCCTATAGTGACATTTTTCACACCTGCGACATTGAGCCTCTGACATAGCGGTGTGATATTCACTGGGCCTCACACAATCCAACAGTGTCAACAAGTGTGTTCAGAAATTCTACATCTCCCCTGTCCTATAGTGACATTTTTCACACCTGTGACATTGAGACTGTGACATAGCGGTGTGATATTCACTGGGCCTCATACAATCCAACAGTGTCCAGAAGTGTGTTCAGAAATTCTACATCTCCCCTGTCCTATAGTGACATTTTTCACACCTGCGACATTGAGCCTGTGACATAGCGGTGTGATATTCACTGGGCCTCACACAATCCAACAGTGTCCACAAGTGTGCTCAGAAATTCTACATCTCCCCTGTCCTATAGTGACATTTTTCACACCAGCGACATTGAGCCTGTGGCATAGCGGTGTGATATTCACTGGGCCTCACACAATCCAACAGTGTCCACAAGTGTGTTCAGAAATTCTACATCTCCCCTGTCCTATAGTGACATTTTTCACACCAGTGACATTGAGCCTGTGGCATAGCGGTGTGATATTCACTGGGCCTCACACAATCCAACAGTGTCCACAAGTGTGTTCAGAAATCCTACATCTCCCCTGTCCTATAGTGACATTTTTCACACCTGTGACATTGAGACTGTGACATAGCGGTGTGATGTTCACTGGGCCTCACACAATCCAACAGTGTCCACAAGTGTGTTCAGAAATTCTATATCTCCCCTGTCCTATAGTGACATTTTTCACACCTGCGACATTGAGCCTGTGACATAGCGGTGTGATATTCACTGGGTTTCACACAATCCAACAGTGTCCACATGTGTGTTCAGAAATTCTACATCTCCCTTGTCCTATAGTGACATTTTTCACACTTGCGACATTGAGTCTGTTACATAGCGGTGTGATATTCACTGGGCCTCACACAATCCAACAGTGTCCACAAGTGTGTTCAGAAATTCTACATCTCCCCTGTCCTATAGTGACATTTTTCACACCTGTGACATTGAGACTGTGACATAGCGGTGTGATATTCACTGGGCCTCACACAATCCAACAGTGTCCACAAGTGTGCTCAGAAATTCTACATCTCCCCTGTCCTATAGTGACATTTTTCACACCTGCGACATTGAGCCTGTGTCATAGCGATGTGATATTCACTGGGCCTCACACAATCCAACAGTGTCCACAAGTGTGTTCAGAAATTCTACATCTCCCCTGTCCTATAGTGACATTTTTCACACCAGCGACATTGAGCCTGTGGCATAGCGTTGTGATATTCACTGGGCCTCACACAATCCAACAGTGTCCACAAGTGTGTTCAGAAATTCTACATCTCCCCTGTCCTATAGTGACATTTTTCACACCAGTGACATTGAGCCTGTGGCATAGCGGTGTGATATTCACTGGGCCTCACACAATCCAACAGTGTCCACAAGTGTGTTCAGAAATTCTACATCTCCCCTGTCCTATAGTGACATTTTTCTCATCTGCGACATTGAGACTGTGACATAGCGGTGTGATATTCACTGGGCCTCACCAATCCAACAGTGTCCACAAGTGTGTTCAGAAATTCTACATCCCCCCTGTCCTATAGTGACATTTTTCTCACCTGCGACATTGAGACTGTGACATAGTGGTGTGATATTCACTGGGCCTCACACAAACCAACAGTGTCCACAAGTGTGTTCAGAAATTCTACATCTCCCCTGTCCTATAGTGACATTTTTCACACCTGTGACATTGAGACTGTGACATAGCGGTGTGATGTTCACTGGGCCTCACACAATCCAACAGTGTCCACAAGTGTGTTCAGAAATTCTATATCTCCCCTGTCCTATAGTGACATTTTTCACAAATGCGACATTGAGCCTGTGACATAGCGGTGTGATATTCACTGTGTCTCACACAATCCAATAGTGTCCACAAGTGTGTTCAGAAATTCTACATCTCCCCTGTCCTATAGTGACATTTTTCACACCTGCGACATTGAGCCTGTGACATAGCTGTGTGATATCCACTGGGCCTCACACAATCCAACAGTGTCCACAAGTGTGCTCAGAAATTCTACATCTCCCCTGTCCTATAGTGGTCATAGCGATGTGATATTCACTGGGCCTCACACAATCCAACAGTGTCCACAAGTGTGTTCAGAAATTCTACATCTCCCCTGTCCTATAGTGACATTTTTCACACCAGCGACATTGAGCCTGTGGCATAGCGGTGTGATATTCACTGGGCCTCACACAATCCAACAGTGTCCACAAGTGTGTTCAGAAATTCTACATCTCCCCTGTCCTATAGTGACATTTTTCACACCAGTGACATTGAGCCTGTGGCATAGCGGTGTGATATTCACTGGGCCTCACACAATCCAACAGTGTCCACAAGTGTGTTCAGAAATTCTACATCTCCCCTGTCCTATAGTGACATTTTTCTCATCTGCGACATTGAGACTGTGACATAGCGGTGTGATATTCACTGGGCCTCACCAATCCAACAGTGTCCACAAGTGTGTTCAGAAATTCTACATCCCCCCTGTCCTATAGTGACATTTTTCTCACCTGCGACATTGAGACTGTGACATAGTGGTGTGATATTCACTGGGCCTCACACAATCCAACAGTGTCCACAAGTGTATTCAGAAATTCTACATCTCCCCTGTCCTATAGTGACATTTTTCACACCTGTGACATTGAGACTGTGACATAGCGGTGTGATGTTCACTGGGCCTCACACAATCCAACAATGTCCACAAGTGTGTTCAGAAATTCTATATCTCCCCTGTCCTATAGTGACATTTTTCACACCTGCGACATTCAGCCTGTGACATAGCGGTGTGATATTCACTGGGTCTCACACAATCCAATAGTGTCCACAAGTGTGTTCAGAAATTCTACATCTCCCCTGTCCTATAGTGACATTTTTCACACCTGCGACATTGAGTCTGTTACATAGCGGTGTGATATTCACTGGGCCTCACACAATCCAACAGTGTCCACAAGTGTGTTCAGAAATTCTACATCTCCCCTGTCCTATAGTGACATTTTTCACACCTGTGACATTGAGACTGTGACATAGCGGTGTGATATTCACTGGGCCTCACAGAATCCAACAGTGTCCACAAGTGTGTTCAGAAATTCTACATCTCCACTGTCCTATAGTGTCATTTTTCACACCTGCGACATTGAGACTGTGACATAGCGGTGTGATATTCACTGGGCCTCACACAATCCAACAGTGTCCACAAGTGTGTTCAGAAATTCTACATTTCCCCTGTCCTATAGTGACATTTTTCACACCTGCGACATTGAGCCTGTGATATAGCGGTGTGATATTCACTGGGCCTCACAAAATCCAACAGTGTCCACAAGTGTGTTCTGAAATTTTACATCTCCCCTGTCCTATAGTGACATTTTTCACACCTGCGACATTGAACCTGTGACATAGTGGTGAGATATTCATTGGGCCTCACCAATCCAACAGTGTCCACAAGTGTGTTCAGAAATTCTACATCTCCCCTGTTCTATAGTGACATTTTTCACACCTGCGACATTGAGCCTGTGACATAGCGGTGTGATATTCACTGGGCCTCACACAATCCAACAGTGTCCACAAATGTGTTCAGAAATTCTACATCTCCCCTGTCCTATAGTAACATTTTTCACTTCTGTGACAAAGCGGTGTGATATTCACTGGGCCTCACACAATCCAACAGTGTCCACAAGTGTGTTCAGAAATTCTACATCTCCCCTGTCCTATAGTGACATTTTTCTCACCTGCAACATTGAGCCTGTGACACAGCGGTGTGTTATTCACTGGTCCTCACACAATCCAACAGTGTCCACAAGTGTGTTCAGAAATTCTACATCTCCCCTGTCCTATAGTGACATTTTTCACACCTGCGACATTGAGCCTGTGACAAAGCGGTGTGATATTCACTGGGCATCACACAATCCAACAGTGTCCACAAGTGTGTTCAGAAATTCTACATCTCCCCTGTCCTATAGTGACATTTTTCACACCTGTGACATTGAGACTGTGACATAGCGGTGTGATGTTCACTGGGCCTCACACAATCCAACAGTGTCCACAAGTGTGTTCAGAAATTCTATATCTCCCCTGTCCTATAGTGACATTTTTCACACCTGCGACATTGAGCCTGTGACATAGCGGTGTGATATTCACTGGGTCTCACACAATCCAACAGTGTCCACAAGTGTGTTCAGAAATTCTACATCTCCCCTGTCCTATAGTGACATTTTTCACACTTGCGACATTGAGTCTGTTACATAGCGGTGTGATATTCACTGGGCCTCACACAATCCAACAGTGTCCACAAGTGTGTTCAGAAATTCTACATCTCCCCTGTCCTATAGTGACATTTTTCACACCTGTGACATTGAGACTGTGACATAGCGGTGTGATATTCACTGGGCCTCACACAATCCAACAGTGTCCACAAGTGTGTTCAGAAATTCTACATCTCCCCTGTCCTATAGTGACATTTTTCACACCTGCGACATTGAGACTGTGACATAGCGGTGTGATATTCACTGGGCCTCACACAATCCAACAGTGTCCACAAGTGTGTTCAGAAATTCTACATTTCCCCTGTCCTATAGTGACATTTTTCACACCTGCGACATTGAGCCTGTGACATAGCTGTGTGATATTCACTGGGCCTCACACAATCCAACAGTGTCCACAAGTGTGTTCTGAAATTTTACATCTCCCCTGTCCTATAGTGACATTTTTCACACCTGCGACATTGAGCCTGTGACATAGTGGTGTGATATTCACTGGGCCTCACCAATCCAACAGTGTCCACAAGTGTGTTCAGAAATTCTACATCTCCCCTGTCCTATAGTGACATTTTTCACACCTGCGACATTGAGCCTGTGACATAGCGGTGTGATATTCACTGGGCCTCACACAATCCAACAGTGTCCACAAATGAGTTCAGAAATTCTACATCTCCCCTGTCCTATAGTGACATTTTTCACTTCTGTGATATAGCGGTGTGATATTCACTGGGCCTCACACAATCCAACAGTGTCCACAAGTGTGTTCTGAAATTTTACATCTCCCCTGTCCTATAGTGACATTTTTCACACCTGCGACATTGAGCCTGTGACATAGTGGTGTGATATTCACTGGGCCTCACCAATCCAACAGTGTCCACAAGTGTGTTCAGAAATTCTACATCTCCCCTGTCCTATAGTGACATTTTTCACACCTGCAACATTGAGCCTGTGACATAGCGGTGTGATATTCACTGGACCTCACACAATTCAACAGTGTCCACAAATGTGTTCAGAAATTCTACATCTCCCCAGTCCTATAGTGACATTTTTCACTTCTGTGACATAGCGGTGTGATATTCACTGGGCCTCACACAATCCAACAGTGTCCACAAGTGTGTTCAGAAATTCTACATCTCCCCTGTCCTATAGTGACATTTTTCTCACCTGCGACATTGAGCCTGTGACACAGCGGTGAGATATTCACTGGTCCTCACACAATCCAACAGTGTCCACAAGTGTGTTCAGAAATTCTACATCTCCCCTGTCCTATAGTGACATTTTTCACACCTGCGACATTGAGCCTGTGACAAAGCGGTGTGATATTCACTGGGCCTCACACAATCCAACTGTGTCCACAAGTGTGTTCAGAAATTCTACATCTCCCCTGTCCTATAGTGACATTTTTAACACGTACGACATTGAGCCTGTGACATAGCGGTGTGATATTCACTGGGCCTCACACAATCCAACAGTGTCCACAAGTGTGTTCAGAAATTCTACATCTCCCCTGTCCTATAGTGACATTTTTGACACGTACGACATTGAGGCTGTGACATAGCGGTGTGATATTCACTGGGCCTCACACAATCCAACAGTGTCCACAAGTGTGTTCAGAAATTCTACATCTCCCCTGTCCTATAGTGACATTTTTCACACCTGCGACATTGACACTGTGACATAGCGGTGTGATATTCACTGGGCCTCACACAATCCAACAGTGTCCACAAGTGTGTTCAGAAATTCTACATCTCCCCTGTCCTATAGTGACATTTTTCACACCTGCGACATTGAGCCTGTGACATAGCGGTGTGATATTCACTGGGCCTCACACAATCCAACAGTGTCAACAAGTGTGTTCAGAAATTCTACATCTCCCCTGTCCTATAGTGACATTTTTCACACCTGTGACATTGAGACTGTGACATAGCGGTGTGATATTCACTGGGCCTCATACAATCCAACAGTGTCCAGAAGTGTGTTCAGAAATTCTACATCTCCCCTGTCCTATAGTGACATTTTTCACACCTGCGACATTGAGCCTGTGACATAGCGGTGTGATATTCACTGGGCCTCACACAATCCAACAGTGTCCACAAGTGTGCTCAGAAATTCTACATCTCCCCTGTCCTATAGTGACATTTTTCACACCAGCGACATTGAGCCTGTGGCATAGCGGTGTGATATTCACTGGGCCTCACACAATCCAACAGTGTCCACAAGTGTGTTCAGAAATTCTACATCTCCCCTGTCCTATAGTGACATTTTTCACACCAGTGACATTGAGCCTGTGGCATAGCGGTGTGATATTCACTGGGCCTCACACAATCCAACAGTGTCCACAAGTGTGTTCAGAAATTCTACATCTCCCCTGTCCTATAGTGACATTTTTCACACCTGTGACATTGAGACTGTGACATAGCGGTGTGATGTTCACTGGGCCTCACACAATCCAACAGTGTCCACAAGTGTGTTCAGAAATTCTATATCTCCCCTCTCCTATAGTGACATTTTTCACACCTGCGACATTGAGCCTGTGACATAGCGGTGTGATATTCACTGGGTATCACACAATCCAATAGTGTCCACAAGTGTGTTCAGAAATTCTACATCTCCCGTGTCCTATAGTGACATTTTTCACACCTGCGACATTGAGTCTGTTACATAGCGGTGTGATATTCACTGGGCCTCACACAATCTAACAGTGTCCACAAGTGTGTTCAGAAATTCTACATCTCCCCTGTCCTATAGTGACATTTTTCACACCTGTGACATTGAGACTGTGACATAGCGGTGTGATATTCACTGGGCCTCACACAATCCAACAGTGTCCACAAGTGTGTTCAGAAATTCTGCATCTCCAATGTCCTATAGTGACATTTTTCACACCTGCGACATTGAGACTGTGACATAGCGGTGTGATATTCACTGGGCCTCACACAATCCAACAGTGTCCACAAGTGTGTTCAGAAATTCTACATTTCCCCTGTCCTATAGTGACATTTTTCACACCTGCGACATTGAGCCTGTGACATAGCGGTGTGATATTCACTGGGCCTCACACAATCCAACAGTGTCCACAAGTGTGTTCTGAAATTTTACATCTCCCCTGTCCTATAGTGACATTTTTCACACCTGCGACATTGAGCCTGTGACATAGTGGTGTGATATTCATTGGGCCTCACCAATCCAACAGTGTCCACAAGTGTGTTCAGAAATTCTACATCTCCCCTGTCCTATAGTGACATTTTTCACACCTGCGACATTGAGCCTGTGACATAGCGGTGTGATATTCACTGGGCCTCACGCAATCCAACAGTGTCCACAAATGTGTTCAGAAATTCTACATCTCCCCTGTCCTATAGTGACATTTTTCACTTCTGTGACAAAGCGGTGTGATATTCACTGGGCCTCACACAATCCAACAGTGTCCACAAGTGTGTTCAGAAATTCTACATCTCCCCTGTCCTATAGTGACATTTTTCTCACCTGCGACATTGAGCCTGTGACACAGCGGTGTGATATTCACTGGTCCTCACACAATCCAACAGTGTCCACAAGTGTGTTCAGAAATTCTACATCTCCCATGTCCTATAGTGACATTTTTCACACCTGCGACATTGAGCATGTGACAAAGCGGTGTGATATTCACTGGGCATCACACAATCCAACAGTGTCCACAAGTGTGTTCAGAAATTCTACATCTCCCCTGTCCTATAGTGACATTTTTCACACCTGTGACATTGAGACTGTGACATAGCGGTGTGATGTTCACTGGGCCTCACACAATCCAACAGTGTCCACAAGTGTGTTCAGAAATTCTATATCTCCCCTGTCCTATAGTGACATTTTTCACACCTGCGACATTGAGCCTCTGACATAGCGGTGTGATATTCACTGGGTCTCACACAATCCAATAGTGTCCACAAGTGTGTTCAGAAATTCTACATCTCCCCTGTCCTATAGTGACATTTTTCACACCTGCGACATTGAGTCTGTTACATAGCGGTGTGATATTCACTGGGCCTCACACAATCTAACAGTGTCCACAAGTGTGTTCAGAAATTCTACATTTCCCCTGTCCTATAGTGACATTTTTCACACCTGTGACATTGAGACTGTGACATAGCGGTGTGATATTCACTGGGCCTCACACAATCCAACAGTGTCCACAAGTGTGTTCAGAAATTCTACATCTCCACTGTCCTATAGTGACATTTTTCACACCTGCGACATTGAGACTGTGACATAGCGGTGTGATATTCACTGGGCCTCACACAATCCAACAGTGTCCACAAGTGTGTTCAGAAATTCTACATTTCCCCTGTCCTATAGTGACATTTTTCACACCTGCGACATTGAGCCTGTGACATAGCGGTGTGATATTCACTGGGCCTCACACAATCCAACAGTGTCCACAAGTGTGTTCTGAAATTTTACATCTCCCCTGTCCTATAGTGACATTTTTCACACCTGCGACATTGAGCCTGTGACATAGTGGTGTGATATTCATTGGGCCTCACCAATCCAACAGTGTCCACAAGTGTGTTCAGAAATTCTACATCTCCCCTGTCCTATAGTGACATTTTTCACACCTGCGACATTGAGCCTGTGACATAGCGGTGTGATATTCACTGGACCTCACACAATCCAACAGTGTCCACAAATGTGTTCAGAAATTCTACATCTCCCCTGTCCTATAGTGACATTTTTCACTTCTGTGACAAAGCGGTGTGATATTCACTGGGCCTCACACAATCCAACAGTGTCCACAAGTGTGTTCAGAAATTCTACATCTCCCCTGTCCTATAGTGACATTTTTCTCACCTGCGACATTGAGCCTGTGACACAGCGGTGTGATATTCACTGGTACTCACACAATCCAACAGTGTCCACAAGTGTGTTCAGAAATTCTACATCTCCCCTGTCCTATAGTGACATTTTTCACACCTGCGACATTGAGCCTGTGACAAAGCGGTGTGATATTCACTGGGCATCACACAATCCAAAAGTGTCCACAAGTGTGTTCAGAATTTCTACATCTCCCCTGTCCTATAATGACATTTTTCACACCTGTGACATTGAGACTGTGACATAGCGGTGTGATGTTCACTGGGCCTCACACAATCCAACAGTGTCCACAAGTGTGTTCAGAAATTCTATATCTCCCCTGTCCTATAGTGACATTTTTCACACCTGCGACATTGAGCCTGTGACATAGCGGTTTGATATTCACTGGGTCTCACACAATCCAACAGTGTCCACAAGTGTGTTCAGAAATTCTACATCTCCCCTGTCCTATAGTGACATTTTTCACACTTGCGACATTGAGTCTGTTACATAGCGGTGTGATATTCACTGGGCCTCACACAATCCAACAGTGTCCACAAGTGTGTTCAGAAATTCTACATCTCCCCTGTCCTATAGTGACATTTTTCACACCTGTGACATTGAGACTGTGACATAGCGGTGTGATATTCACTGGGCCTCACACAATCCAACAGTGTCCACAAGTGTGTTCAGAAATTCTACATCTCCCCTGTCCTATAGTGACATTTTTCACACCTGCGACATTGAGACTGTGACATAGCGGTGTGATATTCACTGGGCCTCACACAATCCAACAGTGTCCACAAGTGTGTTCAGAAATTCTACATTTCCCCTGTCCTATAGTGACATTTTTCACACCTGCGACATTGAGCCTGTGACATAGCGGTGTGATATTCACTGGGCCTCACACAATCCAACAGTGTCCACAAGTGTGTTCTGAAATTTTACATCTCCCCTGTCCTATAGTGACATTTTTCACACCTGCGACATTGAGCCTGTGACATAGTGGTGTGATATTCACTGGGCCTCACCAATCCAACAGTGTCCACAAGTGTGTTCAGAAATTCTACATCTCCCCTGTCCTATAGTGACATTTTTCACACCTGCGACATTGAGCCTGTGACATAGCGGTGTGATATTCACTGGGCCTCACACAATCCAACAGTGTCCACAAATGAGTTCAGAAATTCTACATCTCCCCTGTCCTATAGTGACATTTTTCACTTCTGTGATATAGCGGTGTGATATTCACTGGGACTCACACAATCCAACAGTGTCCACAAGTGTGTTCAGAAATTCTACATCTCCCCTGTCCTATAGCGACATTTTTCTCACCTGCGACATTGAGCCTGTGACACAGCGGTGTGATATTCACTGGTCCTCACACAATCCAACAGTGTCCACAAGTGTTTTCTGAAATTTTACATCTCCCCTGACCTATAGTGACATTTTTCACACCTGCGACATTGAGCCTGTGACATAGTGGTGTGACATTCACTGGGCCTCACCAATCCAACAGTGTCCACAAGTGTGTTCAGAAATTCTTCATCTCCCCTGTCCTATAGTGACATTTTTCACACCTGCGACATTGAGCCTGTGACATAGCGGTGTGATATTCACTGGGCCTCACAAAATACAACAGTGTCCACAAGTGTGTTCTGAAATTTTACATCTCCCCTGTCCTATAGTGACATTTTTCACACCTGCGACATTGAGCCTGTGACATAGTGGTGTGATATTCACTGGGCCTCACCAATCCAACAGTGTCCACAAGTGTGTTCAGAAATTCTACATCTCCCCTGTCCTATAGTGACATTTTTCACACCTTTGACATTGAGACTGTGACATAGCGGTGTGATATTCACTGGGCCTCACACAATCCAACAGTGTCCACAAGTGTGTTCAGAAATTCTACATCTCCCCTCTCCTATTGTGACATTTTTCACACCTGCGACATTGAGCCTGTGACATAGCGGTGTGATATTCACTGGGCCTCACCAATCCAACAGTGTCCACAAGTGTGTTCAGAAATTCTACATCTCCCCTCTCCTATAGTGAAATTTTTCACACCTGCGACATTGAGCCTGTGACATAGCGGTGTGATATTCACTGGGCCTCACACAATCCAACAGTGTCCACAAGTGTGCTCAGAAATTCTACATCTCCCCTGTCCTATAGTGACATTTTTCACACCTGCGACATTGAGCCTGTGTCATAGCGATGTGATATTCACTGGGCCTCACACAATCCAACAGTGTCCACAAGTGTGTTCAGAAATTCTACATCTCCCCTGTCCTATAGTGACATTTTTCACACCTGTGACATTGAGACTGTGACATAGCGGTGTGATATTCACTGGGCCTCACACAATCCAACAGTGTCCACAAGTGTGTTCAGAAATTCTACATCTCCCCTGTCCTATAGTAACATTTTTCACACCTGCAACATTGAGACTGTGACATAGCGGTGTGATATTCACTGGGCCTCACACAATCCAACAGTGTCCACAAGTGTGTTCAGAAATTCTACATCTCCCCTGTCCTACAGTGACATTTTTCACACCAGCGACATTGAGCCTGTGGCATAGCGGTGTGATATTCACTAGGCCTCACACAATCCAACAGTGTCCACAAGTGTGTTCAGAAATTCTACATCTCCCCTGTCCTATAGTGACATTTTTCACACCTTTGACATTGAGTCTGTGACATAGCGGTGTGATATTCACTGGGCCTCACACAATCCAACAGTGTCCACAAGTGTGTTCAGAAATTCTACATTTCCCCTGTCCTATAGTGACATATTTCACACCTGCGACATTGAGCCTGTGACATAGCGGTGTGATATTCACTGGGCCTCACACAATCCAACAGTGTCCACAAGTGTGTTCTGAAATTTTACATCTCCCCTGTCCTATAGTGACATTTTTCACACCTGCGACATTGAGCCTGTGACATAGTGGTGTGATATTCACTGGGCCTCACCAATCCAACAGTGTCCACAAGTGTGTTCAGAAATTCTACATCTCCCCTGTCCTATAGTGACATTTTTCACACCTGCGACATTGAGCCTGTGACATAGCGGTGTGATATTCACTGGGCCTCACACAATCCAACAGTGTCCACAAATGTGTTCAGAAATTCTACATCTCCCCTGTCCTATAGTGACATTTTTCACTTCTGTGACATAGCGGTGTGATATTCACTGGGCCTCACACAATCCAACAGTGTCCACAAGTGTGTTCAGAAATTCTACATCTCCCCTGTCCTATAGTGACTTTTTTCTCACCTGCGACATTGAGCCTGTGACACAGCGGTGTGATATTCACTGGTCCTCACACAATCCAACAGTGTCCACAAGTGTGTTCAGAAATTCTATATCTCCCCTGTCCTATAGTGACATTTTTCACACCTGCGACATTGAGTCTGTGACATAGCGGTGTGATATTCACTGGGCCTCACCAATCCAACAGTGTCCACAAGTGTGTTCAGAAATTCTACATCTCCCCTGTCCAATAGTGACATTTTTCACACCTGTGACATTGAGACTGTGACATAGCGGTGTGATGTTCACTGGGCCTCACACAATCCAACAGTGTCCACAAGTGTGTTCAGAAATTCTATATCTCCCCTGTCCTATAGTGACATTTTTCACACCTGCGACATTGAGCCTGTGACATAGCTGTGTGATATTCACTGGGCCTCACAAATCCAACAGTGTCCACATGTGTGTTCAGAAATTCTACATCTCCCCAGTCCTATAGTGAGATTTTTCACACCTGCGACATTGAGCCTGTGACATAGCGATGTGATATTCACTGGGCCTCACACAATCCAACAGTGTCAACAAGTGTGTTCAGAAATTCTACATCTCCCCTGTCCTATAGTGACATTTTTCACACCTGTGACATTGAGACTGTGACATAGCGGTGTGATATTCACTGGGCCTCATACAATCCAACAGTGTCCAGAAGTGTGTTCAGAAATTCTACATCTCCCCTGTCCTATAGTGACATTTTTCACACCTGTGACATTGAGCCTGTGACATAGCGGTGTGATATTCACTGGGCCTCACACAATCCAACAGTGTCCACAAGTGTGCTCAGAAATTCTACATCTCCCCTGTCCTATAGTGACATTTTTCACACCTGCGACATTGAGCCTGTGTCATAGCGATGTGATATTCACTGGGCCTCACACAATCCAACAGTGTCCACAAGTGTGTTCAGAAATTCTACATCTCCCCTGTCCTATAGTGACATTTTTCACACCAGCGACATTGAGCCTGTGGCATAGCGGTGTGATATTCACTGGGCCTCACACAATCCAACAGTGTCCACAAGTGTGTTCAGAAATTCTACATCTCCCCTGTCCTATAGTGACATTTTTCACACCAGTGACATTGAGCCTGTGGCATAGCGGTGTGATATTCACTGGGCCTCACACAATCCAACAGTGTCCACAAGTGTGTTCAGAAATTCTACATCTCCCCTGTCCTATAGTGACATTTTTCTCATCTGCAACATTGAGACTGTGACATAGCGGTGTGATATTCACTGGGCCTCACCAATCCAACAGTGTCCACAAGTGTGTTCAGAAATTCTACATCCCCCTGTCCTATAGTGACATTTTTCTCACCTGCGACATTGAGACTGTGACATAGTGGTGTGATATTCACTGGGCCTCACACAATCCAACAGTGTCCACAAGTGTGTTCAGAAATTCTACATCTCCCCTGTCCTATAGTGACATTTTTCACACCTGTGACATTGAGACTGTGACATAGCAGTGTGATGTTCACTGGGCCTCACACAATCCAACAGTGCCCACAAGTGTGTTCAGAAATTCTATATCTCCCCTGTCCTATAGTGACATTTTTCACACCTGCGACATTGAGCCTGTGACATAGCGGTGTGATATTCACTGGGTCTCACACAATCCAACAGTGTCCACAAGTGTGTTCAGAAATTCTACATCTCCCCTGTCCTATAGTGACATTTTTCACACCTGCGACATTGAGTCTGTTACATAGCGGTGTGATATTCACTGGGCCTCACACAATCCAACAGTGTCCACAAGTGTGTTCAGAAATTCTACATCTCCCCTGTCCTATAGAGACATTTTTCACACCTGTGACATTGAGACTGTGACATAGCGGTGTGATATTCACTGGGACTCACACAATCCAACAGTGTCCACAAGTGTGTTCAGAAATTCTACATCTCCACTGTCCTATAGTGACATTTTTCACACCTGCGACATTGAGACTGTGACATAGCGGTGTGATATTCACTGGGCCTCACACAATCCAACAGTGTCCACAAGTGTGTTCAGAAATTCTACATTTCCCCTGTCCTATAGTGACATTTTTCACACCTGCGACATTGAGCCTGTGACATAGCGGTGTGATATTCACTGGGCCTCACACAATCCAACAGTGTCCACAAGTGTGTTCTGAAATTTTACATCTCCCCTGTCCTATAGTGACATTTTTCACACCTGCGACATTGAGCCTGTGACATAGTGGTGTGATATTCACTGGGCCTCACCAATCCAACAGTGTCCACAAGTGTGTTCAGAAATTCTACATCTCCCCTGTCCTATAGTGACATTTTTCACACCTGCGACATTGAGCCTGTGACATAGCGGTGTGATATTCACTGGGCCTCACACAATCCAACAGTGTCCACAAATGTGTTCAGAAATTCTACATCTCCCCTGTCCTATAGTGACATTTTTCACTTCTGTGACATAGCGGTGTGATATTCACTGGGCCTCACACAATCCAACAGTGTCCACAAGTGTGTTCAGAAATTCTACATCTCCCCTGTCCTATAGTGACATTTTTCTCACCTGCGACATTGAGCCTGTGACACAGCGGTGTGATATTCACTGGTCCTCACACAATCCAACAGTGTCCACAAGTGTGTTCAGAAATTCTACATCTCCCCTGTCCTATAGTGACATTTTTCACACCTGCGACATTGAGCCTGTGACAAAGCGGTGTGATATTCACTGGGCATCACACAATCCAACAGTGTCCACAAGTGTGTTCAGAAATTCTACATCTCCCCTGTCCTATAGTGACATTTTTCACACCTGTGACATTGAGACTGTGACATAGCGGTGTGATGTTCACTGGGCCTCACACAATCCAACAGTGTCCACAAGTGTGTTCAGAAATTCTATATCTCCCCTGTCCTATAGTGACATTTTTCACACCTGCGACATTGAGTCTGTGACATAGCGGTGTGATATTCACTGGGCCTCACCAATCCAACAGTGTCCACAAGTGTGTTCAGAAATTCTACATCTCCCCTGTCCAATAGTGACATTTTTCACACCTGTGACATTGAGACTGTGACATAGCGGTGTGATGTTCACTGGGCCTCACACAATCCAACAGTGTCCACAAGTGTGTTCAGAAATTCTATATCTCCCCTGTCCTATAGTGACATTTTTCACACCTGTGACATTGAGACTGTGACATAGCGGTGTGATATTCACTGGGCCTCATACAATCCAACAGTGTCCAGAAGTGTGTTCAGAAATTCTACATCTCCCCTGTCCTATAGTGACATTTTTCACACCTGTGACATTGAGCCTGTGACATAGCGGTGTGATATTCACTGGGCCTCACACAATCCAACAGTGTCCACAAGTGTGCTCAGAAATTCTACATCTCCCCTGTCCTTTAGTGACATTTTTCACACCTGCGACATTGAGCCTGTGTCATAGCGATGTGATATTCACTGGGCCTCACACAATCCAACAGTGTCCACAAGTGTGTTCAGAAATTCTACATCTCCCCTGTCCTATAGTGACATTTTTCACACCAGCGACATTGAGCCTGTGGCATAGCGGTGTGATATTCACTGGGCCTCACACAATCCAACAGTGTCCACAAGTGTGTTCAGAAATTCTACATCTCCCCTGTCCTATAGTGACATTTTTCACACCAGTGACATTGAGCCTGTGGCATAGCGGTGTGATATTCACTGGGCCTCACACAATCCAACAGTGTCCACAAGTGTGTTCAGAAATTCTACATCTCCCCTGTTCAATAGTGACATTTTTCTCATCTGCAACATTGAGACTGTGACATAGCGGTGTGATATTCACTGGGCCTCACCAATCCAACAGTGTCCACAAGTGTGTTCAGAAATTCTACATCCCCCTGTCCTATAGTGACATTTTTCTCACCTGCGACATTGAGACTGTGACATAGTGGTGTGATATTCACTGGGCCTCACACAATCCAACAGTGTCCACAAGTGTGTTCAGAAATTCTACATCTCCCCTGTCCTATAGTGACATTTTTCACACCTGTGACATTGAGACTGTGACATAGCAGTGTGATGTTCACTGGGCCTCACACAATCCAACAGTGCCCACAAGTGTGTTCAGAAATTCTATATCTCCCCTGTCCTATAGTGACATTTTTCACACCTGCGACATTGAGCCTGTGACATAGCGGTGTGATATTCACTGGGTCTCACACAATCCAACAGTGTCCACAAGTGTGTTCAGAAATTCTACATCTCCCCTGTCCTATAGTGACATTTTTCACACCTGCGACATTGAGTCTGTTACATAGCGGTGTGATATTCACTGGGCCTCACACAATCCAACAGTGTCCACAAGTGTGTTCAGAAATTCTACATCTCCCCTGTCCTATAGAGACATTTTTCACACCTGTGACATTGAGACTGTGACATAGCGGTGTGATATTCACTGGGACTCACACAATCCAACAGTGTCCACAAGTGTGTTCAGAAATTCTACATCTCCACTGTCCTATAGTGACATTTTTCACACCTGCGACATTGAGACTGTGACATAGCGGTGTGATATTCACTGGGCCTCACACAATCCAACAGTGTCCACAAGTGTGTTCAGAAATTCTACATTTCCCCTGTCCTATAGTGACATTTTTCACACCTGCGACATTGAGCCTGTGACATAGCGGTGTGATATTCACTGGGCCTCACACAATCCAACAGTGTCCACAAGTGTGTTCTGAAATTTTACATCTCCCCTGTCCTATAGTGACATTTTTCACACCTGCGACATTGAGCCTGTGACATAGTGGTGTGATATTCACTGGGCCTCACCAATCCAACAGTGTCCACAAGTGTGTTCAGAAATTCTACATCTCCCCTGTCCTATAGTGACATTTTTCACACCTGCGACATTGAGCCTGTGACATAGCGGTGTGATATTCACTGGGCCTCACACAATCCAACAGTGTCCACAAATGTGTTCAGAAATTCTACATCTCCCCTGTCCTATAGTGACATTTTTCACTTCTGTGACATAGCGGTGTGATATTCACTGGGCCTCACACAATCCAACAGTGTCCACAAGTGTGTTCAGAAATTCTACATCTCCCCTGTCCTATAGTGACATTTTTCTCACCTGCGACATTGAGCCTGTGACACAGCGGTGTGATATTCACTGGTCCTCACACAATCCAACAGTGTCCACAAGTGTGTTCAGAAATTCTACATCTCCCCTGTCCTATAGTGACATTTTTCACACCTGCGACATTGAGCCTGTGACAAAGCGGTGTGATATTCACTGGGCATCACACAATCCAACAGTGTCCACAAGTGTGTTCAGAAATTCTACATCTCCCCTGTCCTATAGTGACATTTTTCACACCTGTGACATTGAGACTGTGACATAGCGGTGTGATGTTCACTGGGCCTCACACAATCCAACAGTGTCCACAAGTGTGTTCAGAAATTCTATATCTCCCCTGTCCTATAGTGACATTTTTCACACCTGCGACATTGAGCATGTGACATAGCGGTGTGATATTCACTGGGTCTCACACAATCCAACAGTGTCCACAAGTGTGTTCAGAAATTCTACATCTCCCCTGTCCTATAGTGACATTTTTCACACCTGCGACATTGAGTCTGTTACATAGCGGTGTGATATTCACTGGGCCTCACACAATCCAACATTGTCCACAAGTGTGTTCAGAAATTCTACATCTCCCCTGTCCTATAGTGACATTTTTCACACCTGTGACATTGAGACTGTGACATAGCGGTGTGATATTCACTGGGCCTCACACAATCCAACAGTGTCCACAAGTGTGTTCAGAAATTCTACATCTCCCCTGTCCTATAGTGACATTTTTCACACCTGCGACATTGAGACTGTGACATAGCGGTGTGATATTCACTGGGCCTCACACAATCCAACAGTGTCCACAAGTGTGTTCAGAAATTCTACATTTCCCCTGTCCTATAGTGACATTTTTCACACCTGCGACATTGAGCCTGTGACATAGCGGTGTGATATTCACTGGGCCTCACACAATCCAACAGTGTCCACAAGTGTGTTCTGATATTTTACATCTCCCCTGTCCTATAGTGACATTTTTCACACCTGCGACATTGAGCCTGTGACATAGTGATGTGATATTCACTGGGCCTCACCAATCCAACAGTGTCCACAAGTGTGTTCAGAAATTCTACATCTCCCCTGTCCTATAGTGACATTTTTCACACCTGCGACATTGAGCCTGTGACATAGCGGTGTGATATTCACTGGGCCTCACACAATCCAACAGTGTCCACAAATGTGTTCAGAAATTCTACATCTCCCCTGTCCTATAGTGACATTTTTCACTTCTGTGACATAGCGGTGTGATATTCACTGGGCCTCACCAATCCAACAGTGTCCACAAGTGTGTTCAGAAATTCTACATCTCCCCTGTCCAATAGTGACATTTTTCACACCTGTGACATTGAGACTGTGACATAGCGGTGTGATGTTCACTGGGCCTCACACAATCCAACAGTGTCCACAAGTGTGTTCAGAAATTCTATATCTCCCCTGTCCTATAGTGACATTTTTCACACCTGCGACATTGAGCCTGTGACATAGCTGTGTGATATTCACTGGGCCTCACAAATCCAACAGTGTCCACATGTGTGTTCAGAAATTCTACATCTCCCCAGTCCTATAGTGAGATTTTTCACACCTGCGACATTGAGCCTGTGACATAGCGGTGTGATATTCACTGGGCCTCACACAATCCAACAGTGTCAACAAGTGTGTTCAGAAATTCTACATCTCCCCTGTCCTATAGTGACATTTTTCACACCTGTGACATTGAGACTGTGACATAGCGGTGTGATATTCACTGGGCCTCATACAATCCAACAGTGTCCAGAAGTGTGTTCAGAAATTCTACATCTCCCCTGTCCTATAGTGACATTTTTCACACCTGTGACATTGAGCCTGTGACATAGCGGTGTGATATTCACTGGGCCTCACACAATCCAACAGTGTCCACAAGTGTGCTCAGAAATTCTACATCTCCCCTGTCCTATAGTGACATTTTTCACACCTGCGACATTGAGCCTGTGTCATAGCGATGTGATATTCACTGGGCCTCACACAATCCAACAGTGTCCACAAGTGTGTTCAGAAATTCTACATCTCCCCTGTCCTATAGTGACATTTTTCACACCAGCGACATTGAGCCTGTGGCATAGCGGTGTGATATTCACTGGGCCTCACACAATCCAACAGTGTCCACAAGTGTGTTCAGAAATTCTACATCTCCCCTGTCCTATAGTGACATTTTTCACACCAGTGACATTGAGCCTGTGGCATAGCGGTGTGATATTCACTGGGCCTCACACAATCCAACAGTGTCCACAAGTGTGTTCAGAAATTCTACATCTCCCCTGTCCTATAGTGACATTTTTCTCATCTGCAACATTGAGACTGTGACATAGCGGTGTGATATTCACTGGGCCTCACCAATCCAACAGTGTCCACAAGTGTGTTCAGAAATTCTACATCCCCCTGTCCTATAGTGACATTTTTCTCACCTGCGACATTGAGACTGTGACATAGTGGTGTGATATTCACTGGGCCTCACACAATCCAACAGTGTCCACAAGTGTGTTCAGAAATTCTACATCTCCCCTGTCCTATAGTGACATTTTTCACACCTGTGACATTGAGACTGTGACATAGCAGTGTGATGTTCACTGGGCCTCACACAATCCAACAGTGCCCACAAGTGTGTTCAGAAATTCTATATCTCCCCTGTCCTATAGTGACATTTTTCACACCTGCGACATTGAGCCTGTGACATAGCGGTGTGATATTCACTGGGTCTCACACAATCCAACAGTGTCCACAAGTGTGTTCAGAAATTCTACATCTCCCCTGTCCTATAGTGACATTTTTCACACCTGCGACATTGAGTCTGTTACATAGCGGTGTGATATTCACTGGGCCTCACACAATCCAACAGTGTCCACAAGTGTGTTCAGAAATTCTACATCTCCCCTGTCCTATAGAGACATTTTTCACACCTGTGACATTGAGACTGTGACATAGCGGTGTGATATTCACTGGGACTCACACAATCCAACAGTGTCCACAAGTGTGTTCAGAAATTCTACATCTCCACTGTCCTATAGTGACATTTTTCACACCTGCGACATTGAGACTGTGACATAGCGGTGTGATATTCACTGGGCCTCACACAATCCAACAGTGTCCACAAGTGTGTTCAGAAATTCTACATTTCCCCTGTCCTATAGTGACATTTTTCACACCTGCGACATTGAGCCTGTGACATAGCGGTGTGATATTCACTGGGCCTCACACAATCCAACAGTGTCCACAAGTGTGTTCTGAAATTTTACATCTCCCCTGTCCTATAGTGACATTTTTCACACCTGCGACATTGAGCCTGTGACATAGTGGTGTGATATTCACTGGGCCTCACCAATCCAACAGTGTCCACAAGTGTGTTCAGAAATTCTACATCTCCCCTGTCCTATAGTGACATTTTTCACACCTGCGACATTGAGCCTGTGACATAGCGGTGTGATATTCACTGGGCCTCACACAATCCAACAGTGTCCACAAATGTGTTCAGAAATTCTACATCTCCCCTGTCCTATAGTGACATTTTTCACTTCTGTGACATAGCGGTGTGATATTCACTGGGCCTCACACAATCCAACAGTGTCCACAAGTGTGTTCAGAAATTCTACATCTCCCCTGTCCTATAGTGACATTTTTCTCACCTGCGACATTGAGCCTGTGACACAGCGGTGTGATATTCACTGGTCCTCACACAATCCAACAGTGTCCACAAGTGTGTTCAGAAATTCTACATCTCCCCTGTCCTATAGTGACATTTTTCACACCTGCGACATTGAGCCTGTGACAAAGCGGTGTGATATTCACTGGGCATCACACAATCCAACAGTGTCCACAAGTGTGTTCAGAAATTCTACATCTCCCCTGTCCTATAGTGACATTTTTCACACCTGTGACATTGAGACTGTGACATAGCGGTGTGATGTTCACTGGGCCTCACACAATCCAACAGTGTCCACAAGTGTGTTCAGAAATTCTATATCTCCCCTGTCCTATAGTGACATTTTTCACACCTGCGACATTGAGTCTGTTACATAGCGGTGTGATATTCACTGGGCCTCACACAATCCAACAGTGTCCACAAGTGTGTTCAGAAATTCTACATCTCCCCTGTCCTATAGAGACATTTTTCACACCTGTGACATTGAGACTGTGACATAGCGGTGTGATATTCACTGGGACTCACACAATCCAACAGTGTCCACAAGTGTGTTCAGAAATTCTACATCTCCACTGTCCTATAGTGACATTTTTCACACCTGCGACATTGAGACTGTGACATAGCGGTGTGATATTCACTGGGCCTCACACAATCCAACAGTGTCCACAAGTGTGTTCAGAAATTCTACATTTCCCCTGTCCTATAGTGACATTTTTCACACCTGCGACATTGAGCCTGTGACATAGCGGTGTGATATTCACTGGGCCTCACACAATCCAACAGTGTCCACAAGTGTGTTCTGAAATTTTACATCTCCCCTGTCCTATAGTGACATTTTTCACACCTGCGACATTGAGCCTGTGACATAGTGGTGTGATATTCACTGGGCCTCACCAATCCAACAGTGTCCACAAGTGTGTTCAGAAATTCTACATCTCCCCTGTCCTATAGTGACATTTTTCACACCTGCGACATTGAGCCTGTGACATAGCGGTGTGATATTCACTGGGCCTCACACAATCCAACAGTGTCCACAAATGTGTTCAGAAATTCTACATCTCCCCTGTCCTATAGTGACATTTTTCACTTCTGTGACATAGCGGTGTGATATTCACTGGGCCTCACACAATCCAACAGTGTCCACAAGTGTGTTCAGAAATTCTACATCTCCCCTGTCCTATAGTGACATTTTTCTCACCTGCGACATTGAGCCTGTGACACAGCGGTGTGATATTCACTGGTCCTCACACAATCCAACAGTGTCCACAAGTGTGTTCAGAAATTCTACATCTCCCCTGTCCTATAGTGACATTTTTCACACCTGCGACATTGAGCCTGTGACAAAGCGGTGTGATATTCACTGGGCATCACACAATCCAACAGTGTCCACAAGTGTGTTCAGAAATTCTACATCTCCCCTGTCCTATAGTGACATTTTTCACACCTGTGACATTGAGACTGTGACATAGCGGTGTGATGTTCACTGGGCCTCACACAATCCAACAGTGTCCACAAGTGTGTTCAGAAATTCTATATCTCCCCTGTCCTATAGTGACATTTTTCACACCTGCGACATTGAGCATGTGACATAGCGGTGTGATATTCACTGGGTCTCACACAATCCAACAGTGTCCACAAGTGTGTTCAGAAATTCTACATCTCCCCTGTCCTATAGTGACATTTTTCACACCTGCGACATTGAGTCTGTTACATAGCGGTGTGATATTCACTGGGCCTCACACAATCCAACATTGTCCACAAGTGTGTTCAGAAATTCTACATCTCCCCTGTCCTATAGTGACATTTTTCACACCTGTGACATTGAGACTGTGACATAGCGGTGTGATATTCACTGGGCCTCACACAATCCAACAGTGTCCACAAGTGTGTTCAGAAATTCTACATCTCCCCTGTCCTATAGTGACATTTTTCACACCTGCGACATTGAGACTGTGACATAGCGGTGTGATATTCACTGGGCCTCACACAATCCAACAGTGTCCACAAGTGTGTTCAGAAATTCTACATTTCCCCTGTCCTATAGTGACATTTTTCACACCTGCGACATTGAGCCTGTGACATAGCGGTGTGATATTCACTGGGCCTCACACAATCCAACAGTGTCCACAAGTGTGTTCTGATATTTTACATCTCCCCTGTCCTATAGTGACATTTTTCACACCTGCGACATTGAGCCTGTGACATAGTGATGTGATATTCACTGGGCCTCACCAATCCAACAGTGTCCACAAGTGTGTTCAGAAATTCTACATCTCCCCTGTCCTATAGTGACATTTTTCACACCTGCGACATTGAGCCTGTGACATAGCGGTGTGATATTCACTGGGCCTCACACAATCCAACAGTGTCCACAAATGTGTTCAGAAATTCTACATCTCCCCTGTCCTATAGTGACATTTTTCACTTCTGTGACATAGCGGTGTGATATTCACTGGGCCTCACACAATCCAACAGTGTCCACAAGTGTGTTCAGAAATTCTACATCTCCCCTGTCCTATAGTGACATTTTTCTCACCTGCGACATTGAGCCTGTGACACAGCGGTGTGATATTCACTGGTCCTCACACAATCCAACAGTGTCCACAAGTGTGTTCTGAAATTTTACATCTCCCCTGTCCTATAGTGACATTTTTCACACCTGCGACATTGAGCCTGTGACATAGTGGTGTGATAGTCACTGGGCCTCACCAATCCAACAGTGTCCACAAGTGTGTTCAGAAATTCTTCATCTCCCATGTCCTATAGTGACATTTTTCACACCTGCGACATTGAGCCTGTGACATAGCGGTGTGATATTCACTGGGCCTCACACAATACAACAGTGTCCACAAGTGTGTTCTGAAATTTTACATCTCCCATGTCCTATAGTGACATTTTTCACACCTGCGACATTGAGCCTGTGACATAGTGGTGTGATATTCACTGGGCCTCACCAATCCAACAGTGTCCACAAGTGTGTTCAGAAATTCTACATCTCCCCTGTCCTATAGTGACATTTTTCACACCTTTGACATTGCGACTGTGACATAGCGGTGTGATATTCACTGGGCCTCACACAATTCAACAGTGTCCACAAGTGTGTTCAGAAATTCTACATCTCCCCTGTCCTATAGTGACATTTTTCACACCTGCGACATTGAGCCTGTGACATAGCGGTGTGATATTCACTGGGCCTCACCAATCAAACAGTGTCCACAAGTGTGTTCAGAAATTCTACATCTCCCCTGTCCTATAGTGACATTTTTCACACCTGCGACATTGAGCCTGTGACATAGCGGTGTGATATTCACTGGGCCTCACACAATCCAACAGTGTCCAGAAGTGTGCTCAGAAATTCTACATCTCCCCTGTCCTATAGTGACATTTTTCACACCTGCGACATTGAGCCTGTGTCATAGCGATGTGATATACACTGGGCCTCACACAATCCAACAGTGTCCACAAGTGTGTTCAGAAATTCTACATCTCCCCTGTCCTATAGTGACATTTTTCACACCTTTGACATTGAGTCTGTGACATAGCGGTGTGATATTCACTGGGCCTCACACAATCCAACAGTGTCCACAAGTGTGTTCAGAAATTCTACATTTCCCCTGTCCTATAGTGACATTTTTCACACCTGCGACATTGAGTCTGTGACATAGCGGTGTGATATTCACTGGGCCTCACACAATCCAACAGTGTCCACAAGTGTGTTCTGAAATTTTACATCTCCCCTGTCCTATAGTGACATTTTTCACACCTGCGACATTGAGCCTGTGACATAGTGGTGTGATATTCACTGGGCCTCACCAATCCAACAGTGTCCACAAGTGTGTTCAGAAATTCTACATCTCCCCTGTCCTATAGTGACACTTTTCACACCTGCGACATTGAGCCTGTGACATAGCGGTGTGATATTCACTGGGCCTCACACAATCCAACAGTGTCCACAAATGTGTTCAGAAATTCTACATCTCCCCTGTCCTATAGTGACATTTTTCACTTCTGTGACATAGCGGTGTGATATTCACTGGGCCTCACACAATCCAACAGTGTCCACAAGTGTGTTCAGAAATTCTACATCTCCCCTGTCCTATAGTGACATTTTTCTCACCTGCGACATTGAGCCTGTGACACAGCGGTGTGATATTCACTGGTCCTCACACAATCCAACAGTGTCAACAAGTGTGTTCAGAAATTCTACATCTCCCCTGTCATATAGTGACATTTTTCACACCTGCGACATTGAGCCTGTGACAAAGCGGTGTGATATTCACTGGGCCTCACACAATCCAACAGTGTCCACAAGTGTGTTCAGAAATTCTACATCTCCCCTGTCCTATAGTGACATTTTTGACACGTATGACATTGAGCCTGTGACATAGCGGTGTGATATTCACTGGGCCTCACACAATCCAACAGTGTCCACAAGTGTGTTCAGAAATTCTACATCTCCCCTGTCCTATAGTGACATTTTTGACACGTACGACATTGAGCCTGTGACATAGCGGTGTGATATTCACTGGGCCTCACACAATCCAACAGTGTCCACAAGTGTTTTCAGAAATTCTACATCTTCCCTGTCCTATAGTGACATTTTTCACACCTGCGACATTGAGACTGTGACATAGCGGTGTGATATTCACTGGGCCTTACACAATCCAACAGTGTCCACAAGTGTGTTCAGAAATTCTACATCTCCCCTGTCCTATAGTGACATTTTTCACACCTGCGACATTGAGCCTGTGACATAGCGGTGTGATATTCACTGGGCCTCACACAATCCAACAGTGTCAACAAGTGTGTTCAGAAATTCTACATCTCCCCTGTCCTTTAGTGACATTTTTCACACCTGTGACATTGAGACTGTGACATAGCGGTGTGATATTCACTGGGCCTCATACAATCCAACAGTGTCCAGAAGTGTGTTCAGAAATTCTACATCTCCCCTGTCCTATATTGACATTTTTCACACCTGCGACATTGAGCCTGTGACATAGCGGTGTGATATTCACTGGGCCTCACAAAATCCAACAGTGTCCACAAGTGTGCTCAGAAATTCTCCATCTCCCCTGTCCTATAGTGACATTTTTCACACCTGCGACATTGAGCCTGTGTCATAGCGATGTGATATTCACTGGGCCTCACACAATCCAACAGTGTCCACAAGTGTGTTCAGAAATTCTACATCTCCCCTGTCCTATAGTGACATTTTTCACACCAGCGACATTGAGCCTGTGGCATAGCGGTGTGATATTTACTGGGCCTCACACAATCCAACAGTGTCCACAAGTGTGTTCAGAAATTCTACATCTCCCCTGTCCTATAGTGATATTTTTCACACCAGTGACATTGAGCCTGTGGCATAGCGGTGTGATATTCACTGGGCCTCACACAATCCAACAGTGTCCACAAGTGTGTTCAGAAATTCTACATCTCCCCTGTCCTATAGTGACATTTTTCTCATCTGCGACATTGAGACTGTGACATAGCGGTGTGATATTCACTGGGCCTCACCAATCCAACAGTGTGCACAAGTGTGTTCAGAAATTCTACATCCCCCCTGTCCTATAGTGACATTTTTCTCACCTGCGACATTGAGACTGTGACATAGCGGTGTGATATTCACTGGGCCTCACACAATCCAACAGTGTCCACAAGTGTGTTCAGAAATTCTACATCTCCCCTGTCCTATAGTGACATTTTTCACACCTGTGACATTGAGACTGTGACATAGCGGTGTGATGTTCACTGGGCCTCACACAATCCAACAGTGTCCACAAGTGTGTTCAGAAATTCTATATCTCCCCTGTCCTATAGTGACATTTTTCACACCTGCGACATTGAGCCTGTGACATAGCGGTGTGATATTCACTGGGTCTCACACAATCCAACAGTGTCCACAAGTGTGTTCAGAAATTCTACATCTCCCCTGTCCTATAGTGACATTTTTCACACCTGCGACATTGAGTCTGTTACATAGCGGTGTGATATTCACTGGGCCTCACACAATCCAACAGTGTCCACAAGTGTGTTCAGAAATTCTACATCTCCCCTGTCCTATAGTGACATTTTTCACACCTGCGACATTGAGCCTGTGACATAGCGGAGTGATATTCACTGGGCCCCACACAATCCAACAGTGTCAACAAGTGTGTTCAGATATTGTACATCTCCCCTGTCCTATAGTGACATTTTTCACACCTGTGACATTGAGACTGTGACATAGCGGTGTGATATTCACTGGGCCTCATACAATCCAACAGTGTCCAGAAGTGTGTTCAGAAATTCTACATCTCCCCTGTCCTATAGTGACATTTTTCACACCTGCGACATTGAGCCTGTGACATAGCGGTGTGATATTCACTGGGCCTCACACAATCCAACAGTGTCCACAAGTGTGTTCAGAAATTCTACATCTCCCCTGTCCTATAGTGACATTTTTCACACCAGTGACATTGAGCCTGTGGCATAGCGGTGTGATATTCACTGGGCCTCACACAATCCAACAGTGTCCACAAGTGTGTTCAGAAATTCTATATCTCCCCTGTCCTATAGTGACATTTTTCACACCTGCGACATTGAGACTGTGACATAGCGGTGTGATATTCACTGGGCCTTACATAATCCAACAGTGTCCACAAGTGTGTTCAGAAATTCTACATTTCCCCTGTCCTATAGTGACATTTTTCACACCTGCGACATTGAGCCTGTGACATAGCGGTGTGATATTCACTGGGCCTCACACAATCCAACAGTGTCCACAAGTGTGTTCTGAAATTTTACATCTCCCCTGTCCTATAGTGACATTTTTCACACCTGCGACATTGAGACTGTGACATAGCGGTGTGATATTCACTGGGCCTCACCAATCCAACAGTGTCCACAAGTGTGTTCAGAAATTCTACATCTCCCCTGTCCTATAGTGACATTTTTCACACCTGCGACATTGAGCCTGTGACATAGCGGTGTGATATTCACTGGGCCTCACACAATCCAACAGTGTCCACAAATGTGTTCAGAAATTCTACATCTCCCCTGTCCTATAGTGACATTTTTCACTTCTGTGACATAGCGGTGTGATATTCACTGGGCCTCACACAATCCAACATTGTCCACAAGTGTGTTCAGAAATTCTACATCTCCCCTGTCCTATAGTGACATTTTTCTCACCTGCGACATTGAGCCTGTGACACAGCGGTGTGATATTCACTGGTCCTCACACAATCCAACAGTGTCCACAAGTGTGTTTAGAAATTCTAAATCTCCCCTGTCCTATAGTGACATTTTTCACACCTGCGACATCGAGCCTGTGACAAAGCGGTGTGATATTCACTGGGCCTCACACAATCCAACAGTGTCCACAAGTGTGTTCAGAAATTCTACATCTCCCCTGTCCTATAGTGACATTTTTCACACCTGTGACATTGAGACTGTGACTTAGCGGTGTGATGTTCACTGGGCCTCACACAATCCAACAGTGTCCACAAGTGTGTTCAGAAATTCTATATCTCCCCTGTCCTATAGTGACATTTTTCACACCTGAGACATTGAGCCTGTGACATAGCGGTGTGATCTTCACTGGGTCTCACACAATCCAACAGTGTCCACAAGTGTGTTCAGAAATTCTACATCTCCCCTGTCCTATAGTGACATTTTTCACACCTGCGACATTGAGTCTGTTACATAGCGGTGTGATATTCACTGGGCCTCACACAATCCAACAGTGTCCACAAGTGTGTTCAGAAATTCTACATCTCCCCTGTCCTGTAGTGACATTTTTCACACCTGCGACATTGAGACTGTGACATAGCGGTGTGATATTCACTGGGCCTCACACAATCCAACAGTGTCCACAAGTGTGTTCAGAAATTCTACATTTCCCCTGTCCTATAGTGACATTTTTCACACCTGCGACATTGAGCCTGTGACATAGCGGTGTGATATTCACTGGGCCTCACACAATCCAACAGTGTCCACAAGTGTGTTCTGAAATGTTACATCTCCCCTGTCCTATAGTGACATTTTTCACACCTGCGACATTGAGCCTGTGACATAGTGGTGTGATATTCACTGGGCCTCACCAATCCAACAGTGTCCACAAGTCTGTTCAGAAATTCTACATCTCCCCTGTCCTATAGTGACATTTTTCACACCTGCGACATTGAGCCTGTGACATAGCGGTGTGATATTCACTGGGCCTCACACAATCCAACAGTGTCCACAAATGTGTTCAGAAATTCTACATCTCCCCTGTCCTATAGTGACATTTTTCACTTCTGTGACATAGCGGTGTGATATTCACTGGGCCTCACACAATCCAACAGTGTCCACAAGTGTGTTCAGAAATTCTACATCTCCCCTGTCCTATAGTGACATTTTTCTCACCTGCGACATTGAGCCTGTGACACAGCGGTGTGATATTCACTGGTCCTCACACAATCCAACAGTGTCCACAAGTGTGTTCAGAAATTCTACATCTCCCCTGTCCTATAGTGACATTTTTCACACCTGCGACATTGAGCCTGTGACAAAGCGGTGTGATATTCACTGGGCCTCACACAATCCAACAGTGTCCACAAGTGTGTTCAGAAATTCTACATCTCCCCTGTCCTATAGTGACATTTTTGACACGTACGACATTGAGCCTGTGACATAGCGGTGTGATATTCACTGGGCCTCACACAATCCAACAGTGTCCACAAGTGTGTTCAGAAATTCTACATCTCCCCTGTCCTATAGTGACATTTTTGACACGTACGACATTGAGCCTGTGACATAGCGGTGTGATATTCACTGGGCCTCACACAATCCAACAGTGTCCACAAGTGTGTTCAGAAATTCTACATCTCCCCTGTCCTATAGTGACATTTTTCACACCTGCGACATTGAGACTGTGACATAGCGGTGTGATATTCACTGGGCCTCACACAATCCAACAGTGTGCACAAGTGTGTTCAGAAATTCTACATCTCCCCTGTCCTATAGTGACATTTTTCACACCTGCGACATTCAGCCTGTGACATAGCGGTGTGATATTCACTGGGCCTCACACAATCCAACAGTGTCAACAAGTGTGTTCAGAAATTCTACATCTCCCCTGTCCTATAGTGACATTTTTCACACCTGCGACATTGAGCCTGTGTCATAGCGATGTGATATTCATTAGGCCTCACACAATCCAACAGTGTCCACAAGTGTGTTCAGAAATTCTACATCTCCCCTGTTCTATAGTTACATTTTTCACACCAGCGACATTGAGCCTGTGGCATAGCGGTGTGATATTCACTGGGCCTCACACAATCCAACAGTGTCCACAAGTGTGTTCAGAAATTCTACATCTCCCCTGTCCTATAGTGACATTTTTCACACCAGTGACATTTAGCCTGTGGCATAGCGGTGTGATATTCACTGGGCCTCACACAATCCAACAGTGTCCACAAGTGTGTTCAGAAATTCTACATCTCCCCTGTCCTATAGTGACATTTTTCTCATCTGCGACATTGAGACTGTGACATAGCGGTGTGATATTCACTGGGCCTCACCAATCCAACAGTGTCCACAAGTGTGTTCAGAAATTCTACATCCCCCCTGTCCTATAGTGACATTTTTCTCACCTGCGACATTGAGACTGTGACATAGCGGTGTGATATTCACTGGGCCTCACACAATCCAACAGTGTCCAGAAGTGTGTTCAGAAATTCTACATCTCCCCTGTCCTATAGTGACATTTTTCTCACCTGCGACATTGAGCCTGTGACACAGCGGTGTGATATTCACTGGTCCTCACACAATCCAACAGTGTCCACAAGTGTGTTCAGAAATTCTACATCTCCCCTGTCCTATAGTGACATTTTTCACACCTGCGACATTGAGCCTGTGACAAAGCGGTGTGATATTCACTGGGCCTCACACAATCCAACAGTGTCCACAAGTGTGTTCAGAAATTCTACATCTCCCCTGTCCTATAGTGACATTTTTGACACGTACGACATTGAGCCTGTGACATAGCGGTGTGATATTCACTGGGCCTCACACAATCCAACAGTGTCCACAAGTGTGTTCAGAAATTCTACATCTCCCCTGTCCTATAGTGACATTTTTGACACGTACGACATTGAGCCTGTGACATAGCGGTGTGATATTCACTGGGCCTCACACAATCCAACAGTGTCCACAAGTGTGTTCAGAAATTCTACATCTCCCCTGTCCTATAGTGACATTTTTCACACCTGCGACATTGAGACTGTGACATAGCGGTGTGATATTCACTGGGCCTCACACAATCCAACAGTGTGCACAAGTGTGTTCAGAAATTCTACATCTCCCCTGTCCTATAGTGACATTTTTCACACCTGCGACATTCAGCCTGTGACATAGCGGTGTGATATTCACTGGGCCTCACACAATCCAACAGTGTCAACAAGTGTGTTCAGAAATTCTACATCTCCCCTGTCCTATAGTGACATTTTTCACACCTGCGACATTGAGCCTGTGTCATAGCGATGTGATATTCATTAGGCCTCACACAATCCAACAGTGTCCACAAGTGTGTTCAGAAATTCTACATCTCCCCTGTTCTATAGTTACATTTTTCACACCAGCGACATTGAGCCTGTGGCATAGCGGTGTGATATTCACTGGGCCTCACACAATCCAACAGTGTCCACAAGTGTGTTCAGAAATTCTACATCTCCCCTGTCCTATAGTGACATTTTTCACACCAGTGACATTTAGCCTGTGGCATAGCGGTGTGATATTCACTGGGCCTCACACAATCCAACAGTGTCCACAAGTGTGTTCAGAAATTCTACATCTCCCCTGTCCTATAGTGACATTTTTCTCATCTGCGACATTGAGACTGTGACATAGCGGTGTGATATTCACTGGGCCTCACCAATCCAACAGTGTCCACAAGTGTGTTCAGAAATTCTACATCCCCCCTGTCCTATAGTGACATTTTTCTCACCTGCGACATTGAGACTGTGACATAGCGGTGTGATATTCACTGGGCCTCACACAATCCAACAGTGTCCAGAAGTGTGTTCAGAAATTCTACATCTCCCCTGTCCTATAGTGACATTTTTCACACCTGCGACATTGAGCCTGTGTCATAGCGATGTGATATTCACTGGGCCTCACACAATCCAACAGTGTCCACAAGTGTGTTCAGAAATTCTACATCTCCCCTGTCCTATAGTGACATTTTTCACACCTTTGACATTGAGTCTGTGACATAGCGGTGTGATATTCACTGGGCCTCACACAATCCAACAGTGTCCACAAGTGTGTTCAGAAATTCTACATTTCCCCTGTCCTATAGTGACATTTTTCACACCTGCGACATTGAGTCTGTGACATAGCGGTGTGATATTCACTGGGCCTCACACAATCCAACAGTGTCCACAAGTGTGTTCTGAAATTTTACATCTCCCCTGTCCTATAGTGACATTTTTCACACCTGCGACATTGAGCCTGTGACATAGTGGTGTGATATTCACTGGGCCTCACCAATCCAACAGTGTCCACAAGTGTATTCAGAAATTCTACATCTCCCCTGTCCTATAGTGACACTTTTCACACCTGCGACATTGAGCCTGTGACATAGCGGTGTGATATTCACTGGGCCTCACACAATCCAACAGTGTCCACAAATGTGTTCAGAAATTCTACATCTCCCCTGTCCTATAGTGACATTTTTCACTTCTGTGACATAGCGGTGTGATATTCACTGGGCCTCACACAATCCAACAGTGTCCACAAGTGTGTTCAGAAATTCTACATCTCCCCTGTCCTATAGTGACATTTTTCTCACCTGCGACATTGAGCCTGTGACACAGCGGTGTGATATTCACTGGTCCTCACACAATCCAACAGTGTCAACAAGTGTGTTCAGAAATTCTACATCTCCCCTGTCATATAGTGACATTTTTCACACCTGCGACATTGAGCCTGTGACAAAGCGGTGTGATATTCACTGGGCCTCACACAATCCAACAGTGTCCACAAGTGTGTTCAGAAATTCTACATCTCCCCTGTCCTATAGTGACATTTTTGACACGTATGACATTGAGCCTGTGACATAGCGGTGTGATATTCACTGGGCCTCACACAATCCAACAGTGTCCACAAGTGTGTTCAGAAATTCTACATCTCCCCTGTCCTATAGTGACATTTTTGACACGTACGACATTGAGCCTGTGACATAGCGGTGTGATATTCACTGGGCCTCACACAATCCAACAGTGTCCACAAGTGTGTTCAGAAATTCTACATCTCCCCTGTCCTATAGTGACATTTTTCACACCTGCGACATTGAGACTGTGACATAGCGGTGTGATATTCACTGGGCCTTACACAATCCAACAGTGTCCACAAGTGTGTTCAGAAATTCTACATCTCCCCTGTCCTATAGTGACATTTTTCACACCTGCGACATTGAGCCTGTGACATAGCGGTGTGATATTCACTGGGCCTCACACAATCCAACAGTGTCAACAAGTGTGTTCAGAAATTCTACATCTCCCCTGTCCTATAGTGACATTTTTCACACCTGTGACATTGAGACTGTGACATAGCGGTGTGATATTCACTGGGCCTCATACAATCCAACAGTGTCCAGAAGTGTGTTCAGAAATTCTACATCTCCCCTGTCCTATATTGACATTTTTCACACCTGCGACATTGAGCCTGTGACATAGCGGTGTGATATTCACTGGGCCTCACACAATCCAACAGTGTCCACAAGTGTGCTCAGAAATTCTCCATCTCCCCTGTCCTATAGTGACATTTTTCACACCTGCGACATTGAGCCTGTGTCATAGCGATGTGATATTCACTGGGCCTCACACAATCCAACAGTGTCCACAAGTGTGTTCAGAAATTCTACATCTCCCCTGTCCTATAGTGACATTTTTCACACCAGCGACATTGAGCCTGTGGCATAGCGGTGTGATATTTACTGGGCCTCACACAATCCAACAGTGTCCACAAGTGTTTTCAGAAATTCTACATCTCCCCTGTCCTATAGTGATATTTTTCACACCAGTGACATTGAGCCTGTGGCATAGCGGTGTGATATTCACTGGGCCTCACACAATCCAACAGTGTCCACAAGTGTGTTCAGAAATTCTACATCTCCCCTGTCCTATAGTGACATTTTTCTCATCTGCGACATTGAGACTGTGACATAGCGGTGTGATATTCACTGGGCCTCACCAATCCAACAGTGTGCACAAGTGTGTTCAGAAATTCTACATCCCCCCTGTCCTATAGTGACATTTTTCTCACCTGCGACATTGAGACTGTGACATAGCGGTGTGATATTCACTGGGCCTCACACAATCCAACAGTGTCCACAAGTGTGTTCAGAAATTCTACATCTCCCCTGTCCTATAGTGACATTTTTCACACCTGTGACATTGAGACTGTGACATAGCGGTGTGATGTTCACTGGGCCTCACACAATCCAACAGTGTCCACAAGTGTGTTCAGAAATTCTATATCTCCCCTGTCCTATAGTGACATTTTTCACACCTGCGACATTGAGCCTGTGACATAGCGGTGTGATATTCACTGGGTCTCACACAATCCAACAGTGTCCAGAAGTGTGTTCAGAAATTCTACATCTCCCCTGTCCTATAGTGACATTTTTCACACCTGCGACATTGAGTCTGTTACATAGCGGTGTGATATTCACTGGGCCTCACACAATCCAACAGTGTCCACAAGTGTGTTCAGAAATTCTACATCTCCCCTGTCCTATAGTGACATTTTTCACACCTGCGACATTGAGCCTGTGACATAGCGGAGTGATATTCACTGGGCCCCACACAATCCAACAGTGTCAACAAGTGTGTTCAGAAATTGTACATCTCCCCTGTCCTATAGTGACATTTTTCACACCTGTGACATTGAGACTGTGACATAGCGGTGTGATATTCACTGGGCCTCATACAATCCAACAGTGTCCAGAAGTGTGTTCAGAAATTCTACATCTCCCCTGTCCTATAGTGACATTTTTCACACCTGCGACATTGAGCCTGTGACATAGCGGTGTGATATTCACTGGGCCTCACACAATCCAACAGTGTCCACAAGTGTGTTCAGAAATTCTACATCTCCCCTGTCCTTTAGTGACATTTTTCACACCAGTGACATTGAGCCTGTGGCATAGCGGTATGATATTCACTGGGCCTCACACAATCCAACAGTGTCCACAAGTGTGTTCAGAAATTCTATATCTCCCCTGTCCTATAGTGACATTTTTCACACCTGCGACATTGAGACTGTGACATAGCGGTGTGATATTCACTGGGCCTTACATAATCCAACAGTGTCCACAAGTGTGTTCAGAAATTCTACATTTCCCCTGTCCTATAGTGACATTTTTCACACCTGCGACATTGAGCCTGTGACATAGCGGTGTGATATTCACTGGGCCTCACACAATCCAAGAGTGTCCACAAGTGTGTTCTGAAATTTTACATCTCCCCTGTCCTATAGTGACATTTTTCACACCTGCGACATTGAGACTGTGACATAGCGGTGTGATATTCACTGGGCCTCACCAATCCAACAGTGTCCACAAGTGTGTTCAGAAATTCTACATCTCCCCTGTCCTATAGTGACATTTTTCACACCTGCGACATTGAGCCTGTGACATAGCGGTGTGATATTCACTGGGCCTCACACAATCCAACAGTGTCCACAAATGTGTTCAGAAATTCTACATCTCCCCTGTCCTATAGTGACATTTTTCTCATCTGCGACATTGAGACTGTGACATAGCGGTGTGATATTCACTGGGCCTCACCAATCCAACAGTGTGCACAAGTGTGTTCAGAAATTCTACATCCCCCCTGTCCTATAGTGACATTTTTCTCACCTGCGACATTGAGACTGTGACATAGCGGTGTGATATTCACTGGGCCTCACACAATCCAACAGTGTCCACAAGTGTGTTCAGAAATTCTACATCTCCCCTGTCCTATAGTGACATTTTTCACACCTGTGACATTGAGACTGTGACATAGCGGTGTGATGTTCACTGGGCCTCACACAATCCAACAGTGTCCACAAGTGTGTTCAGAAATTCTATATCTCCCCTGTCCTATAGTGACATTTTTCACACCTGCGACATTGAGCCTGTGACATAGCGGTGTGATATTCACTGGGTCTCACACAATCCAACAGTGTCCACAAGTGTGTTCAGAAATTCTACATCTCCCCTGTCCTATAGTGACATTTTTCACACCTGCGACATTGAGTCTGTTACATAGCGGTGTGATATTCACTGGGCCTCACACAATCCAACAGTGTCCACAAGTGTGTTCAGAAATTCTACATCTCCCCTGTCCTATAGTGACATTTTTCACACCTGCGACATTGAGCCTGTGACATAGCGGAGTGATATTCACTGGGCCCCACACAATCCAACAGTGTCAACAAGTGTGTTCAGAAATTGTACATCTCCCCTGTCCTATAGTGACATTTTTCACACCTGTGACATTGAGACTGTGACATAGCGGTGTGATATTCACTGGGCCTCATACAATCCAACAGTGTCCAGAAGTGTGTTCAGAAATTCTACATCTCCCCTGTCCTATAGTGACATTTTTCACACCTGCGACATTGAGCCTGTGACATAGCGGTGTGATATTCACTGGGCCTCACACAATCCAACAGTGTCCACAAGTGTGTTCAGAAATTCTACATCTCCCCTGTCCTTTAGTGACATTTTTCACACCAGTGACATTGAGCCTGTGGCATAGCGGTATGATATTCACTGGGCCTCACACAATCCAACAGTGTCCACAAGTGTGTTCAGAAATTCTATATCTCCCCTGTCCTATAGTGACATTTTTCACACCTGCGACATTGAGACTGTGACATAGCGGTGTGATATTCACTGGGCCTTACATAATCCAACAGTGTCCACAAGTGTGTTCAGAAATTCTACATTTCCCCTGTCCTATAGTGACATTTTTCACACCTGCGACATTGAGCCTGTGACATAGCGGTGTGATATTCACTGGGCCTCACACAATCCAAGAGTGTCCACAAGTGTGTTCTGAAATTTTACATCTCCCCTGTCCTATAGTGACATTTTTCACACCTGCGACATTGAGACTGTGACATAGCGGTGTGATATTCACTGGGCCTCACCAATCCAACAGTGTCCACAAGTGTGTTCAGAAATTCTACATCTCCCCTGTCCTATAGTGACATTTTTCACACCTGCGACATTGAGCCTGTGACATAGCGGTGTGATATTCACTGGGCCTCACACAATCCAACAGTGTCCACAAATGTGTTCAGAAATTCTACATCTCCCCTGTCCTATAGTGACATTTTTCACTTCTGTGACATAGCGGTGTGATATTCACTGGGCCTCACACAATCCAACATTGTCCACAAGTGTGTTCAGAAATTCTACATCTCCCCTGTCCTATAGTGACATTTTTCTCACCTGCGACATTGAGCCTGTGACACAGCGGTGTGATATTCACTGGTCCTCACACAATCCAACAGTGTCCACAAGTGTGTTCAGAAATTCTAAATCTCCCCTGTCCTATAGTGACATTTTTCACACCTGCGACATTGAGCCTGTGACAAAGCGGTGTGATATTCACTGGGCCTCACACAATCCAACAGTGTCCACAAGTGTGTTCAGAAATTCTACATCTCCCCTGTCCTATAGTGACATTTTTCACACCTGTGACATTGAGACTGTGACTTAGCGGTGTGATGTTCACTGGGCCTCACACAATCCAACAGTGTCCACAAGTGTGTTCAGAAATTCTATATCTCCCCTGTCCTATAGTGACATTTTTCACACCTGAGACATTGAGCCTGTGACATAGCGGTGTGATCTTCACTGGGTCTCACACAATCCAACAGTGTCCACAAGTGTGTTCAGAAATTCTACATCTCCCCTGTCCTATAGTGACATTTTTCACACCTGCGACATTGAGTCTGTTACATAGCGGTGTGATATTCACTGGGCCTCACACAATCCAACAGTGTCCACAAGTGTGTTCAGAAATTCTACATCTCCCCTGTCCTATAGTGACATTTTTCACACCTGCGACATTGAGACTGTGACATAGCGGTGTGATATTCACTGGGCCTCACACAATCCAACAGTGTCCACAAGTGTGTTCAGAAATTCTACATTTCCCCTGTCCTATAGTGACATTTTTCACACCTGCGACATTGAGCCTGTGACATAGCGGTGTGATATTCACTGGGCCTCACACAATCCAACAGTGTCCACAAGTGTGTTCTGAAATGTTACATCTCCCCTGTCCTATAGTGACATTTTTCACACCTGCGACATTGAGCCTGTGACATAGTGGTGTGATATTCACTGGGCCTCACCAATCCAACAGTGTCCACAAGTCTGTTCAGAAATTCTACATCTCCCCTGTCCTATAGTGACATTTTTCACACCTGCGACATTGAGCCTGTGACATAGCGGTGTGATATTCACTGGGCCTCACACAATCCAACAGTGTCCACAAATGTGTTCAGAAATTCTACATCTCCCCTGTCCTATAGTGACATTTTTCACTTCTGTGACATAGCGGTGTGATATTCACTGGGCCTCACACAATCCAACAGTGTCCACAAGTGTGTTCAGAAATTCTACATCTCCCTTGTCCTATAGTGACATTTTTCTCACCTGCGACATTGAGCCTGTGACACAGCGGTGTGATATTCACTGGTCCTCACACAATCCAACAGTGTCCACAAGTGTGTTCAGAAATTCTACATCTCCCCTGTCCTATAGTGACATTTTTCACACCTGCGACAATGAGCCTGTGACAAAGCGGTGTGATATTCACTGGGCCTCACACAATCCAACAGTGTCCACAAGTGTGTTCAGAAATTCTACATCTCCCCTGTCCTATAGTGACATTTTTGACACGTACGACATTGAGCCTGTGACATAGCGGTGTGATATTCACTGGGCCTCACACAATCCAACAGTGTCCACAAGTGTGTTCAGAAATTCTACATCTCCCCTGTCCTATAGTGACATTTTTGACACGTACGACATTGAGCCTGTGACATAGCGGTGTGATATTCACTGGGCCTCACACAATCCAACAGTGTCCACAAGTGTGTTCAGAAATTCTACATCTCCCCTGTCCTATAGTGACATTTTTCACACCTGCGACATTGAGACTGTGACATAGCGGTGTGATATTCACTGGGCCTCACACAATCCAACAGTGTGCACAAGTGTGTTCAGAAATTCTACATCTCCCCTGTCCTATAGTGACATTTTTCACACCTGCGACATTCAGCCTGTGACATAGCGGTGTGATATTCACTGGGCCTCACACAATCCAACAGTGTCAACAAGTGTGTTCAGAAATTCTACATCTCCCCTGTCCTATAGTGACATTTTTCACACCTGCGACATTGAGCCTGTGTCATAGCGATGTGATATTCATTAGGCCTCACACAATCCAACAGTGTCCACAAGTGTGTTCAGAAATTCTACATCTCCCCTGTTCTATAGTTACATTTTTCACACCAGCGACATTGAGCCTGTGGCATAGCGGTGTGATATTCACTGGGCCTCACACAATCCAACAGTGTCCACAAGTGTGTTCAGAAATTCTACATCTCCCCTGTCCTATAGTGACATTTTTCACACCAGTGACATTTAGCCTGTGGCATAGCGGTGTGATATTCACTGGGCCTCACACAATCCAACAGTGTCCACAAGTGTGTTCAGAAATTCTACATCTCCCCTGTCCTATAGTGACATTTTTCTCATCTGCGACATTGAGACTGTGACATAGCGGTGTGATATTCACTGGGCCTCACCAATCCAACAGTGTCCACAAGTGTGTTCAGAAATTCTACATCCCCCCCTGTCCTATAGTGACATTTTTCTCACCTGCGACATTGAGACTGTGACATAGCGGTGTGATATTCACTGGGCCTCACACAATCCAACAGTGTCCACAAGTGTGTTCAGAAATTCTACATCTCCCCTGTCCTATAGTGACATTTTTCACACCTGTGACATTGAGACTGTGACATAGCGGTGTGATGTTCACTTGGCCTCACACAATCCAACAGTGTCCACAAGTGTGTTCAGAAATTCTATATCTCCCCTGTCCTATAGTGACATTTTTCACACCTGCGACATTGAGCCTGTGACATAGCGGTGTGATATTCACTGGGTCTCACACAATCCAACAGCGTCCACAAGTGTGTTCAGAAATTCTACATCTCCCCTGTCCTATAGTGACATTTTTCACACCTGCGACATTGAGTCTGTTACATAGCGGTGTGATATTCACTGGGCCTCACACAATCCAACAGTGTCCACAAGTGTGTTCAGAAATTTTACATCTCCCCTGTCCTATAGTGACATTTTTCACACCTGTGACATTGAGACTGTGAAATATCGGTGTGATATTCACTGGGCCTCACACAATCCAACAGTGTCCACAAGTGTGTTCAGAAATTCTACATCTCCCCTGTCCTATAGTGACATTTTTCACACCTGCGACATTGAGACTGTGACATAGCGGTGTGATATTCACTGGGCTTCACACAATTCAACAGTGTCCAAATGTGTGTTCAGAAATTCTACATCTCCCCTGTCCTACAGTGACATTTTTCACACCAGCGACATTGAGCCTGTGGCATAGCGGTGTGATATTCACTAGGCCTCACACAATCCAACAGTGTCCACAAGTGTGTTCAGAAATTCTACATCTCCCCTGTCCTATAGTGACATTTTTCACACCTTTGACATTGATTCTGTGACATAGCGGTGTGATATTCACTGGGCCTCACACAATCCAACAGTGTCCACAAGTGTGTTCAGAAATTCTACATTTCCCCTGTCCTATAGTGACATTTTTCACACCTGCGACATTGAGCCTGTGACATAGCGGTGTGATATTCACTGGGCCTCACACAATCCAACAGTGTCCACAAGTGTGTTCAGAAATTCTACATCTCCCCTGTCCTATAGTGACATTTTTCACACCTGCGACATTGAGACTGTGACATAGCGGTGTGATATTCACTGGGCCTCACACAATCCAACAGTGTGCACAAGTGTGTTCAGAAATTCTATATCTCCCCTGTCCTATAGTGACATTTTTCACACCTGCGACATTGAGCCTGTGACATAGCGGTGTGATATTCACTGGGTCTCACACAATCCAACAGTGTCCACAAGTGTGTTCAGAAATTCTACATCTCCCCTGTCCTATAGTGACATTTTTCACACTTGCGACATTGAGTCTGTTACATAGCGGTGTGATATTCACTGGGCCTCACACAATCCAACAGTGTCCACAAGTGTGTTCAGAAATTCTACATCTCCCCTGTCCTATAGTGACATTTTTCACACCTGTGACATTGAGACTGTGACATAGCGGTGTGATATTCACTGGGCCTCACACAATCCAACAGTGTCCACAAGTGTGTTCAGAAATTCTACATCTCCCCTGTCCTATAGTGACATTTTTCACACCTGCGACATTGAGACTGTGACATAGCGGTGTGATATTCACTGGGCCTCACACAATCCAATAGTGTCCACAAGTGTGTTCAGAAATTCTACATTTCCCCTGTCCTATAGTGACATTTTTCACACCTGCGACATTGAGCCTGTGACATAGCGGTGTGATATTCACTGGGCCTCACACAATCCAACAGTGTCCACAAGTGTGTTCTGAAATTTTACATCTCCCCTGTCCTATAGTGACATTTTTCACACCTGCGACATTGAGCCTGTGACATAGTGGTGTGATATTCACTGGGCCTCACCAATCCAACAGTGTCCACAAGTGTGTTCAGAAATTCTACATCTCCCCTGTCCTATAGTGACATTTTTCACACCTGCGACATTGAGCCTGTGACATAGCGGTGTGATATTCACTGGGCCTCACACAATCCAACAGTGTCCACAAATGAGTTCAGAAATTCTACATCTCCCCTGTCCTATAGTGACATTTTTCACTTCTGTGATATAGCGGTGTGATATTCACTGGGACTCACACAATCCAACAGTGTCCACAAGTGTGTTCAGAAATTCTACATCTCCCCTGTCCTATAGCGACATTTTTCTCACCTGCGACATTGAGCCTGTGACACAGCGGTGTGATATTCACTGGTCCTCACACAATCCAACAGTGTCCACAAGTGTTTTCTGAAATTTTACATCTCCCCTGACCTATAGTGACATTTTTCACACCTGCGACATTGAGCCTGTGACATAGTGGTGTGATATTCACTGGGCCTCACCAATCCAACAGTGTCCACAAGTGTGTTCAGAAATTCTTCATCTCCCCTGTCCTATAGTGACATTTTTCACACCTGCGACATTGAGCCTGTGACATAGCGGAGTGATATTCACTGGGCCTCACAAAATACAACAGTGTCCACAAGTGTGTTCTGAAATTTTACATCTCCCCTGTCCTATAGTGACATTTTTCACACCTGCGACATTGAGCCTGTGACATAGTGGTGTGATATTCACTGGGCCTCACCAATCCAACAGTGTCCACAAGTGTGTTCAGAAATTCTACATCTCCCCTGTCCTATAGTGACATTTTTCACACCTTTGACATTGAGACTGTGACATAGCGGTGTGATATTCACTGGGCCTCACACAATCCAACAGTGTCCACAAGTGTGTTCAGAAATTCTACATCTCCCCTCTCCTATAGTGACATTTTTCACACCTGCGACATTGAGCCTGTGACATAGCGGTGTGATATTCACTGGGCCTCACCAATCCAACAGTGTCCACAAGTGTGTTCAGAAATTCTACATCTCCCCTCTCCTATAGTGAAATTTTTCACACCTGCGACATTGAGCCTGTGACATAGCGGTGTGATATTCACTGGGCCTCACACAATCCAACAGTGTCCACAAGTGTGCTCAGAAATTCTACATCTCCCCTGTCCTATAGTGACATTTTTCACACCTGCGACATTGAGCCTGTGTCATAGCGATGTGATATTCACTGGGCCTCACACAATCCAACAGTGTCCACAAGTGTGTTCAGAAATTCTACATCTCCCCTGTCCTATAGTGACATTTTTCACACCTGTGACATTGAGACTGTGACATAGCGGTGTGATATTCACTGGGCCTCACACAATCCAACAGTGTCCACAAGTGTGTTCAGAAATTCTACATCTCCCCTGTCCTATAGTAACATTTTTCACACCTGCAACATTGAGACTGTGACATAGCGGTGTGATATTCACTGGGCCTCACACAATCCAACAGTGTCCACAAGTGTGTTCAGAAATTCTACATCTCCCCTGTCCTACAGTGACATTTTTCACACCAGCGACATTGAGCCTGTGGCATAGCGGTGTGATATTCACTAGGCCTCACACAATCCAACAGTGTCCACAAGTGTGTTCAGAAATTCTACATCTCCCCTGTCCTATAGTGACATTTTTCACACCTTTGACATTGAGTCTGTGACATAGCGGTGTGATATTCACTGGGCCTCACACAATCCAACAGTGTCCACAAGTGTGTTCAGAAATTCTACATTTCCCCTGTCCTATAGTGACATATTTCACACCTGCGACATTGAGCCTGTGACATAGCGGTGTGATATTCACTGGGCCTCACACAATCCAACAGTGTCCACAAGTGTGTTCTGAAATTTTACATCTCCCCTGTCCTATAGTGACATTTTTCACACCTGCGACATTGAGCCTGTGACATAGTGGTGTGATATTCACTGGGCCTCACCAATCCAACAGTGTCCACAAGTGTGTTCAGAAATTCTACATCTCCCCTGTCCTATAGTGACATTTTTCACACCTGCGACATTGAGCCTGTGACATAGCGGTGTGATATTCACTGGGCCTCACACAATCCAACAGTGTCCACAAATGTGTTCAGAAATTCTACATCTCCCCTGTCCTATAGTGACATTTTTCACTTCTGTGACATAGCGGTGTGATATTCACTGGGCCTCACACAATCCAACAGTGTCCACAAGTGTGTTCAGAAATTCTACATCTCCCCTGTCCTATAGTGACTTTTTTCTCACCTGCGACATTGAGCCTGTGACACAGCGGTGTGATATTCACTGGTCCTCACACAATCCAACAGTGTCCACAAGTGTGTTCAGAAATTCTACATCTCCCCTGTTCTATAGTGACATTTTTCACACCTGCGACATTGAGCCTGTGACAAAGCGGTGTGATATTCACTGGGCCTCACACAATCCAACAGTGTCCACAAGTGTGTTCAGAAATTCTACATCTCTCCTGTCCTATAGTGACATTTTTGACACGTACGACATTGAGCCTGTGACAAAGCGGTGTGATATTCACTGGGCCTCACACAATCCAACAGTGTCCACAAGTGTGTTCAGAAATTCTATATCTCCCCTGTCCTATAGTGACATTTTTCACACCTGCGACATTGAGTCTGTGACATAGCGGTGTGATATTCACTGGGCCTCACCAATCCAACAGTGTCCACAAGTGTGTTCAGAAATTCTACATCTCCCCTGTCCAATAGTGACATTTTTCACACCTGTGACATTGAGACTGTGACATAGCGGTGTGATGTTCACTGGGCCTCACACAATCCAACAGTGTCCACAAGTGTGTTCAGAAATTCTATATCTCCCCTGTCCTATAGTGACATTTTTCACACCTGCGACATTGAGCCTGTGACATAGCTGTGTGATATTCACTGGGCCTCACAAATCCAACAGTGTCCACATGTGTGTTCAGAAATTCTACATCTCCCCAGTCCTATAGTGAGATTTTTCACACCTGCGACATTGAGCCTGTGACATAGCTGTGTGATATTCACTGGGCCTCACAAATCCAACAGTGTCCACATGTGTGTTCAGAAATTCTACATCTCCCCAGTCCTATAGTGAGATTTTTCACACCTGCGACATTGAGCCTGTGACATAGCGGTGTGATATTCACTGGGCCTCACACAATCCAACAGTGTCAACAAGTGTGTTCAGAAATTCTACATCTCCCCTGTCCTATAGTGACATTTTTCACACCTGTGACATTGAGACTGTGACATAGCGGTGTGATATTCACTGGGCCTCATACAATCCAACAGTGTCCAGAAGTGTGTTCAGAAATTCTACATCTCCCCTGTCCTATAGTGACATTTTTCACACCTGTGACATTGAGCCTGTGACATAGCGGTGTGATATTCACTGGGAATCACACAATCCAACAGTGTCCACAAGTGTGCTCAGAAATTCTACATCTCCCCTGTCCTATAGTGACATTTTTCACACCTGCGACATTGAGCCTGTGTCATAGCGATGTGATATTCACTGGGCCTCACACAATCCAACAGTGTCCACAAGTGTGTTCAGAAATTCTACATCTCCCCTGTCCTATAGTGACATTTTTCACACCAGCGACATTGAGCCTGTGGCATAGCGGTGTGATATTCACTGGGCCTCACACAATCCAACAGTGTCCACAAGTGTGCTCAGAAATTCTACATCTCCCCTGTCCTATAGTGACATTTTTCACACCTGCGACATTGAGCCTGTGTCATAGCGATGTGATATTCACTGGGCCTCACACAATCCAACAGTGTCCACAAGTGTGTTCAGAAATTCTACATCTCCCCTGTCCTATAGTGACATTTTTCACACCTGCGACATTGAGCCTGTGACATAGCGGTGTGATATTCACTGGGCCTCACACAATCCAACAGTGTCAACAAGTGTGTTCAGAAATTCTACATCTCCCCTGTCCTATAGTGACATTTTTCACACCTGTGACATTGAGACTGTGACATAGCGGTGTGATATTCACTGGGCCTCATACAATCCAACAGTGTCCAGAAGTGTGTTCAGAAATTCTACATCTCCCCTGTCCTATATTGACATTTTTCACACCTGCGACATTGAGCCTGTGACATAGCGGTGTGATATTCACTGGGCCTCACACAATCCAACAGTGTCCACAAGTGTGCTCAGAAATTCTCCATCTCCCCTGTCCTATAGTGACATTTTTCACACCTGCGACATTGAGCCTGTGTCATAGCGATGTGATATTCACTGGGCCTCACACAATCCAACAGTGTCCACAAGTGTGTTCAGAAATTCTACATCTCCCCTGTCCTATAGTGACATTTTTCACACCAGCGACATTGAGCCTGTGGCATAGCGGTGTGATATTTACTGGGCCTCACACAATCCAACAGTGTCCACAAGTGTTTTCAGAAATTCTACATCTCCCCTGTCCTATAGTGATATTTTTCACACCAGTGACATTGAGCCTGTGGCATAGCGGTGTGATATTCACTGGGCCTCACACAATCCAACAGTGTCCACAAGTGTGTTCAGAAATTCTACATCTCCCCTGTCCTATAGTGACATTTTTCTCATCTGCGACATTGAGACTGTGACATAGCGGTGTGATATTCACTGGGCCTCACCAATCCAACAGTGTGCACAAGTGTGTTCAGAAATTCTACATCCCCCCTGTCCTATAGTGACATTTTTCTCACCTGCGACATTGAGACTGTGACATAGCGGTGTGATATTCACTGGGCCTCACACAATCCAACAGTGTCCACAAGTGTGTTCAGAAATTCTACATCTCCCCTGTCCTATAGTGACATTTTTCACACCTGTGACATTGAGACTGTGACATAGCGGTGTGATGTTCACTGAGCCTCACACAATCCAACAGTGTCCACAAGTGTGTTCAGAAATTCTATATCTCCCCTGTCCTATAGTGACATTTTTCACACCTGCGACATTGAGCCTGTGACATAGCGGTGTGATATTCACTGGGTCTCACACAATCCAACAGTGTCCACAAGTGTGTTCAGAAATTCTACATCTCCCCTGTCCTATAGTGACATTTTTCACACCTGCGACATTGAGTCTGTTACATAGCGGTGTGATATTCACTGGGCCTCACACAATCCAACAGTGTCCACAAGTGTGTTCAGAAATTCTACATCTCCCCTGTCCTATAGTGACATTTTTCACACCTGCGACATTCAGCCTGTGACATAGCGGAGTGATATTCACTGGGCCCCACACAATCCAACAGTGTCAACAAGTGTGTTCAGAAATTGTACATCTCCCCTGTCCTATAGTGACATTTTTCACACCTGTGACATTGAGACTGTGACATAGCGGTGTGATATTCACTGGGCCTCATACAATCCAACAGTGTCCAGAAGTGTGTTCAGAAATTCTACATCTCCCCTGTCCTATAGTGACATTTTTCACACCTGCGACATTGAGCCTGTGACATAGCGGTGTGATATTCACTGGGCCTCACACAATCCAACAGTGTCCACAAGTGTGTTCAGAAATTCTACATCTCCCCTGTCCTATAGTGACATTTTTCACACCTGCGACATTGAGCCTGTGTCATAGCGATGTGATATTCATTAGGCCTCACACAATCCAACAGTGTCCACAAGTGTGTTCAGAAATTCTACATCTCCCCTGTTCTATAGTTACATTTTTCACACCAGCGACATTGAGCCTGTGGCATAGCGGTGTGATATTCACTGGGCCTCACACAATCCAACAGTGTCCACAAGTGTGTTCAGAAATTCTACATCTCCCCTGTCCTATAGTGACATTTTTCACACCAGTGACATTTAGCCTGTGGCATAGCGGTGTGATATTCACTGGGCCTCACACAATCCAACAGTGTCCACAAGTGTGTTCAGAAATTCTACATCTCCCCTGTCCTATAGTGACATTTTTCTCATCTGCGACATTGAGACTGTGACATAGCGGTGTGATATTCACTGGGCCTCACCAATCCAACAGTGTCCACAAGTGTGTTCAGAAATTCTACATCCCCCCCTGTCCTATAGTGACATTTTTCTCACCTGCGACATTGAGACTGTGACATAGCGGTGTGATATTCACTGGGCCTCACACAATCCAACAGTGTCCACAAGTGTGTTCAGAAATTCTACATCTCCCCTGTCCTATAGTGACATTTTTCACACCTGTGACATTGAGACTGTGACATAGCGGTGTGATGTTCACTTGGCCTCACACAATCCAACAGTGTCCACAAGTGTGTTCAGAAATTCTATATCTCCCCTGTCCTATAGTGACATTTTTCACACCTGCGACATTGAGCCTGTGACATAGCGGTGTGATATTCACTGGGTCTCACACAATCCAACAGCGTCCACAAGTGTGTTCAGAAATTCTACATCTCCCCTGTCCTATAGTGACATTTTTCACACCTGCGACATTGAGTCTGTTACATAGCGGTGTGATATTCACTGGGCCTCACACAATCCAACAGTGTCCACAAGTGTGTTCAGAAATTTTACATCTCCCCTGTCCTATAGTGACATTTTTCACACCTGTGACATTGAGACTGTGAAATATCGGTGTGATATTCACTGGGCCTCACACAATCCAACAGTGTCCACAAGTGTGTTCAGAAATTCTACATCTCCCCTGTCCTATAGTGACATTTTTCACACCTGCGACATTGAGACTGTGACATAGCGGTGTGATATTCACTGGGCTTCACACAATTCAACAGTGTCCAAATGTGTGTTCAGAAATTCTACATCTCCCCTGTCCTACAGTGACATTTTTCACACCAGCGACATTGAGCCTGTGGCATAGCGGTGTGATATTCACTAGGCCTCACACAATCCAACAGTGTCCACAAGTGTGTTCAGAAATTCTACATCTCCCCTGTCCTATAGTGACATTTTTCACACCTTTGACATTGATTCTGTGACATAGCGGTGTGATATTCACTGGGCCTCACACAATCCAACAGTGTCCACAAGTGTGTTCAGAAATTCTACATTTCCCCTGTCCTATAGTGACATTTTTCACACCTGCGACATTGAGCCTGTGACATAGCGGTGTGATATTCACTGGGCCTCACACAATCCAACAGTGTCCACAAGTGTGTTCAGAAATTCTACATCTCCCCTGTCCTATAGTGACATTTTTCACACCTGCGACATTGAGACTGTGACATAGCGGTGTGATATTCACTGGGCCTCACACAATCCAACAGTGTGCACAAGTGTGTTCAGAAATTCTATATCTCCCCTGTCCTATAGTGACATTTTTCACACCTGCGACATTGAGCCTGTGACATAGCGGTGTGATATTCACTGGGTCTCACACAATCCAACAGTGTCCACAAGTGTGTTCAGAAATTCTACATCTCCCCTGTCCTATAGTGACATTTTTCACACTTGCGACATTGAGTCTGTTACATAGCGGTGTGATATTCACTGGGCCTCACACAATCCAACAGTGTCCACAAGTGTGTTCAGAAATTCTACATCTCCCCTGTCCTATAGTGACATTTTTCACACCTGTGACATTGAGACTGTGACATAGCGGTGTGATATTCACTGGGCCTCACACAATCCAACAGTGTCCACAAGTGTGTTCAGAAATTCTACATCTCCCCTGTCCTATAGTGACATTTTTCACACCTGCGACATTGAGACTGTGACATAGCGGTGTGATATTCACTGGGCCTCACACAATCCAATAGTGTCCACAAGTGTGTTCAGAAATTCTACATTTCCCCTGTCCTATAGTGACATTTTTCACACCTGCGACATTGAGCCTGTGACATAGCGGTGTGATATTCACTGGGCCTCACACAATCCAACAGTGTCCACAAGTGTGTTCTGAAATTTTACATCTCCCCTGTCCTATAGTGACATTTTTCACACCTGCGACATTGAGCCTGTGACATAGTGGTGTGATATTCACTGGGCCTCACCAATCCAACAGTGTCCACAAGTGTGTTCAGAAATTCTACATCTCCCCTGTCCTATAGTGACATTTTTCACACCTGCGACATTGAGCCTGTGACATAGCGGTGTGATATTCACTGGGCCTCACACAATCCAACAGTGTCCACAAATGAGTTCAGAAATTCTACATCTCCCCTGTCCTATAGTGACATTTTTCACTTCTGTGATATAGCGGTGTGATATTCACTGGGACTCACACAATCCAACAGTGTCCACAAGTGTGTTCAGAAATTCTACATCTCCCCTGTCCTATAGCGACATTTTTCTCACCTGCGACATTGAGCCTGTGACACAGCGGTGTGATATTCACTGGTCCTCACACAATCCAACAGTGTCCACAAGTGTTTTCTGAAATTTTACATCTCCCCTGACCTATAGTGACATTTTTCACACCTGCGACATTGAGCCTGTGACATAGTGGTGTGATATTCACTGGGCCTCACCAATCCAACAGTGTCCACAAGTGTGTTCAGAAATTCTTCATCTCCCCTGTCCTATAGTGACATTTTTCACACCTGCGACATTGAGCCTGTGACATAGCGGAGTGATATTCACTGGGCCTCACAAAATACAACAGTGTCCACAAGTGTGTTCTGAAATTTTACATCTCCCCTGTCCTATAGTGACATTTTTCACACCTGCGACATTGAGCCTGTGACATAGTGGTGTGATATTCACTGGGCCTCACCAATCCAACAGTGTCCACAAGTGTGTTCAGAAATTCTACATCTCCCCTGTCCTATAGTGACATTTTTCACACCTTTGACATTGAGACTGTGACATAGCGGTGTGATATTCACTGGGCCTCACACAATCCAACAGTGTCCACAAGTGTGTTCAGAAATTCTACATCTCCCCTCTCCTATAGTGACATTTTTCACACCTGCGACATTGAGCCTGTGACATAGCGGTGTGATATTCACTGGGCCTCACCAATCCAACAGTGTCCACAAGTGTGTTCAGAAATTCTACATCTCCCCTCTCCTATAGTGAAATTTTTCACACCTGCGACATTGAGCCTGTGACATAGCGGTGTGATATTCACTGGGCCTCACACAATCCAACAGTGTCCACAAGTGTGCTCAGAAATTCTACATCTCCCCTGTCCTATAGTGACATTTTTCACACCTGCGACATTGAGCCTGTGTCATAGCGATGTGATATTCACTGGGCCTCACACAATCCAACAGTGTCCACAAGTGTGTTCAGAAATTCTACATCTCCCCTGTCCTATAGTGACATTTTTCACACCTGTGACATTGAGACTGTGACATAGCGGTGTGATATTCACTGGGCCTCACACAATCCAACAGTGTCCACAAGTGTGTTCAGAAATTCTACATCTCCCCTGTCCTATAGTAACATTTTTCACACCTGCAACATTGAGACTGTGACATAGCGGTGTGATATTCACTGGGCCTCACACAATCCAACAGTGTCCACAAGTGTGTTCAGAAATTCTACATCTCCCCTGTCCTACAGTGACATTTTTCACACCAGCGACATTGAGCCTGTGGCATAGCGGTGTGATATTCACTAGGCCTCACACAATCCAACAGTGTCCACAAGTGTGTTCAGAAATTCTACATCTCCCCTGTCCTATAGTGACATTTTTCACACCTTTGACATTGAGTCTGTGACATAGCGGTGTGATATTCACTGGGCCTCACACAATCCAACAGTGTCCACAAGTGTGTTCAGAAATTCTACATTTCCCCTGTCCTATAGTGACATATTTCACACCTGCGACATTGAGCCTGTGACATAGCGGTGTGATATTCACTGGGCCTCACACAATCCAACAGTGTCCACAAGTGTGTTCTGAAATTTTACATCTCCCCTGTCCTATAGTGACATTTTTCACACCTGCGACATTGAGCCTGTGACATAGTGGTGTGATATTCACTGGGCCTCACCAATCCAACAGTGTCCACAAGTGTGTTCAGAAATTCTACATCTCCCCTGTCCTATAGTGACATTTTTCACACCTGCGACATTGAGCCTGTGACATAGCGGTGTGATATTCACTGGGCCTCACACAATCCAACAGTGTCCACAAATGTGTTCAGAAATTCTACATCTCCCCTGTCCTATAGTGACATTTTTCACTTCTGTGACATAGCGGTGTGATATTCACTGGGCCTCACACAATCCAACAGTGTCCACAAGTGTGTTCAGAAATTCTACATCTCCCCTGTCCTATAGTGACTTTTTTCTCACCTGCGACATTGAGCCTGTGACACAGCGGTGTGATATTCACTGGTCCTCACACAATCCAACAGTGTCCACAAGTGTGTTCAGAAATTCTACATCTCCCCTGTTCTATAGTGACATTTTTCACACCTGCGACATTGAGCCTGTGACAAAGCGGTGTGATATTCACTGGGCCTCACACAATCCAACAGTGTCCACAAGTGTGTTCAGAAATTCTACATCTCTCCTGTCCTATAGTGACATTTTTGACACGTACGACATTGAGCCTGTGACAAAGCGGTGTGATATTCACTGGGCCTCACACAATCCAACAGTGTCCACAAGTGTGTTCAGAAATTCTATATCTCCCCTGTCCTATAGTGACATTTTTCACACCTGCGACATTGAGTCTGTGACATAGCGGTGTGATATTCACTGGGCCTCACCAATCCAACAGTGTCCACAAGTGTGTTCAGAAATTCTACATCTCCCCTGTCCAATAGTGACATTTTTCACACCTGTGACATTGAGACTGTGACATAGCGGTGTGATGTTCACTGGGCCTCACACAATCCAACAGTGTCCACAAGTGTGTTCAGAAATTCTATATCTCCCCTGTCCTATAGTGACATTTTTCACACCTGCGACATTGAGCCTGTGACATAGCTGTGTGATATTCACTGGGCCTCACAAATCCAACAGTGTCCACATGTGTGTTCAGAAATTCTACATCTCCCCAGTCCTATAGTGAGATTTTTCACACCTGCGACATTGAGCCTGTGACATAGCTGTGTGATATTCACTGGGCCTCACAAATCCAACAGTGTCCACATGTGTGTTCAGAAATTCTACATCTCCCCAGTCCTATAGTGAGATTTTTCACACCTGCGACATTGAGCCTGTGACATAGCGGTGTGATATTCACTGGGCCTCACACAATCCAACAGTGTCAACAAGTGTGTTCAGAAATTCTACATCTCCCCTGTCCTATAGTAACATTTTTCACACCTGTGACATTGAGACTGTGACATAGCGGTGTGATATTCACTGGGCCTCATACAATCCAACAGTGTCCAGAAGTGTGTTCAGAAATTCTACATCTCCCCTGTCCTATAGTGACATTTTTCACACCTGTGACATTGAGCCTGTGACATAGCGGTGTGATATTCACTGGGAATCACACAATCCAACAGTGTCCACAAGTGTGCTCAGAAATTCTACATCTCCCCTGTCCTATAGTGACATTTTTCACACCTGCGACATTGAGCCTGTGTCATAGCGATGTGATATTCACTGGGCCTCACACAATCCAACAGTGTCCACAAGTGTGTTCAGAAATTCTACATCTCCCCTGTCCTATAGTGACATTTTTCACACCAGCGACATTGAGCCTGTGGCATAGCGGTGTGATATTCACTGGGCCTCACACAATCCAACAGTGTCCACAAGTGTGCTCAGAAATTCTACATCTCCCCTGTCCTATAGTGACATTTTTCACACCTGCGACATTGAGCCTGTGTCATAGCGATGTGATATTCACTGGGCCTCACACAATCCAACAGTGTCCACAAGTGTGTTCAGAAATTCTACATCTCCCCTGTCCTATAGTGACATTTTTCACACCTGCGACATTGAGCCTGTGACATAGCGGTGTGATATTCACTGGGCCTCACACAATCCAACAGTGTCAACAAGTGTGTTCAGAAATTCTACATCTCCCCTGTCCTATAGTGACATTTTTCACACCTGTGACATTGAGACTGTGACATAGCGGTGTGATATTCACTGGGCCTCATACAATCCAACAGTGTCCAGAAGTGTGTTCAGAAATTCTACATCTCCCCTGTCCTATATTGACATTTTTCACACCTGCGACATTGAGCCTGTGACATAGCGGTGTGATATTCACTGGGCCTCACACAATCCAACAGTGTCCACAAGTGTGCTCAGAAATTCTCCATCTCCCCTGTCCTATAGTGACATTTTTCACACCTGCGACATTGAGCCTGTGTCATAGCGATGTGATATTCACTGGGCCTCACACAATCCAACAGTGTCCACAAGTGTGTTCAGAAATTCTACATCTCCCCTGTCCTATAGTGACATTTTTCACACCAGCGACATTGAGCCTGTGGCATAGCGGTGTGATATTTACTGGGCCTCACACAATCCAACAGTGTCCACAAGTGTTTTCAGAAATTCTACATCTCCCCTGTCCTATAGTGATATTTTTCACACCAGTGACATTGAGCCTGTGGCATAGCGGTGTGATATTCACTGGGCCTCACACAATCCAACAGTGTCCACAAGTGTGTTCAGAAATTCTACATCTCCCCTGTCCTATAGTGACATTTTTCTCATCTGCGACATTGAGACTGTGACATAGCGGTGTGATATTCACTGGGCCTCACCAATCCAACAGTGTGCACAAGTGTGTTCAGAAATTCTACATCCCCCCTGTCCTATAGTGACATTTTTCTCACCTGCGACATTGAGACTGTGACATAGCGGTGTGATATTCACTGGGCCTCACACAATCCAACAGTGTCCACAAGTGTGTTCAGAAATTCTACATCTCCCCTGTCCTATAGTGACATTTTTCACACCTGTGACATTGAGACTGTGACATAGCGGTGTGATGTTCACTGAGCCTCACACAATCCAACAGTGTCCACAAGTGTGTTCAGAAATTCTATATCTCCCCTGTCCTATAGTGACATTTTTCACACCTGCGACATTGAGCCTGTGACATAGCGGTGTGATATTCACTGGGTCTCACACAATCCAACAGTGTCCACAAGTGTGTTCAGAAATTCTACATCTCCCCTGTCCTATAGTGACATTTTTCACACCTGCGACATTGAGTCTGTTACATAGCGGTGTGATATTCACTGGGCCTCACACAATCCAACAGTGTCCACAAGTGTGTTCAGAAATTCTACATCTCCCCTGTCCTATAGTGACATTTTTCACACCTGCGACATTCAGCCTGTGACATAGCGGAGTGATATTCACTGGGCCCCACACAATCCAACAGTGTCAACAAGTGTGTTCAGAAATTGTACATCTCCCCTGTCCTATAGTGACATTTTTCACACCTGTGACATTGAGACTGTGACATAGCGGTGTGATATTCACTGGGCCTCATACAATCCAACAGTGTCCAGAAGTGTGTTCAGAAATTCTACATCTCCCCTGTCCTATAGTGACATTTTTCACACCTGCGACATTGAGCCTGTGACATAGCGGTGTGATATTCACTGGGCCTCACACAATCCAACAGTGTCCACAAGTGTGTTCAGAAATTCTACATCTCCCCTGTCCTTTAGTGACATTTTTCACACCAGGGACATTGAGCCTGTGGCATAGCGGTGTGATATTCACTGGGCCTCACACAATCCAACAGTGTCCACAAGTGTGTTCAGAAATTCTATATCTCCCCTGTCCTATAGTGACATTTTTCACACCTGCGACATTGAGACTGTGACATAGCGGTGTGATATTCACTGGGCCTTACATAATCCAACAGTGTCCACAAGTGTGTTCAGAAATTCTACATTTCCCCTGTCCTATAGTGACATTTTTCACACCTGCGACATTGAGCCTGTGACATAGCGGTGTGATATTCACTGGGCCTCACACAATCCAACAGTGTCCACAAGTGTGTTCTGAAATTTTACATCTCCCCTGTCCTATAGTGACATTTTTCACACCTGCGACATTGAGACTGTGACATAGCGGTGTGATATTCACTGGGCCTCACCAATCCAACAGTGTCCACAAGTGTGTTCAGAAATTCTACATCTCCCCTGTCCTATAGTGACATTTTTCACACCTGCGACATTGAGCCTGTGACATAGCGGTGTGATATTCACTGGGCCTCACACAATCCAACAGTGTCCACAAATGTGTTCAGAAATTCTACATCTCCCCTGTCCTATAGTGACATTTTTCACTTCTGTGACATAGCGGTGTGATATTCACTGGGCCTCACACAATCCAACATTGTCCACAAGTGTGTTCAGAAATTCTACATCTCCCCTGTCCTATAGTGACATTTTTCTCACCTGCGACATTGAGCCTGTGACACAGCGGTGTGATATTCACTGGTCCTCACACAATCCAACAGTGTCCACAAGTGTGTTCAGAAATTCTAAATCTCCCCTGTCCTATAGTGACATTTTTCACACCTGCGACATTGAGCCTGTGACAAAGCGGTGTGATATTCACTGGGCCTCACACAATCCAACAGTGTCCACAAGTGTGTTCAGAAATTCTACATCTCCCCTGTCCTATAGTGACATTTTTCACACCTGTGACATTGAGACTGTGACTTAGCGGTGTGATGTTCACTGGGCCTCACACAATCCAACAGTGTCCACAAGTGTGTTCAGAAATTCTATATCTCCCCTGTCCTATAGTGACATTTTTCACACCTGAGACATTGAGCCTGTGACATAGCGGTGTGATCTTCACTGGGTCTCACACAATCCAACAGTGTCCACAAGTGTGTTCAGAAATTCTACATCTCCCCTGTCCTATAGTGACATTTTTCACACCTGCGACATTGAGTCTGTTACATAGCGGTGTGATATTCACTGGGCCTCACACAATCCAACAGTGTCCACAAGTGTGTTCAGAAATTCTACATCTCCCCTGTCCTATAGTGACATTTTTCACACCTGCGACATTGAGACTGTGACATAGCGGTGTGATATTCACTGGGCCTCACACAATCCAACAGTGTCCACAAGTGTGTTCAGAAATTCTACATTTCCCCTGTCCTATAGTGACATTTTTCACACCTGCGACATTGAGCCTGTGACATAGCGGTGTGATATTCACTGGGCCTCACACAATCCAACAGTGTCCACAAGTGTGTTCTGAAATGTTACATCTCCCCTGTCCTATAGTGACATTTTTCACACCTGCGACATTGAGCCTGTGACATAGTGGTGTGATATTCACTGGGCCTCACCAATCCAACAGTGTCCACAAGTCTGTTCAGAAATTCTACATCTCCCCTGTCCTATAGTGACATTTTTCACACCTGCGACATTGAGCCTGTGACATAGCGGTGTGATATTCACTGGGCCTCACACAATCCAACAGTGTCCACAAATGTGTTCAGAAATTCTACATCTCCCCTGTCCTATAGTGACATTTTTCACTTCTGTGACATAGCGGTGTGATATTCACTGGGCCTCACACAATCCAACAGTGTCCACAAGTGTGTTCAGAAATTCTACATCTCCCCTGTCCTATAGTGACATTTTTCTCACCTGCGACATTGAGCCTGTGACACAGCGGTGTGATATTCACTGGTCCTCACACAATCCAACAGTGTCCACAAGTGTGTTCAGAAATTCTACATCTCCCCTGTCCTATAGTGACATTTTTCACACCTGCGACATTGAGCCTGTGACAAAGCGGTGTGATATTCACTGGGCCTCACACAATCCAACAGTGTCCACAAGTGTGTTCAGAAATTCTACATCTCCCCTGTCCTATAGTGACATTTTTGACACGTACGACATTGAGCCTGTGACATAGCGGTGTGATATTCACTGGGCCTCACACAATCCAACAGTGTCCACAAGTGTGTTCAGAAATTCTACATCTCCCCTGTCCTATAGTGACATTTTTGACACGTACGACATTGAGCCTGTGACATAGCGGTGTGATATTCACTGGGCCTCACACAATCCAACAGTGTCCACAAGTGTGTTCAGAAATTCTACATCTCCCCTGTCCTATAGTGACATTTTTCACACCTGCGACATTGAGACTGTGACATAGCGGTGTGATATTCACTGGGCCTCACACAATCCAACAGTGTGCACAAGTGTGTTCAGAAATTCTACATCTCCCCTGTCCTATAGTGACATTTTTCACACCTGCGACATTCAGCCTGTGACATAGCGGTGTGTTATTCACTGGGCCTCACACAATCCAACAGTGTCAACAAGTGTGTTCAGAAATTCTACATCTCCCCTGTCCTATAGTGACATTTTTCACACCTGCGACATTGAGCCTGTGTCATAGCGATGTGATATTCATTAGGCCTCACACAATCCAACAGTGTCCACAAGTGTGTTCAGAAATTCTACATCTCCCCTGTTCTATAGTTACATTTTTCACACCAGCGACATTGAGCCTGTGGCATAGCGGTGTGATATTCACTGGGCCTCACACAATCCAACAGTGTCCACAAGTGTGTTCAGAAATTCTACATCTCCCCTGTCCTATAGTGACATTTTTCACACCAGTGACATTTAGCCTGTGGCATAGCGGTGTGATATTCACTGGGCCTCACACAATCCAACAGTGTCCACAAGTGTGTTCAGAAATTCTACATCTCCCCTGTCCTATAGTGACATTTTTCTCATCTGCGACATTGAGACTGTGACATAGCGGTGTGATATTCACTGGGCCTCACCAATCCAACAGTGTCCACAAGTGTGTTCAGAAATTCTACATCCCCCCCTGTCCTATAGTGACATTTTTCTCACCTGCGACATTGAGACTGTGACATAGCGGTGTGATATTCACTGGGCCTCACACAATCCAACAGTGTCCACAAGTGTGTTCAGAAATTCTACATCTCCCCTGTCCTATAGTGACATTTTTCACACCTGTGACATTGAGACTGTGACATAGCGGTGTGATGTTCACTTGGCCTCACACAATCCAACAGTGTCCACAAGTGTGTTCAGAAATTCTAAATCTCCCCTGTCCTATAGTGACATTTTTCACACCTGCGACATTGAGCCTGTGACATAGCGGTGTGATATTCACTGGGTCTCACACAATCCAACAGCGTCCACAAGTGTGTTCAGAAATTCTACATCTCCCCTGTCCTATAGTGACATTTTTCACACCTGTGACATTGAGTCTGTTACATAGCGGTGTGATATTCACTGGGCCTCACACAATCCAACAGTGTCCACAAGTGTGTTCAGAAATTTTACATCTCCCCTGTCCTATAGTGACATTTTTCACACCTGTGACATTGAGACTGTGAAATATCGGTGTGATATTCACTGGGCCTCACACAATCCAACAGTGTCCACAAGTGTGTTCAGAAATTCTACATCTCCCCTGTCCTATAGTGACATTTTTCACACCTGCGACATTGAGACTGTGACATAGCGGTGTGATATTCACTGGGCTTCACACAATTCAACAGTGTCCAAATGTGTGTTCAGAAATTCTACATCTCCCCTGTCCTACAGTGACATTTTTCACACCAGCGACATTGAGCCTGTGGCATAGCGGTGTGATATTCACTAGGCCTCACACAATCCAACAGTGTCCACAAGTGTGTTCAGAAATTCTACATCTCCCCTGTCCTATAGTGACTTTTTTCTCACCTGCGACATTGAGCCTGTGACACAGCGGTGTGATATTCACTGGTCCTCACACAATCCAACAGTGTCCACAAGTGTGTTCAGAAATTCTACATCTCCCCTGTCCTATAGTGACATTTTTCACACCTGCGACATTGAGCCTGTGACAAAGCGGTGTGATATTCACTGGGCCTCACACAATCCAACAGTGTCCACAAGTGTGTTCAGAAATTCTACATCTCTCCTGTCCTATAGTGACATTTTTGACACGTACGACATTGAGCCTGTGACAAAGCGGTGTGATATTCACTGGGCCTCACACAATCCAACAGTGTCCACAAGTGTGTTCAGAAATTCTATATCTCCCCTGTCCTATAGTGACATTTTTCACACCTGCGACATTGAGTCTGTGACATAGCGGTGTGATATTCACTGGGCCTCACCAATCCAACAGTGTCCACAAGTGTGTTCAGAAATTCTACATCTCCCCTGTCCAATAGTGACATTTTTCACACCTGTGACATTGAGACTGTGACATAGCGGTGTGATGTTCACTGGGCCTCACACAATCCAACAGTGTCCACAAGTGTGTTCAGAAATTCTATATCTCCCCTGTCCTATAGTGACATTTTTCACACCTGCGACATTGAGCCTGTGACATAGCTGTGTGATATTCACTGGGCCTCACAAATCCAACAGTGTCCACATGTGTGTTCAGAAATTCTACATCTCCCCAGTCCTATAGTGAGATTTTTCACACCTGCGACATTGAGCCTGTGACATAGCGGTGTGATATTCACTGGGCCTCACACAATCCAACAGTGTCAACAAGTGTGTTCAGAAATTCTACATCTCCCCTGTCCTATAGTGACATTTTTCACACCTGTGACATTGAGACTGTGACATAGCGGTGTGATATTCACTGGGCCTCATACAATCCAACAGTGTCCAGAAGTGTGTTCAGAAATTCTACATCTCCCCTGTCCTATAGTGACATTTTTCACACCTGTGACATTGAGCCTGTGACATAGCGGTGTGATATTCACTGGGCCTCACACAATCCAACAGTGTCCACAAGTGTGCTCAGAAATTCTACATCTCCCCTGTCCTATAGTGACATTTTTCACACCTGCGACATTGAGCCTGTGTCATAGCGATGTGATATTCACTGGGCCTCACACAATCCAACAGTGTCCACAAGTGTGTTCAGAAATTCTACATCTCCCCTGTCCTATAGTGACATTTTTCACACCAGCGACATTGAGCCTGTGGCATAGCGGTGTGATATTCACTGGGCCTCACACAATCCAACAGTGTCCACAAGTGTGCTCAGAAATTCTACATCTCCCCTGTCCTATAGTGACATTTTTCACACCTGCGACATTGAGCCTGTGTCATAGCGATGTGATATTCACTGGGCCTCACACAATCCAACAGTGTCCACAAGTGTGTTCAGAAATTCTACATCTCCCCTGTCCTATAGTGACATTTTTCACACCTGCGACATTGAGCCTGTGACATAGCGGTGTGATATTCACTGGGCCTCACACAATCCAACAGTGTCAACAAGTGTGTTCAGAAATTCTACATCTCCCCTGTCCTATAGTGACATTTTTCACACCTGTGACATTGAGACTGTGACATAGCGGTGTGATATTCACTGGGCCTCATACAATCCAACAGTGTCCAGAAGTGTGTTCAGAAATTCTACATCTCCCCTGTCCTATATTGACATTTTTCACACCTGCGACATTGAGCCTGTGACATAGCGGTGTGATATTCACTGGGCCTCACACAATCCAACAGTGTCCACAAGTGTGCTCAGAAATTCTCCATCTCCCCTGTCCTATAGTGACATTTTTCACACCTGCGACATTGAGCCTGTGTCATAGCGATGTGATATTCACTGGGCCTCACACAATCCAACAGTGTCCACAAGTGTGTTCAGAAATTCTACATCTCCCCTGTCCTATAGTGACATTTTTCACACCAGCGACATTGAGCCTGTGGCATAGCGGTGTGATATTTACTGGGCCTCACACAATCCAACAGTGTCCACAAGTGTTTTCAGAAATTCTACATCTCCCCTGTCCTATAGTGATATTTTTCACACCAGTGACATTGAGCCTGTGGCATAGCGGTGTGATATTCACTGGGCCTCACACAATCCAACAGTGTCCACAAGTGTGTTCAGAAATTCTACATCTCCCCTGTCCTATAGTGACATTTTTCTCATCTGCGACATTGAGACTGTGACATAGCGGTGTGATATTCACTGGGCCTCACCAATCCAACAGTGTGCACAAGTGTGTTCAGAAATTCTACATCCCCCCTGTCCTATAGTGACATTTTTCTCACCTGCGACATTGAGACTGTGACATAGCGGTGTGATATTCACTGGGCCTCACACAATCCAACAGTGTCCACAAGTGTGTTCAGAAATTCTACATCTCCCCTGTCCTATAGTGACATTTTTCACACCTGTGACATTGAGACTGTGACATAGCGGTGTGATGTTCACTGGGCCTCACACAATCCAACAGTGTCCACAAGTGTGTTCAGAAATTCTATATCTCCCCTGTCCTATAGTGACATTTTTCACACCTGCGACATTGAGCCTGTGACATAGCGGTGTGATATTCACTGGGTCTCACACAATCCAACAGTGTCCACAAGTGTGTTCAGAAATTCTACATCTCCCCTGTCCTATAGTGACATTTTTCACACCTGCGACATTGAGTCTGTTACATAGCGGTGTGATATTCACTGGGCCTCACACAATCCAACAGTGTCCACAAGTGTGTTCAGAAATTCTACATCTCCCCTGTCCTATAGTGACATTTTTCACACCTGCGACATTGAGCCTGTGACATAGCGGAGTGATATTCACTGGGCCCCACACAATCCAACAGTGTCAACAAGTGTGTTCAGAAATTGTACATCTCCCCTGTCCTATAGTGACATTTTTCACACCTGTGACATTGAGACTGTGACATAGCGGTGTGATATTCACTGGGCCTCATACAATCCAACAGTGTCCAGAAGTGTGTTCAGAAATTCTACATCTCCCCTGTCCTATAGTGACATTTTTCACACCTGCGACATTGAGCCTGTGACATAGCGGTGTGATATTCACTGGGCCTCACACAATCCAACAGTGTCCACAAGTGTGTTCAGAAATTCTACATCTCCCCTGTCCTTTAGTGACATTTTTCACACCAGTGACATTGAGCCTGTGGCATAGCGGTGTGATATTCACTGGGCCTCACACAATCCAACAGTGTCCACAAGTGTGTTCAGAAATTCTATATCTCCCCTGTCCTATAGTGACATTTTTCACACCTGCGACATTGAGACTGTGACATAGCGGTGTGATATTCACTGGGCCTTACATAATCCAACAGTGTCCACAAGTGTGTTCAGAAATTCTACATTTCCCCTGTCCTATAGTGACATTTTTCACACCTGCGACATTGAGCCTGTGACATAGCGGTGTGATATTCACTGGGCCTCACACAATCCAACAGTGTCCACAAGTGTGTTCTGAAATTTTACATCTCCCCTGTCCTATAGTGACATTTTTCACACCTGCGACATTGAGACTGTGACATAGCGGTGTGATATTCACTGGGCCTCACCAATCCAACAGTGTCCACAAGTGTGTTCAGAAATTCTACATCTCCCCTGTCCTATAGTGACATTTTTCACACCTGCGACATTGAGCCTGTGACATAGCGGTGTGATATTCACTGGGCCTCACACAATCCAACAGTGTCCACAAATGTGTTCAGAAATTCTACATCTCCCCTGTCCTATAGTGACATTTTTCACTTCTGTGACATAGCGGTGTGATATTCACTGGGCCTCACACAATCCAACATTGTCCACAAGTGTGTTCAGAAATTCTACATCTCCCCTGTCCTATAGTGACATTTTTCTCACCTGCGACATTGAGCCTGTGACACAGCGGTGTGATATTCACTGGTCCTCACACAATCCAACAGTGTCCACAAGTGTGTTCAGAAATTCTAAATTTCCCCTGTCCTATAGTGACATTTTTCACACCTGCGACATTGAGCCTGTGACAAAGCGGTGTGATATTCACTGGGCCTCACACAATCCAACAGTGTCCACAAGTGTGTTCAGAAATTCTACATCTCCCCTGTCCTATAGTGACATTTTTCACACCTGTGACATTGAGACTGTGACTTAGCGGTGTGATGTTCACTGGGCCTCACACAATCCAACAGTGTCCACAAGTGTGTTCAGAAATTCTATATCTCCCCTGTCCTATAGTGACATTTTTCACACCTGAGACATTGAGCCTGTGACATAGCGGTGTGATCTTCACTGGGTCTCACACAATCCAACAGTGTCCACAAGTGTGTTCAGAAATTCTACATCTCCCCTGTCCTATAGTGACATTTTTCACACCTGCGACATTGAGTCTGTTACATAGCGGTGTGATATTCACTGGGCCTCACACAATCCAACAGTGTCCACAAGTGTGTTCAGAAATTCTACATCTCCCCTGTCCTATAGTGACATTTTTCACACCTGCGACATTGAGACTGTGACATAGCGGTGTGATATTCACTGGGCCTCACACAATCCAACAGTGTCCACAAGTGTGTTCAGAAATTCTACATTTCCCCTGTCCTATAGTGACATTTTTCACACCTGCGACATTGAGCCTGTGACATAGCGGTGTGATATTCACTGGGCCTCACACAATCCAACAGTGTCCACAAGTGTGTTCTGAAATGTTACATCTCCCCTGTCCTATAGTGACATTTTTCACACCTGCGACATTGAGCCTGTGACATAGTGGTGTGATATTCACTGGGCCTCACCAATCCAACAGTGTCCACAAGTCTGTTCAGAAATTCTACATCTCCCCTGTCCTATAGTGACATTTTTCACACCTGCGACATTGAGCCTGTGACATAGCGGTGTGATATTCACTGGGCCTCACACAATCCAACAGTGTCCACAAATGTGTTCAGAAATTCTACATCTCCCCTGTCCTATAGTGACATTTTTCACTTCTGTGACATAGCGGTGTGATATTCACTGGGCCTCACACAATCCAACAGTGTCCACAAGTGTGTTCAGAAATTCTACATCTCCCCTGTCCTATAGTGACATTTTTCTCACCTGCGACATTGAGCCTGTGACACAGCGGTGTGATATTCACTGGTCCTCACACAATCCAACAGTGTCCACAAGTGTGTTCAGAAATTCTACATCTCCCCTGTCCTATAGTGACATTTTTCACACCTGCGACATTGAGCCTGTGACAAAGCGGTGTGATATTCACTGGGCCTCACACAATCCAACAGTGTCCACAAGTGTGTTCAGAAATTCTACATCTCCCCTGTCCTATAGTGACATTTTTGACACGTACGACATTGAGCCTGTGACATAGCGGTGTGATATTCACTGGGCCTCACACAATCCAACAGTGTCCACAAGTGTGTTCAGAAATTCTACATCTCCCCTGTCCTATAGTGACATTTTTGACACGTACGACATTGAGCCTGTGACATAGCGGTGTGATATTCACTGGGCCTCACACAATCCAACAGTGTCCACAAGTGTGTTCAGAAATTCTACATCTCCCCTGTCCTATAGTGACATTTTTCACACCTGCGACATTGAGACTGTGACATAGCGGTGTGATATTCACTGGGCCTCACACAATCCAACAGTGTGCACAAGTGTGTTCAGAAATTCTACATCTCCCCTGTCCTATAGTGACATTTTTCACACCTGCGACATTCAGCCTGTGACATAGCGGTGTGATATTCACTGGGCCTCACACAATCCAACAGTGTCAACAAGTGTGTTCAGAAATTCTACATCTCCCCTGTCCTATAGTGACATTTTTCACACCTGCGACATTGAGCCTGTGTCATAGCGATGTGATATTCATTAGGCCTCACACAATCCAACAGTGTCCACAAGTGTGTTCAGAAATTCTACATCTCCCCTGTTCTATAGTTACATTTTTCACACCAGCGACATTGAGCCTGTGGCATAGCGGTGTGATATTCACTGGGCCTCACACAATCCAACAGTGTCCACAAGTGTGTTCAGAAATTCTACATCTCCCCTGTCCTATAGTGACATTTTTCACACCAGTGACATTTAGCCTGTGGCATAGCGGTGTGATATTCACTGGGCCTCACACAATCCAACAGTGTCCACAAGTGTGTTCAGAAATTCTACATCTCCCCTGTCCTATAGTGACATTTTTCTCATCTGCGACATTGAGACTGTGACATAGTGGTGTGATATTCACTGGGCCTCACCAATCCAACAGTGTCCACAAGTGTGTTCAGAAATTCTACATCCCCCCCTGTCCTATAGTGACATTTTTCTCACCTGCGACATTGAGACTGTGACATAGCGGTGTGATATTCACTGGGCCTCACACAATCCAACAGTGTCCACAAGTGTGTTCAGAAATTCTACATCTCCCCTGTCCTATAGTGACATTTTTCACACCTGTGACATTGAGACTGTGACATAGCGGTGTGATGTTCACTTGGCCTCACACAATCCAACAGTGTCCACAAGTGTGTTCAGAAATTCTATATCTCCCCTGTCCTATAGTGACATTTTTCACACCTGCGACATTGAGCCTGTGACATAGCGGTGTGATATTCACTGGGTCTCACACAATCCAACAGCGTCCACAAGTGTGTTCAGAAATTCTACATCTCCCCTGTCCTATAGTGACATTTTTCACACCTGCGACATTGAGTCTGTTACATAGCGGTGTGATATTCACTGGGCCTCACACAATCCAACAGTGTCCACAAGTGTGTTCAGAAATTTTACATCTCCCCTGTCCTATAGTGACATTTTTCACACCTGTGACATTGAGACTGTGAAATATCGGTGTGATATTCACTGGGCCTCACACAATCCAACAGTGTCCACAAGTGTGTTCAGAAATTCTACATCTCCCCTGTCCTATAGTGACATTTTTCACACCTGCGACATTGAGACTGTGACATAGCGGTGTGATATTCACTGGGCTTCACACAATTCAACAGTGTCCAAATGTGTGTTCAGAAATTCTACATCTCCCCTGTCCTACAGTGACATTTTTCACACCAGCGACATTGAGCCTGTGGCATAGCGGTGTGATATTCACTAGGCCTCACACAATCCAACAGTGTCCACAAGTGTGTTCAGAAATTCTACATCTCCCCTGTCCTATAGTGACATTTTTCACACCTTTGACATTGATTCTGTGACATAGCGGTGTGATATTCACTGGGCCTCACACAATCCAACAGTGTCCACAAGTGTGTTCAGAAATTCTACATTTCCCCTGTCCTATAGTGACATTTTTCACACCTGCGACATTGAGCCTGTGACATAGCGGTGTGATATTCACTGGGCCTCACACAATCCAACAGTGTCCACAAGTGTGTTCAGAAATTCTACATCTCCCCTGTCCTATAGTGACATTTTTCACACCTGCGACATTGAGACTGTGACATAGCGGTGTGATATTCACTGGGCCTCACACAATCCAACAGTGTGCACAAGTGTGTTCAGAAATTCTATATCTCCCCTGTCCTATAGTGACATTTTTCACACCTGCGACATTGAGCCTGTGACATAGCGGTGTGATATTCACTGGGTCTCACACAATCCAACAGTGTCCACAAGTGTGTTCAGAAATTCTACATCTCCCCTGTCCTATAGTGACATTTTTCACACTTGCGACATTGAGTCTGTTACATAGCGGTGTGATATTCACTGGGCCTCACACAATCCAACAGTGTCCACAAGTGTGTTCAGAAATTCTACATCTCCCCTGTCCTATAGTGACATTTTTCACACCTGTGACATTGAGACTGTGACATAGCGGTGTGATATTCACTGGGCCTCACACAATCCAACAGTGTCCACAAGTGTGTTCAGAAATTCTACATCTCCCCTGTCCTATAGTGACATTTTTCACACCTGCGACATTGAGACTGTGACATAGCGGTGTGATATTCACTGGGCCTCACACAATCCAATAGTGTCCACAAGTGTGTTCAGAAATTCTACATTTCCCCTGTCCTATAGTGACATTTTTCACACCTGCGACATTGAGCCTGTGACATAGCGGTGTGATATTCACTGGGCCTCACACAATCCAACAGTGTCCACAAGTGTGTTCTGAAATTTTACATCTCCCCTGTCCTATAGTGACATTTTTCACACCTGCGACATTGAGCCTGTGACATAGTGGTGTGATATTCACTGGGCCTCACCAATCCAACAGTGTCCACAAGTGTGTTCAGAAATTCTACATCTCCCCTGTCCTATAGTGACATTTTTCACACCTGCGACATTGAGCCTGTGACATAGCGGTGTGATATTCACTGGGCCTCACACAATCCAACAGTGTCCACAAATGAGTTCAGAAATTCTACATCTCCCCTGTCCTATAGTGACATTTTTCACTTCTGTGATATAGCGGTGTGATATTCACTGGGACTCACACAATCCAACAGTGTCCACAAGTGTGTTCAGAAATTCTACATCTCCCCTGTCCTATAGCGACATTTTTCTCACCTGCGACATTGAGCCTGTGACACAGCGGTGTGATATTCACTGGTCCTCACACAATCCAACAGTGTCCACAAGTGTTTTCTGAAATTTTACATCTCCCCTGACCTATAGTGACATTTTTCACACCTGCGACATTGAGCCTGTGACATAGTGGTGTGATATTCACTGGGCCTCACCAATCCAACAGTGTCCACAAGTGTGTTCAGAAATTCTTCATCTCCCCTGTCCTATAGTGACATTTTTCACACCTGCGACATTGAGCCTGTGACATAGCGGTGTGATATTCACTGGGCCTCACAAAATACAACAGTGTCCACAAGTGTGTTCTGAAATTTTACATCTCCCCTGTCCTATAGTGACATTTTTCACACCTGCGACATTGAGCCTGTGACATAGTGGTGTGATATTCACTGGGCCTCACCAATCCAACAGTGTCCACAAGTGTGTTCAGAAATTCTACATCTCCCCTGTCCTATAGTGACATTTTTCACACCTTTGACATTGAGACTGTGACATAGCGGTGTGATATTCACTGGGCCTCACACAATCCAACAGTGTCCACAAGTGTGTTCAGAAATTCTACATCTCCCCTCTCCTATAGTGACATTTTTCACACCTGCGACATTGAGCCTGTGACATAGCGGTGTGATATTCACTGGGCCTCACCAATCCAACAGTGTCCACAAGTGTGTTCAGAAATTCTACATCTCCCCTCTCCTATAGTGAAATTTTTCACACCTGCGACATTGAGCCTGTGACATAGCGGTGTGATATTCACTGGGCCTCACACAATCCAACAGTGTCCACAAGTGTGCTCAGAAATTCTACATCTCCCCTGTCCTATAGTGACATTTTTCACACCTGCGACATTGAGCCTGTGTCATAGCGATGTGATATTCACTGGGCCTCACACAATCCAACAGTGTCCACAAGTGTGTTCAGAAATTCTACATCTCCCCTGTCCTATAGTGACATTTTTCACACCTGTGACATTGAGACTGTGACATAGCGGTGTGATATTCACTGGGCCTCACACAATCCAACAGTGTCCACAAGTGTGTTCAGAAATTCTACATCTCCCCTGTCCTATAGTAACATTTTTCACACCTGCAACATTGAGACTGTGACATAGCGGTGTGATATTCACTGGGCCTCACACAATCCAACAGTGTCCACAAGTGTGTTCAGAAATTCTACATCTCCCCTGTCCTACAGTGACATTTTTCACACCAGCGACATTGAGCCTGTGGCATAGCGGTGTGATATTCACTAGGCCTCACACAATCCAACAGTGTCCACAAGTGTGTTCAGAAATTCTACATCTCCCCTGTCCTATAGTGACATTTTTCACACCTTTGACATTGAGTCTGTGACATAGCGGTGTGATATTCACTGGGCCTCACACAATCCAACAGTGTCCACAAGTGTGTTCAGAAATTCTACATTTCCCCTGTCCTATAGTGACATATTTCACACCTGCGACATTGAGCCTGTGACATAGCGGTGTGATATTCACTGGGCCTCACACAATCCAACAGTGTCCACAAGTGTGTTCTGAAATTTTACATCTCCCCTGTCCTATAGTGACATTTTTCACACCTGCGACATTGAGCCTGTGACATAGTGGTGTGATATTCACTGGGCCTCACCAATCCAACAGTGTCCACAAGTGTGTTCAGAAATTCTACATCTCCCCTGTCCTATAGTGACATTTTTCACACCTGCGACATTGAGCCTGTGACATAGCGGTGTGATATTCACTGGGCCTCACACAATCCAACAGTGTCCACAAATGTGTTCAGAAATTCTACATCTCCCCTGTCCTATAGTGACATTTTTCACTTCTGTGACATAGCGGTGTGATATTCACTGGGCCTCACACAATCCAACAGTGTCCACAAGTGTGTTCAGAAATTCTACATCTCCCCTGTCCTATAGTGACTTTTTTCTCACCTGCGACATTGAGCCTGTGACACAGCGGTGTGATATTCACTGGTCCTCACACAATCCAACAGTGTCCACAAGTGTGTTCAGAAATTCTACATCTCCCCTGTCCTATAGTGACATTTTTCACACCTGCGACATTGAGCCTGTGACAAAGCGGTGTGATATTCACTGGGCCTCACACAATCCAACAGTGTCCACAAGTGTGTTCAGAAATTCTACATCTCTCCTGTCCTATAGTGACATTTTTGACATGTACGACATTGAGCCTGTGACAAAGCGGTGTGATATTCACTGGGCCTCACACAATCCAACAGTGTCCACAAGTGTGTTCAGAAATTCTATATCTCCCCTGTCCTATAGTGACATTTTTCACACCTGCGACATTGAGTCTGTGACATAGCGGTGTGATATTCACTGGGCCTCACCAATCCAACAGTGTCCACAAGTGTGTTCAGAAATTCTACATCTCCCCTGTCCAATAGTGACATTTTTCACACCTGTGACATTGAGACTGTGACATAGCGGTGTGATGTTCACTGGGCCTCACACAATCCAACAGTGTCCACAAGTGTGTTCAGAAATTCTATATCTCCCCTGTCCTATAGTGACATTTTTCACACCTGCGACATTGAGCCTGTGACATAGCTGTGTGATATTCACTGGGCCTCACAAATCCAACAGTGTCCACATGTGTGTTCAGAAATTCTACATCTCCCCAGTCCTATAGTGAGATTTTTCACACCTGCGACATTGAGCCTGTGACATAGCGGTGTGATATTCACTGGGCCTCACACAATCCAACAGTGTCAACAAGTGTGTTCAGAAATTCTACATCTCCCCTGTCCTATAGTGACATTTTTCACACCTGTGACATTGAGACTGTGACATAGCGGTGTGATATTCACTGGGCCTCATACAATCCAACAGTGTCCAGAAGTGTGTTCAGAAATTCTACATCTCCCCTGTCCTATAGTGACATTTTTCACACCTGTGACATTGAGCCTGTGACATAGCGGTGTGATATTCACTGGGCCTCACACAATCCAACAGTGTCCACAAGTGTGCTCAGAAATTCTACATCTCCCCTGTCCTATAGTGACATTTTTCACACCTGCGACATTGAGCCTGTGTCATAGCGATGTGATATTCACTGGGCCTCACACAATCCAACAGTGTCCACAAGTGTGTTCAGAAATTCTACATCTCCCCTGTCCTATAGTGACATTTTTCACACCAGCGACATTGAGCCTGTGGCATAGCGGTGTGATATTCACTGGGCCTCACACAATCCAACAGTGTCCACAAGTGTGTTCAGAAATTCTACATCTCCCCTGTCCTATAGTGACATTTTTCACACCAGTGACATTGAGCCTGTGGCATAGCGGTGTGATATTCACTGGGCCTCACACAATCCAACAGTGTCCACAAGTGTGTTCAGAAATTCTACATCTCCCCTGTCCTATAGTGACATTTTTCTCATCTGCAACATTGAGACTGTGACATAGCGGTGTGATATTCACTGGGCCTCACCAATCCAACAGTGTCCACAAGTGTGTTCAGAAATTCTACATCCCCCTGTCCTATAGTGACATTTTTCTCACCTGCGACATTGAGACTGTGACATAGTGGTGTGATATTCACTGGGCCTCACACAATCCAACAGTGTCCACAAGTGTGTTCAGAAATTCTACATCTCCCCTGTCCTATAGTGACATTTTTCACACCTGTGACATTGAGACTGTGACATAGCAGTGTGATGTTCACTGGGCCTCACACAATCCAACAGTGTCCACAAGTGTGTTCAGAAATTCTATATCTCCCCTGTCCTATAGTGACATTTTTCACACCTGCGACATTGAGCCTGTGACATAGCGGTGTGATATTCACTGGGTCTCACACAATCCAACAGTGTCCACAAGTGTGTTCAGAAATTCTACATCTCCCCTGTCCTATAGTGACATTTTTCACACCTGCGACATTGAGTCTGTTACATAGCGGTGTGATATTCACTGGGCCTCACACAATCCAACAGTGTCCACAAGTGTGTTCAGAAATTCTACATCTCCCCTGTCCTATAGAGACATTTTTCACACCTGTGACATTGAGACTGTGACATAGCGGTGTGATATTCACTGGGACTCACACAATCCAACAGTGTCCACAAGTGTGTTCAGAAATTCTACATCTCCACTGTCCTATAGTGACATTTTTCACACCTGCGACATTGAGACTGTGACATAGCGGTGTGATATTCACTGGGCCTCACACAATCCAACAGTGTCCACAAGTGTGTTCAGAAATTCTACATTTCCCCTGTCCTATAGTGACATTTTTCACACCTGCGACATTGAGCCTGTGACATAGCGGTGTGATATTCACTGGGCCTCACACAATCCAACAGTGTCCACAAGTGTGTTCTGAAATTTTACATCTCCCCTGTCCTATAGTGACATTTTTCACACCTGCGACATTGAGCCTGTGACATAGTGGTGTGATATTCACTGGGCCTCACCAATCCAACAGTGTCCACAAGTGTGTTCAGAAATTCTACATCTCCCCTGTCCTATAGTGACATTTTTCACACCTGCGACATTGAGCCTGTGACATAGCGGTGTGATATTCACTGGGCCTCACACAATCCAACAGTGTCCACAAATGTGTTCAGAAATTCTACATCTCCCCTGTCCTATAGTGACATTTTTCACTTCTGTGACATAGCGGTGTGATATTCACTGGGCCTCACACAATCCAACAGTGTCCACAAGTGTGTTCAGAAATTCTACATCTCCCCTGTCCTATAGTGACATTTTTCTCACCTGCGACATTGAGCCTGTGACACAGCGGTGTGATATTCACTGGTCCTCACACAATCCAACAGTGTCCACAAGTGTGTTCAGAAATTCTACATCTCCCCTGTCCTATAGTGACATTTTTCACACCTGTGACATTGAGACTGTGACATAGCGGTGTGATGTTCACTGGGCCTCACACAATCCAACAGTGTCCACAAGTGTGTTCAGAAATTCTATATCTCCCCTGTCCTATAGTGACATTTTTCACACCTGCGACATTGAGCATGTGACATAGCGGTGTGATATTCACTGGGTCTCACACAATCCAACAGTGTCCACAAGTGTGTTCAGAAATTCTACATCTCCCCTGTCCTATAGTGACATTTTTCACACCTGCGACATTGAGTCTGTTACATAGCGGTGTGATATTCACTGGGCCTCACACAATCCAACATTGTCCACAAGTGTGTTCAGAAATTCTACATCTCCCCTGTCCTATAGTGACATTTTTCACACCTGCGACATTGAGCCTGTGACATAGCGGTGTGATATTCACTGGGCCTCACACAATCCAACAGTGTCCACAAGTGTGTTCTGATATTTTACATCTCCCCTGTCCTATAGTGACATTTTTCACACCTGCGACATTGAGCCTGTGACATAGTGATGTGATATTCACTGGGCCTCACCAATCCAACAGTGTCCACAAGTGTGTTCAGAAATTCTACATCTCCCCTGTCCTATAGTGACATTTTTCACACCTGCGACATTGAGCCTGTGACATAGCGGTGTGATATTCACTGGGCCTCACACAATCCAACAGTGTCCACAAATGTGTTCAGAAATTCTACATCTCCCCTGTCCTATAGTGACATTTTTCACTTCTGTGACATAGCGGTGTGATATTCACTGGGCCTCACACAATCCAACAGTGTCCACAAGTGTGTTCAGAAATTCTACATCTCCCCTGTCCTATAGTGACATTTTTCTCACCTGCGACATTGAGCCTGTGACACAGCGGTGTGATATTCACTGGTCCTCACACAATCCAACAGTGTCCACAAGTGTGTTCTGAAATTTTACATCTCCCCTGTCCTATAGTGACATTTTTCACACCTGCGACATTGAGCCTGTGACATAGTGGTGTGATAGTCACTGGGCCTCACCAATCCAACAGTGTCCACAAGTGTGTTCAGAAATTCTTCATCTCCCATGTCCTATAGTGACATTTTTCACACCTGCGACATTGAGCCTGTGACATAGCGGTGTGATATTCACTGGGCCTCACACAATACAACAGTGTCCACAAGTGTGTTCTGAAATTTTACATCTCCCATGTCCTATAGTGACATTTTTCACACCTGCGACATTGAGCCTGTGACATAGTGGTGTGATATTCACTGGGCCTCACCAATCCAACAGTGTCCACAAGTGTGTTCAGAAATTCTACATCTCCCCTGTCCTATAGTGACATTTTTCACACCTTTGACATTGCGACTGTGACATAGCGGTGTGATATTCACTGGGCCTCACACAATTCAACAGTGTCCACAAGTGTGTTCAGAAATTCTACATCTCCCCTGTCCTATAGTGACATTTTTCACACCTGCGACATTGAGCCTGTGACATAGCGGTGTGATATTCACTGGGCCTCACCAATCAAACAGTGTCCACAAGTGTGTTCAGAAATTCTACATCTCCCCTGTCCTATAGTGACATTTTTCACACCTGCGACATTGAGCCTGTGACATAGCGGTGTGATATTCACTGGGCCTCACACAATCCAACAGTGTCCAGAAGTGTGCTCAGAAATTCTACATCTCCCCTGTCCTATAGTGACATTTTTCACACCTGCGACATTGAGCCTGTGTCATAGCGATGTGATATACACTGGGCCTCACACAATCCAACAGTGTCCACAAGTGTGTTCAGAAATTCTACATCTCCCCTGTCCTATAGTGACATTTTTCACACCTTTGACATTGAGTCTGTGACATAGCGGTGTGATATTCACTGGGCCTCACACAATCCAACAGTGTCCACAAGTGTGTTCAGAAATTCTACATTTCCCCTGTCCTATAGTGACATTTTTCACACCTGCGACATTGAGTCTGTGACATAGCGGTGTGATATTCACTGGGCCTCACACAATCCAACAGTGTCCACAAGTGTGTTCTGAAATTTTACATCTCCCCTGTCCTATAGTGACATTTTTCACACCTGCGACATTGAGCCTGTGACATAGTGGTGTGATATTCACTGGGCCTCACCAATCCAACAGTGTCCACAAGTGTGTTCAGAAATTCTACATCTCCCCTGTCCTATAGTGACACTTTTCACACCTGCGACATTGAGCCTGTGACATAGCGGTGTGATATTCACTGGGCCTCACACAATCCAACAGTGTCCACAAATGTGTTCAGAAATTCTACATCTCCCCTGTCCTATAGTGACATTTTTCACTTCTGTGACATAGCGGTGTGATATTCACTGGGCCTCACACAATCCAACAGTGTCCACAAGTGTGTTCAGAAATTCTACATCTCCCCTGTCCTATAGTGACATTTTTCTCACCTGCGACATTGAGCCTGTGACACAGCGGTGTGATATTCACTGGTCCTCACACAATCCAACAGTGTCAACAAGTGTGTTCAGAAATTCTACATCTCCCCTGTCATATAGTGACATTTTTCACACCTGCGACATTGAGCCTGTGACAAAGCGGTGTGATATTCACTGGGCCTCACACAATCCAACAGTGTCCACAAGTGTGTTCAGAAATTCTACATCTCCCCTGTCCTATAGTGACATTTTTGACACGTATGACATTGAGCCTGTGACATAGCGGTGTGATATTCACTGGGCCTCACACAATCCAACAGTGTCCACAAGTGTGTTCAGAAATTCTACATCTCCCCTGTCCTATAGTGACATTTTTGACACGTACGACATTGAGCCTGTGACATAGCGGTGTGATATTCACTGGGCCTCACACAATCCAACAGTGTCCACAAGTGTGTTCAGAAATTCTACATCTCCCCTGTCCTATAGTGACATTTTTCACACCTGCGACATTGAGACTGTGACATAGCGGTGTGATATTCACTGGGCCTTACACAATCCAACAGTGTCCACAAGTGTGTTCAGAAATTCTACATCTCCCCTGTCCTATAGTGACATTTTTCACACCTGCGACATTGAGCCTGTGACATAGCGGTGTGATATTCACTGGGCCTCACACAATCCAACAGTGTCAACAAGTGTGTTCAGAAATTCTACATCTCCCCTGTCCTTTAGTGACATTTTTCACACCTGTGACATTGAGACTGTGACATAGCGGTGTGATATTCACTGGGCCTCATACAATCCAACAGTGTCCAGAAGTGTGTTCAGAAATTCTACATCTCCCCTGTCCTATATTGACATTTTTCACACCTGCGACATTGAGCCTGTGACATAGCGGTGTGATATTCACTGGGCCTCACACAATCCAACAGTGTCCACAAGTGTGCTCAGAAATTCTCCATCTCCCCTGTCCTATAGTGACATTTTTCACACCTGCGACATTGAGCCTGTGTCATAGCGATGTGATATTCACTGGGCCTCACACAATCCAACAGTGTCCACAAGTGTGTTCAGAAATTCTACATCTCCCCTGTCCTATAGTGACATTTTTCACACCAGCGACATTGAGCCTGTGGCATAGCGGTGTGATATTTACTGGGCCTCACACAATCCAACAGTGTCCACAAGTGTGTTCAGAAATTCTACATCTCCCCTGTCCTATAGTGATATTTTTCACACCAGTGACATTGAGCCTGTGGCATAGCGGTGTGATATTCACTGGGCCTCACACAATCCAACAGTGTCCACAAGTGTGTTCAGAAATTCTACATCTCCCCTGTCCTATAGTGACATTTTTCTCATCTGCGACATTGAGACTGTGACATAGCGGTGTGATATTCACTGGGCCTCACCAATCCAACAGTGTGCACAAGTGTGTTCAGAAATTCTACATCCCCCCTGTCCTATAGTGACATTTTTCTCACCTGCGACATTGAGACTGTGACATAGCGGTGTGATATTCACTGGGCCTCACACAATCCAACAGTGTCCACAAGTGTGTTCAGAAATTCTACATCTCCCCTGTCCTATAGTGACATTTTTCACACCTGTGACATTGAGACTGTGACATAGCGGTGTGATGTTCACTGGGCCTCACACAATCCAACAGTGTCCACAAGTGTGTTCAGAAATTCTATATCTCCCCTGTCCTATAGTGACATTTTTCACACCTGCGACATTGAGCCTGTGACATAGCGGTGTGATATTCACTGGGTCTCACACAATCCAACAGTGTCCACAAGTGTGTTCAGAAATTCTACATCTCCCCTGTCCTATAGTGACATTTTTCACACCTGCGACATTGAGTCTGTTACATAGCGGTGTGATATTCACTGGGCCTCACACAATCCAACAGTGTCCACAAGTGTGTTCAGAAATTCTACATCTCCCCTGTCCTATAGTGACATTTTTCACACCTGCGACATTGAGCCTGTGACATAGCGGAGTGATATTCACTGGGCCCCACACAATCCAACAGTGTCAACAAGTGTGTTCAGAAATTGTACATCTCCCCTGTCCTATAGTGACATTTTTCACACCTGTGACATTGAGACTGTGACATAGCGGTGTGATATTCACTGGGCCTCATACAATCCAACAGTGTCCAGAAGTGTGTTCAGAAATTCTACATCTCCCCTGTCCTATAGTGACATTTTTCACACCTGCGACATTGAGCCTGTGACATAGCGGTGTGATATTCACTGGGCCTCACACAATCCAACAGTGTCCACAAGTGTGTTCAGAAATTCTACATCTCCCCTGTCCTATAGTGACATTTTTCACACCAGTGACATTGAGCCTGTGGCATAGCGGTGTGATATTCACTGGGCCTCACACAATCCAACAGTGTCCACAAGTGTGTTCAGAAATTCTATATCTCCCCTGTCCTATAGTGACATTTTTCACACCTGCGACATTGAGACTGTGACATAGCGGTGTGATATTCACTGGGCCTTACATAATCCAACAGTGTCCACAAGTGTGTTCAGAAATTCTACATTTCCCCTGTCCTATAGTGACATTTTTCACACCTGCGACATTGAGCCTGTGACATAGCGGTGTGATATTCACTGGGCCTCACACAATCCAACAGTGTCCACAAGTGTGTTCTGAAATTTTACATCTCCCCTGTCCTATAGTGACATTTTTCACACCTGCGACATTGAGACTGTGACATAGCGGTGTGATATTCACTGGGCCTCACCAATCCAACAGTGTCCACAAGTGTGTTCAGAAATTCTACATCTCCCCTGTCCTATAGTGACATTTTTCACACCTGCGACATTGAGCCTGTGACATAGCGGTGTGATATTCACTGGGCCTCACACAATCCAACAGTGTCCACAAATGTGTTCAGAAATTCTACATCTCCCCTGTCCTATAGTGACATTTTTCACTTCTGTGACATAGCGGTGTGATATTCACTGGGCCTCACACAATCCAACATTGTCCACAAGTGTGTTCAGAAATTCTACATCTCCCCTGTCCTATAGTGACATTTTTCTCACCTGCGACATTGAGCCTGTGACACAGCGGTGTGATATTCACTGGTCCTCACACAATCCAACAGTGTCCACAAGTGTGATCAGAAATTCTAAATCTCCCCTGTCCTATAGTGACATTTTTCACACCTGCGACATTGAGCCTGTGACAAAGCGGTGTGATATTCACTGGGCCTCACACAATCCAACAGTGTCCACAAGTGTGTTCACAAATTCTACATCTCCCCTGTCCTATAGTGACATTTTTCACACCTGTGACATTGAGACTGTGACTTAGCGGTGTGATGTTCACTGGGCCTCACACAATCCAACAGTGTCCACAAGTGTGTTCAGAAATTCTATATCTCCCCTGTCCTATAGTGACATTTTTCACACCTGAGACATTGAGCCTGTGACATAGCGGTGTGATCTTCACTGGGTCTCACACAATCCAACAGTGTCCACAAGTGTGTTCAGAAATTCTACATCTCCCCTGTCCTATAGTGACATTTTTCACACCTGCGACATTGAGTCTGTTACATAGCGGTGTGATATTCACTGGGCCTCACACAATCCAACAGTGTCCACAAGTGTGTTCAGAAATTCTACATCTCCCCTGTCCTATAGTGACATTTTTCACACCTGCGACATTGAGACTGTGACATAGCGGTGTGATATTCACTGGGCCTCACACAATCCAACAGTGTCCACAAGTGTGTTCAGAAATTCTACATTTCCCCTGTCCTATAGTGACATTTTTCACACCTGCGACATTGAGCCTGTGACATAGCGGTGTGATATTCACTGGGCCTCACACAATCCAACAGTGTCCACAAGTGTGTTCTGAAATGTTACATCTCCCCTGTCCTATAGTGACATTTTTCACACCTGCGACATTGAGCCTGTGACATAGTGGTGTGATATTCACTGGGCCTCACCAATCCAACAGTGTCCACAAGTCTGTTCAGAAATTCTACATCTCCCCTGTCCTATAGTGACATTTTTCACACCTGCGACATTGAGCCTGTGACATAGCGGTGTGATATTCACTGGGCCTCACACAATCCAACAGTGTCCACAAATGTGTTCAGAAATTCTACATCTCCCCTGTCCTATAGTGACATTTTTCACTTCTGTGACATAGCGGTGTGATATTCACTGGGCCTCACACAATCCAACAGTGTCCACAAGTGTGTTCAGAAATTCTACATCTCCCCTGTCCTATAGTGACATTTTTCTCACCTGCGACATTGAGCCTGTGACACAGCGGTGTGATATTCACTGGTCCTCACACAATCCAACAGTGTCCACAAGTGTGTTCAGAAATTCTACATCTCCCCTGTCCTATAGTGACATTTTTCACACCTGCGACATTGAGCCTGTGACAAAGCGGTGTGATATTCACTGGGCCTCACACAATCCAACAGTGTCCACAAGTGTGTTCAGAAATTCTACATCTCCCCTGTCCTATAGTGACATTTTTGACACGTACGACATTGAGCCTGTGACATAGCGGTGTGATATTCACTGGGCCTCACACAATCCAACAGTGTCCACAAGTGTGTTCAGAAATTCTACATCTCCCCTGTCCTATAGTGACATTTTTGACACGTACGACATTGAGCCTGTGACATAGCGGTGTGATATTCACTGGGCCTCACACAATCCAACAGTGTCCACAAGTGTGTTCAGAAATTCTACATCTCCCCTGTCCTATAGTGACATTTTTCACACCTGCGACATTGAGACTGTGACATAGCGGTGTGATATTCACTGGGCCTCACACAATCCAACAGTGTGCACAAGTGTGTTCAGAAATTCTACATCTCCCCTGTCCTATAGTGACATTTTTCACACCTGCGACATTCAGCCTGTGACATAGCGGTGTGATGTTCACTGGGCCTCACACAATCCAACAGTGTCAACAAGTGTGTTCAGAAATTCTACATCTCCCCTGTCCTATAGTGACATTTTTCACACCTGCGACATTGAGCCTGTGTCATAGCGATGTGATATTCATTAGGCCTCACACAATCCAACAGTGTCCACATGTGTGTTCAGAAATTCTACATCTCCCCTGTTCTATAGTTACATTTTTCACACCAGCGACATTGAGCCTGTGGCATAGCGGTGTGATATTTACTGGGCCTCACACAATCCAACAGTGTCCACAAGTGTGTTCAGAAATTCTACATCTCCCCTGTCCTATAGTGACATTTTTCACACCAGTGACATTTAGCCTGTGGCATAGCGGTGTGATATTCACTGGGCCTCACACAATCCAACAGTGTCCACAAGTGTGTTCAGAAATTCTACATCTCCCCTGTCCTATAGTGACATTTTTCTCATCTGCGACATTGAGACTGTGACATAGCGGTGTGATATTCACTGGGCCTCACCAATCCAACAGTGTCCACAAGTGTGTTCAGAAATTCTACATCCCCCCCTGTCCTATAGTGACATTTTTCTCACCTGCGACATTGAGACTGTGACATAGCGGTGTGATATTCACTGGGCCTCACACAATCCAACAGTGTCCAGAAGTGTGTTCAGAAATTCTACATCTCCCCTGTCCTATAGTGACATTTTTCACACCTGCGACATTGAGCCTGTGTCATAGCGATGTGATATTCACTGGGCCTCACACAATCCAACAGTGTCCACAAGTGTGTTCAGAAATTCTACATCTCCCCTGTCCTATAGTGACATTTTTCACACCTTTGACATTGAGTCTGTGACATAGCGGTGTGATATTCACTGGGCCTCACACAATCCAACAGTGTCCACAAGTGTGTTCAGAAATTCTACATTTCCCCTGTCCTATAGTGACATTTTTCACACCTGCGACATTGAGTCTGTGACATAGCGGTGTGATATTCACTGGGCCTCACACAATCCAACAGTGTCCACAAGTGTGTTCTGAAATTTTACATCTCCCCTGTCCTATAGTGACATTTTTCACACCTGCGACATTGAGCCTGTGACATAGTGGTGTGATATTCACTGGGCCTCACCAATCCAACAGTGTCCACAAGTGTGTTCAGAAATTCTACATCTCCCCTGTCCTATAGTGACACTTTTCACACCTGCGACATTGAGCCTGTGACATAGCGGTGTGATATTCACTGGGCCTCACACAATCCAACAGTGTCCACAAATGTGTTCAGAAATTCTACATCTCCCCTGTCCTATAGTGACATTTTTCACTTCTGTGACATAGCGGTGTGTTATTCACTGGGCCTCACACAATCCAACAGTGTCCACAAGTGTGTTCAGAAATTCTACATCTCCCCTGTCCTATAGTGACATTTTTCTCACCTGCGACATTGAGCCTGTGACACAGCGGTGTGATATTCACTGGTCCTCACACAATCCAACAGTGTCAACAAGTGTGTTCAGAAATTCTACATCTCCCCTGTCATATAGTGACATTTTTCACACCTGCGACATTGAGCCTGTGACAAAGCGGTGTGATATTCACTGGGCCTCACACAATCCAACAGTGTCCACAAGTGTGTTCAGAAATTCTACATCTCCCCTGTCCTATAGTGACATTTTTGACACGTATGACATTGAGCCTGTGACATAGCGGTGTGATATTCACTGGGCCTCACACAATCCAACAGTGTCCACAAGTGTGTTCAGAAATTCTACATCTCCCCTGTCCTATAGTGACATTTTTGACACGTACGACATTGAGCCTGTGACATAGCGGTGTGATATTCACTGGGCCTCACACAATCCAACAGTGTCCACAAGTGTGTTCAGAAATTCTACATCTCCCCTGTCCTATAGTGACATTTTTCACACCTGCGACATTGAGACTGTGACATAGCGGTGTGATATTCACTGGGCCTTACACAATCCAACAGTGTCCACAAGTGTGTTCAGAAATTCTACATCTCCCCTGTCCTATAGTGACATTTTTCACACCTGCGACATTGAGCCTGTGACATAGCGGTGTGATATTCACTGGGCCTCACACAATCCAACAGTGTCAACAAGTGTGTTCAGAAATTCTACATCTCCCCTGTCCTATAGTGACATTTTTCACACCTGTGACATTGAGACTGTGACATAGCGGTGTGATATTCACTGGGCCTCATACAATCCAACAGTGTCCAGAAGTGTGTTCAGAAATTCTACATCTCCCCTGTCCTATATTGACATTTTTCACACCTGCGACATTGAGCCTGTGACATAGCGGTGTGATATTCACTGGGCCTCACACAATCCAACAGTGTCCACAAGTGTGCTCAGAAATTCTCCATCTCCCCTGTCCTATAGTGACATTTTTCACACCTGCGACATTGAGCCTGTGTCATAGCGATGTGATATTCACTGGGCCTCACACAATCCAACAGTGTCCACAAGTGTGTTCAGAAATTCTACATCTTCCCTGTCCTATAGTGACATTTTTCACACCAGCGACATTGAGCCTGTGGCATAGCGGTGTGATATTTACTGGGCCTCACACAATCCAACAGTGTCCACAAGTGTGTTCAGAAATTCTACATCTCCCCTGTCCTATAGTGATATTTTTCACACCAGTGACATTGAGCCTGTGGCATAGCGGTGTGATATTCACTGGGCCTCACACAATCCAACAGTGTCCACAAGTGTGTTCAGAAATTCTACATCTCCCCTGTCCTATAGTGACATTTTTCTCATCTGCGACATTGAGACTGTGACATAGCGGTGTGATATTCACTGGGCCTCACCAATCCAACAGTGTGCACAAGTGTGTTCAGAAATTCTACATCCCCCCTGTCCTATAGTGACATTTTTCTCACCTGCGACATTGAGACTGTGACATAGCGGTGTGATATTCACTGGGCCTCACACAATCCAACAGTGTCCACAAGTGTGTTCAGAAATTCTACATCTCCCCTGTCCTATAGTGACATTTTTCACACCTGTGACATTGAGACTGTGACATAGCGGTGTGATGTTCACTGGGCCTCACACAATCCAACAGTGTCCACAAGTGTGTTCAGAAATTCTATATCTCCCCTGTCCTATAGTGACATTTTTCACACCTGCGACATTGAGCCTGTGACATAGCGGTGTGATATTCACTGGGTCTCACACAATCCAACAGTGTCCACAAGTGTGTTCAGAAATTCTACATCTCCCCTGTCCTATAGTGACATTTTTCACACCTGCGACATTGAGTCTGTTACATAGCGGTGTGATATTCACTGGGCCTCACACAATCCAACAGTGTCCACAAGTGTGTTCAGAAATTCTACATCTCCCCTGTCCTATAGTGACATTTTTCACACCTGCGACATTGAGCCTGTGACATAGCGGAGTGATATTCACTGGGCCCCACACAATCCAACAGTGTCAACAAGTGTGTTCAGAAATTGTACATCTCCCCTGTCCTATAGTGACATTTTTCACACCTGTGACATTGAGACTGTGACAAAGCGGTGTGATATTCACTGGGCCTCATACAATCCAACAGTGTCCAGAAGTGTGCTCAGAAATTCTCCATCTCCCCTGTCCTATAGTGACATTTTTCACACCTGCGACATTGAGCCTGTGACATAGCGGTGTGATATTCACTGGGCCTCACACAATCCAACAGTGTCCACAAGTGTGTTCAGAAATTCTACATCTCCCCTGTCCTATAGTGACATTTTTCACACCAGTGACATTGAGCCTGTGGCATAGCGGTGTGATATTCACTGGGCCTCACACAATCCAACAGTGTCCACAAGTGTGTTCAGAAATTCTATATCTCCCCTGTCCTATAGTGACATTTTTCACACATGCGACATTGAGACTGTGACATAGCGGTGTGATATTCACTGGGCCTTACATAATCCAACAGTGTCCACAAGTGTGTTCAGAAATTCTACATTTCCCCTGTCCTATAGTGACATTTTTCACACCTGCGACATTGAGCCTGTGACATAGCGGTGTGATATTCACTGGGCCTCACACAATCCAACAGTGTCCACAAGTGTGTTCTGAAATTTTACATCTCCCCTGTCCTATAGTGACATTTTTCACACCTGCGACATTGAGACTGTGACATAGCGGTGTGATATTCACTGGGCCTCACCAATCCAACAGTGTCCACAAGTGTGTTCAGAAATTCTACATCTCCCCTGTCCTATAGTGACATTTTTCACACCTGCGACATTGAGCCTGTGACATAGCGGTGTGATATTCACTGGGCCTCACACAATCCAACAGTGTCCACAAATGTGTTCAGAAATTCTACATCTCCCCTGTCCTATAGTGACATTTTTCACTTCTGTGACATAGCGGTGTGATATTCACTGGGCCTCACACAATCCAACATTGTCCACAAGTGTGTTCAGAAATTCTACATCTCCCCTGTCCTATAGTGACATTTTTCTCACCTGCGACATTGAGCCTGTGACACAGCGGTGTGATATTCACTGGTCCTCACACAATCCAACAGTGTCCACAAGTGTGTTCAGAAATTCTAAATCTCCCCTGTCCTATAGTGACATTTTTCACACCTGCGACATTGAGCCTGTGACAAAGCGGTGTGATATTCACTGGGCCTCACACAATCCAACAGTGTCCACAAGTGTGTTCAGAAATTCTACATCTCCCCTGTCCTATAGTGACATTTTTCACACCTGTGACATTGAGACTGTGACTTAGCGGTGTGATGTTCACTGGGCCTCACACAATCCAACAGTGTCCACAAGTGTGTTCAGAAATTCTATATCTCCCCTGTCCTATAGTGACATTTTTCACACCTGAGACATTGAGCCTGTGACATAGCGGTGTGATCTTCACTGGGTCTCACACAATCCAACAGTGTCCACAAGTGTGTTCAGAAATTCTACATCTCCCCTGTCCTATAGTGACATTTTTCACACCTGCGACATTGAGTCTGTTACATAGCGGTGTGATATTCACTGGGCCTCACACAATCCAACAGTGTCCACAAGTGTGTTCAGAAATTCTACATCTCCCCTGTCCTATAGTGACATTTTTCACACCTGCGACATTGAGACTGTGACATAGCGGTGTGATATTCACTGGGCCTCACACAATCCAACAGTGTCCACAAGTGTGTTCAGAAATTCTACATTTCCCCTGTCCTATAGTGACATTTTTCACACCTGCGACATTGAGCCTGTGACATAGCGGTGTGATATTCACTGGGCCTCACACAATCCAACAGTGTCCACAAGTGTGTTCTGAAATGTTACATCTCCCCTGTCCTATAGTGACATTTTTCACACCTGCGACATTGAGCCTGTGACATAGTGGTGTGATATTCACTGGGCCTCACCAATCCAACAGTGTCCACAAGTCTGTTCAGAAATTCTACATCTCCCCTGTCCTATAGTGACATTTTTCACACCTGCGACATTGAGCCTGTGACATAGCGGTGTGATATTCACTGGGCCTCACACAATCCAACAGTGTCCACAAATGTGTTCAGAAATTCTACATCTCCCCTGTCCTATAGTGACATTTTTCACTTCTGTGACATAGCGGTGTGATATTCACTGGGCCTCACACAATCCAACAGTGTCCACAAGTGTGTTCAGAAATTCTACATCTCCCCTGTCCTATAGTGACATTTTTCTCACCTGCGACATTGAGCCTGTGACACAGCGGTGTGATATTCACTGGTCCTCACACAATCCAACAGTGTCCACAAGTGTGTTCAGAAATTCTACATCTCCCCTGTCCTATAGTGACATTTTTCACACCTGCGACATTGAGCCTGTGACAAAGCGGTGTGATATTCACTGGGCCTCACACAATCCAACAGTGTCCACAAGTGTGTTCAGAAATTCTACATCTCCCCTGTCCTATAGTGACATTTTTGACACGTACGACATTGAGCCTGTGACATAGCGGTGTGATATTCACTGGGCCTCACACAATCCAACAGTGTCCACAAGTGTGTTCAGAAATTCTACATCTCCCCTGTCCTATAGTGACATTTTTGACACGTACGACATTGAGCCTGTGACATAGCGGTGTGATATTCACTGGGCCTCACACAATCCAACAGTGTCCACAAGTGTGTTCAGAAATTCTACATCTCCCCTGTCCTATAGTGACATTTTTCACACCTGCGACATTGAGACTGTGACATAGCGGTGTGATATTCACTGGGCCTCACACAATCCAACAGTGTGCACAAGTGTGTTCAGAAATTCTACATCTCCCCTGTCCTATAGTGACATTTTTCACACCTGCGACATTCAGCCTGTGACATAGCGGTGTGATATTCACTGGGCCTCACACAATCCAACAGTGTCAACAAGTGTGTTCAGAAATTCTACATCTCCCCTGTCCTATAGTGACATTTTTCACACCTGCGACATTGAGCCTGTGTCATAGCGATGTGATATTCATTAGGCCTCACACAATCCAACAGTGTCCACAAGTGTGTTCAGAAATTCTACATCTCCCCTGTTCTATAGTTACATTTTTCACACCAGCGACATTGAGCCTGTGGCATAGCGGTGTGATATTCACTGGGCCTCACACAATCCAACAGTGTCCACAAGTGTGTTCAGAAATTCTACATCTCCCCTGTCCTATAGTGACATTTTTCACACCAGTGACATTTAGCCTGTGGCATAGCGGTGTGATATTCACTGGGCCTCACACAATCCAACAGTGTCCACAAGTGTGTTCAGAAATTCTACATCTCCCCTGTCCTATAGTGACATTTTTCTCATCTGCGACATTGAGACTGTGACATAGCGGTGTGATATTCACTGGGCCTCACCAATCCAACAGTGTCCACAAGTGTGTTCAGAAATTCTACATCCCCCCCTGTCCTATAGTGACATTTTTCTCACCTGCGACATTGAGACTGTGACATAGCGGTGTGATATTCACTGGGCCTCACACAATCCAACAGTGTCCACAAGTGTGTTCAGAAATTCTACATCTCCCCTGTCCTATAGTGACATTTTTCACACCTGTGACATTGAGACTGTGACATAGCGGTGTGATGTTCACTTGGCCTCACACAATCCAACAGTGTCCACAAGTGTGTTCAGAAATTCTATATCTCCCCTGTCCTATAGTGACATTTTTCACACCTGCGACATTGAGCCTGTGACATAGCGGTGTGATATTCACTGGGTCTCACACAATCCAACAGCGTCCACAAGTGTGTTCAGAAATTCTACATCTCCCCTGTCCTATAGTGACATTTTTCACACCTGCGACATTGAGTCTGTTACATAGCGGTGTGATATTCACTGGGCCTCACACAATCCAACAGTGTCCACAAGTGTGTTCAGAAATTTTACATCTCCCCTGTCCTATAGTGACATTTTTCACACCTGTGACATTGAGACTGTGAAATATCGGTGTGATATTCACTGGGCCTCACACAATCCAACAGTGTCCACAAGTGTGTTCAGAAATTCTACATCTCCCCTGTCCTATAGTGACATTTTTCACACCTGCGACATTGAGACTGTGACATAGCGGTGTGATATTCACTGGGCTTCACACAATTCAACAGTGTCCAAATGTGTGTTCAGAAATTCTACATCTCCCCTGTCCTACAGTGACATTTTTCACACCAGCGACATTGAGCCTGTGGCATAGCGGTGTGATATTCACTAGGCCTCACACAATCCAACAGTGTCCACAAGTGTGTTCAGAAATTCTACATCTCCCCTGTCCTATAGTGACATTTTTCACACCTTTGACATTGATTCTGTGACATAGCGGTGTGATATTCACTGGGCCTCACACAATCCAACAGTGTCCACAAGTGTGTTCAGAAATTCTACATTTCCCCTGTCCTATAGTGACATTTTTCACACCTGCGACATTGAGCCTGTGACATAGCGGTGTGATATTCACTGGGCCTCACACAATCCAACAGTGTCCACAAGTGTGTTCAGAAATTCTACATCTCCCCTGTCCTATAGTGACATTTTTCACACCTGCGACATTGAGACTGTGACATAGCGGTGTGATATTCACTGGGCCTCACACAATCCAACAGTGTGCACAAGTGTGTTCAGAAATTCTACATCTCCCCTGTCCTATAGTGACATTTTTCACACCTGCGACATTCAGCCTGTGACATAGCGGTGTGATATTCACTGGGCCTCACACAATCCAACAGTGTCAACAAGTGTGTTCAGAAATTCTACATCTCCCCTGTCCTATAGTGACATTTTTCACACCTGCGACATTGAGCCTGTGTCATAGCGATGTGATATTCATTAGGCCTCACACAATCCAACAGTGTCCACAAGTGTGTTCAGAAATTCTACATCTCCCCTGTTCTATAGTTACATTTTTCACACCAGCGACATTGAGCCTGTGGCATAGCGGTGTGATATTCACTGGGCCTCACACAATCCAACAGTGTCCACAAGTGTGTTCAGAAATTCTACATCTCCCCTGTCCTATAGTGACATTTTTCACACCAGTGACATTTAGCCTGTGGCATAGCGGTGTGATATTCACTGGGCCTCACACAATCCAACAGTGTCCACAAGTGTGTTCAGAAATTCTACATCTCCCCTGTCCTATAGTGACATTTTTCTCATCTGCGACATTGAGACTGTGACATAGCGGTGTGATATTCACTGGGCCTCACCAATCCAACAGTGTCCACAAGTGTGTTCAGAAATTCTACATCCCCCCCTGTCCTATAGTGACATTTTTCTCACCTGCGACATTGAGACTGTGACATAGCGGTGTGATATTCACTGGGCCTCACACAATCCAACAGTGTCCACAAGTGTGTTCAGAAATTCTACATCTCCCCTGTCCTATAGTGACATTTTTCACACCAGCGACATTGAGCCTGTGGCATAGCGGTGTGATATTCACTAGGCCTCACACAATCCAACAGTGTCCACAAGTGTGTTCAGAAATTCTACATCTCCCCTGTCCTATAGTGACATTTTTCACACCTTTGACATTGATTCTGTGACATAGCGGTGTGATATTCACTGGGCCTCACACAATCCAACAGTGTCCACAAGTGTGTTCAGAAATTCTACATTTCCCCTGTCCTATAGTGACATTTTTCACACCTGCGACATTGAGCCTGTGACATAGCGGTGTGATATTCACTGGGCCTCACACAATCCAACAGTGTCCACAAGTGTGTTCTGAAATTTTACATCTCCCCTGTCCTATAGTGACATTTTTCACACCTGCGACATTGAGCCTGTGACATAGTGGTGTGATATTCACTGGGACTCACCAATCCAACAGTGTCCACAAGTGTGTTCAGAAATTGTACATCTCCCCTGTCCTATAGTGACATTTTTCACACCTTTGACATTGAGACTGTGACATAGCGGTGTGATATTCACTGGGCCTCACACAATCCAAAAGTGTCCACAAGTGTGTTCAGAAATTCTACATCTCCCCTGTCCTATAGTGACATTTTTCACACCTGCGACATTGAGCCTGTGACATAGCGGTGTGATATTCACTGGGCCTCACCAATCCAACAGTGTCCACAAGTGTGTTCAGAAATTCTACATCTCCCCTGTCCTAAAGTGACATTTTTCACACCTGCGACATTGAGCCTGTGACATAGCGGTGTGATATTCACTGGGCTTCACACAATCCAACAGTGTCCACAAGTGTGTTCTGAAATTTTACATCTCCCCTGTCCTATAGTGACATTTTTCACACCTGCGACATTGAGCCTGTGACATAGTGGTGTGATATTCACTGGGCCTCACCAATCCAACAGTGTCCACAAGTGTGTTCAGAAATTCTACATCTCCCCTGTCCTATAGTGACATTTTTCACACCTTTGACATTGAGACTGTGACATAGCGGTGTGATATTCACTGGGCCTCACACAATCCAACAGTGTCCACAAATGTGTTCAGAAATTCTACATTTCCCCTGTCCTATAGTGACATTTTTCACACCTGCGACATTGAGCCTGTGACATAGCGGTGTGATATTCACTGGGCCACACACAATCCAACAGTGTCCACAGGTGTGTTCTGAAATTTTACATCTCCCCTGTCCTATAGTGACATTTTTCACACCTGCGACATTGAGCCTGTGACATAGCGGTGTGATATTCACTGGGCCTCACACAATCCAACAGTGTCCACAAGTGTGTTCTGAAATTTTACATCTCCCCTGTCCTATAGTGACATTTTTCACACCTGCGACATTGAGCCTGTGACATAGTGGTGTGATATTCACTGGGCCTCACCAATCCAACAGTGTCCACAAGTGTGTTCAGAAATTGTACATCTCCCCTGTCCTATAGTGACATTTTTCACACCTTTGACATTGAGACTGTGACATAGCGGTGTGATATTCACTGGGCCTCACACAATCCAACAGTGTCCACAAGTGTGTTCAGAAATTCCACATCTCCCCTGTCCTATAGTGACATTTTTCACACCTGCGACATTGAGCCTGTGACATAGCGGTGTGATATTCACTGGGCCTCACACAATCCAACAGTGTCCACAAGTGTGTTCAGAAATTCTACATCTCCCCTGTCCTATAGTGACATTTTTCACACCTTTGACATTGAGACTGTGACATAGCGGTGTTATATTCACTGGGCCTCACACAATCCAACAGTGTCCACAAGTGTGTTCAGAAATTCTACATCTCCCCTGTCCTATAGTGACATTTTTCACACCTGCGACATTGAGCCTGTGACATAGCGGTGTGATATTCACTGGGCCTCACACAATCCAACAGTGTCCACAAGTGTGTTCAGAAATTGTACATCTCCCCTGTCCTATAGTGACATTTTTCACACCTTTGACATTGAGACTATGACATAGCGGTGTGATATTCACTGGGCCTCACACAATCCAACAGTGTCCACAAGTGTGTTCAGAAATTCTACCTCTCCCCTGTCCTATAGTGACATTTTTCACACCTGCGACTGAGCCTGTGACATAGCGGTGTGATATTCACTGGGCCTCACACAATCCAACAGTGTCCACAAGTGTGTTCAGAAATTCTACATCTCCCCTGTCCTATAGTGACATTTTTCACACCTGCGACATTGAGACCGTGACATAGCGGTGTGATATTCACTGGGCCTCACACAATCCAACAGTGTCCACAAGTGTGTTCAGAAATTCTACTTCTCCCCTGTCCTACAGTGACATTTTTCACACCAGCGACATTGAGCCTGTGGCATAGCGGTGTGATATTCACTAGGCCTCACACAATCCAACAGTGTCCACAAGTGTGTTCTGAAATTTTACATCTCCCCTGTCCTATAGTGACATTTTTCACACCTTTGACATTGAGCCTGTGACATAGCGGTGTGATATTCACTGGGCCTCACACAATCCAACAGTGTCCACAAGTGTGTTCTGAAATTTTACATCTCCCCTGTCCTATAGTGACATTTTTCACACCTGCGACATTGAGCCTGTGACATAGTGGTGTGATATTCACTGGGCCTCACCAATCCAACAGTGTCCACAAGTGTGTTCAGAAATTCTACATCTCCCCTGTCCTATAGTGACATTTTTCACACCTGCGACATTGAGCCTGTGACATAGCGGTGTGATATTCACTGGGCCTCACACAATACAACAGTGTCCACAAGTGTGTTCAGAAATTTTACATCTCCCCTGTCCTATAGTGACATTTTTCACACCTGCGACATTGAGCCTGTGACATAGTGGTGTGATATTCACTGGGCCTCACCAATCCAACAGTGTCCACAAGTGTGTTCAGAAATTCTACATCTCCCCTGTCCTATAGTGACATTTTTCACACCTTTGACATTGAGACTGTGACATAGCGGTGTGATATTCACTGGGCCTCACACAATCCAACAGTGTCCACAAGTGTGTTCAGAAATTCTACATTTCCACTGTCCTATAGTGACATTTTTCACACCTGCGACATTGAGCCTGTGACATAGCGGTGTGATATTCACTGGGCCTCACACAATCCAACAGTGTCCACAAGTGTGTTCTGAAATTTTACATCTCCCCTGTCCTATAGTGACATTTTTCACACCTTTGACATTGAGACTGTGACATAGCGGTGTGATATTCACTGGGCCTCACACAATCCAACAGTGTCCACAAGTGTGTTCAGAAATTGTACATCTCCCCTGTCCTATAGTGACATTTTTCACACCTTTGACATTGAGACTGTGACATAGCGGTGTGCTATTCACTGGGCCTCACACAATCCATCAGTGTCCACAAGTGTGTTCAGAAATTCTACATTTCCCCTGTCCTATAGTGACATTTTTAACACCTGCAACATTGAGCCTGTGACGTAGCGGTGTGATATTCACTGGGCCTCACACCATACAACAGTGTCCACAAGTGTGTTCTGAAATTTTACATCTCCCCTGTCCTATAGTGACATTTTTCACACCTGCGACATTGAGCCTGTGACATAGTGGTGTGATATTCACTGGGCCTCACCAATCCAACAGTGTCCACAAGTGTTTTCAGAAATTCTACATCTCCCCTGTCCTATAGTGACATTTTTCACACCTGCGACATTGAGCCTGTGACATAGCGGTGTGATATTCACTGGGCCTCACACAATCCAACAGTGTCCACAAATGTGTTCAGAAATTCTACATCTCCCCTGTCCTATAGTGACATTTTTCACTTCTGTGACATAGCGGTGTGATATTCACTGGGCCTCACACAATCCAACAGTGTCCACAAGTGTGTTCAGAAATTCTACATCTCCCCTGTCCTATAGTGACATTTTTCTCACCTGCGACATTGAGCCTGTGACACAGCGGTGTGATATTCACTGGGCCTCACACAATCCAACAGTGTCCACAAGTGTGTTCAGAAATTCTACATCTCCCCTGTCCTATAGTGACATTTTTCACACCTGCGACATTGAGCCTGTGACAAAGCGGTGTGATATTCACTGGGCCTCACACAATCCAACAGTGTCCACAAGTGTGTTCAGAAATTCTACATCTCCCCTGTCCTATAGTTACATTTTTCACACCTACGACATTGAGCCTGTGACATAGCGGTGTGAAATTCACTGGGCCTCACAAAATCCAACAGTGTTCACAAGTATGTTCAGAAATTCTACATCTCCCCTGTCCTATAGTGACATTTTTCACACCTGTGACATTGAGCCTGTGACATAGCGGTGTGATATTCACTGGCCCTCACACAATCCAACAGTGTCCACAAGTGTGCTCAGACATTCTACATCTCCCCTGTCCTACAGTGACATTTTTCACACCTTCGACATTGAGCCTGTGACATAGCGCTGTGATATTCACTGGGCCTCACACAATCCAACAGTGTCCACAAGTGTGTTCAGAAATTCTACATCTCCTCTGTCCTATAGTGACATTTTTCACAACTGCGACATTGAGACTGTGACATAGCGGTGTGATATTCACGGGGCCTCACAAAATTCAACAGTGTCCACAAGTGTGTTCAGAAATTCTACATCTCCCCTGTCCTATAGTGACATTTTTCACACCTGCGACATTGAGCCTGTGACATAGTGGTGTGATATTCACTGGGCCTCACCAATCCAACAGTGTCCACAAGTGTGTTCAGAAATTGTACATCTCCCCTGTCCTATAGTGACATTTTTCACACCTTTGACATTGAGACTGTGACATAGCGGTGTGATATTCACTGGGCCTTACACAATCCAACAGTGTCCACAAGTGTGTTCAGAAATTTTACATTTCCCCTGTCCTATAGTGGCATTTTTAACACCTGCGACATTGAGCCTGTGATGTAGCGGTGTGATATTCACTGGGCCTCACACAATCCAACAGTGTCCACAAGTGTGTTCTGAAATTTTACATCTCCCCTGTCCTATAGTGACATTTTTCACACCTGCGACATTGAGCCTGTGACATAGTGGTGTGATATTCACTGGGCCTCACCAATCCAACAGTGTCCACAAGTGTGTTCAGAAATTCTACATCTCCCCTGTCCTATAGTGACATTTTTCACACCTGCGACATTGAGCCTGTGACATAGCGGTGTGATATTCACTGGGCCTCACACAATCCAACAGTGTCCACAAATGTGTTCAGAAATTCTACATCTCCCCTGTCCTATAGTGACATTTTTCAATTCTGTGACATAGCGGTGTGATATTCACTGGGCCTCACACAATCCAACAGTGTCCACAAGTGTCTTCAGAAATTCTACATCTCCCCTGTCCTATAGTGACATTTTTCTCACCTGCGACATTGAGCCTGTGACACAGCGGTGTGATATTCACTGGGCCTCACACAATCCAACAGTGTCCACAAGTGTGTTCAGAAATTCTACATCTCCCCTGTCCTATAGTGACATTTTTCACACCTGCGACATTGAGCCTGTGACAAAGCGGTGTGATATTCACTGGGCCTCACACAATCCAACAGCGTCCACAAGTGTGTTCAGAAATTCTACATCTCCCCAGTCCTATAGTTACATTTTTCACACCTACGACATTGAGCCTGTGACATAGCGGTGTGAAATTCACTGGGCCTCACAAAATCCAACAGTGTCCACAAGTGTGTTCAGAAATTCTACATCTCCCCTGTCCTATAGTGACATTTTTCACACCTACGACATTGAGCCTGTGACATAGCGGTGTGATATTCACTGGGCCTCACACAATCCAACAGTGTCCACAAGTGTGTTCAGAAATTCTACATCTCCCCTGTCCTATAGTGACATTTTTCACACCTGCAACATTGAGACTGTGACATAGCGGTGTGATATTCACTGGGCCTCACACAATCCAACAGTGTCCACAAGTGTGTTCAGAAATTCTACATCTCCCCTGTCCTATAGTGACATTTTTCACACCTGCGACATTGAGCCTGTGACATAGCGGTGTGATATTCACTGGGCCTCACACAATCCAACAGTGTCCACAAGTGAGTTCAGAAATTCTACATCTCCCCTGTCCTATAGTGACATTTTTCACACCTGCGACATTGAGCCTGTGACATAGCGCTGTGATATTCACTGGGCCTCACACAATCCAACAGTGTCCACAAGTGTGTTCAGAAATTCTACATCTCCCCTGTCCTATAGTGACATTTTTCACACCTGCGACATTGAGCCTGTGACATATCGGTGTGATATTAACTGGGCCTCACACAATCCAACAGTGTCCACAAGTGTGTTCAGAAATTCGACGTCTCCCCTGTCCTATATACACCTTGTACCTTGTTTTACATTACTGTATAGTTTGTGGGATTTTGTGTACATTTTTACCAAAAATGAGGAAGGCTGGTGGAAGAGGCCGTGGAATTGGGCGGGGGTTGCCAGCTGGTAATGATGGTGTTGGTGGTGGATCTGATGGTAGTGGCAAAAGCAAAATAGGACCGAATGCAGGATGTGTGGAGCCTGCGTCATCGTCTGGCTCCACAAGGCCTCGAAGGCTTAGTTTTCTAGGAGTTGGCAAACCGCTTTTAAAGCCAGAGCTTCAGGAAAAAGTTTTGGCTTACATTGCTGACTCAGCCTCCAGCTCTATCGCCTCCTCTTCTGAAGTTGTAAAAAATAAAAGCACTGAGTCGTCATTGGAGGCTCATGTTCATGAACCACACCTTTCCTTGTGTCCTTCACCCCAACCAAGATTGAAGGATGACGCAGGCCATACAACTGATTACTCCATGGAGCTGTTTTCACATACCATGCCTGGGTTATCAAGTGAAATGGTGAATTACCCAGGCCAAGATGAATCTGACATGGAGCGCACTGATGCACAGCCACTGATAGATGATTATGCTGGTACATTCAGTCAGAGCACTACATTGTCCTCGCAGTGTAATGAGTCAGATTCTGACCCTGATGAGACTTAGGTGCCCCTTCACGCATACTATACCACCATACACTGTGACACAGAGGAAGGTGCACATGACATTGAAGAGGAGGTGATGGATGACCCAGTTGTTGACCCATATTGGCATCCATTGGGGGAAGAGGGTGCTGCTTCCAATAGCTCAGATGAGGAGGAGGAGCATCCACAGCAGACATCGACATCGCAACAGCTGTTATCTGGCAGGCCTGGAGCACTTCAAAGACTGGTTCCAAAAATCAAAAGAGTTGCTGGACAGCTTGTCCAGACGGTCAAAATAGCACAGCGTGCTAGGCCGCAAAATGTCTTCCAAAGTAGGAAGAGTACAGTGTGGCACTTTTTTGAACAAAATCCTCATGATCAGGCCAAGGTTATCTGTAAGAAGGGCGCAAAGACCATTAGCCGAGGGAAAAATCTGAAAAATTTGAATACCAGTTGCATGCTTAGACATTTAACCAGCATGCACTTGCAAGCGTGGACACAACACCAAACCTCAAGTACCACATGTGCAACTGATCACAAAGAAGGTAGTCAGCAATGCTACATTGTTTCCCCCACTGTAAGCCCACCGGTTAGCACAGCAGCAAATGTTGAGGTGTTGTTGCAAGGCCAAAGCAGTCAGGGAATCCCACAGTTATATCAACGAAAGACTGAATCTAGGCCACCAGAAAGAACACCAACTCCATCACCATCATCAACCCTCTCTCAGTCCGCCCTGTCCACCGCTAGTTCCACCATATATGCAGCTCTCAAGTCCAGCTCACCCTCCCAGAGACTATGAGTAGGTCAAGAAAGTACTCAGTCTCTCATCCGCGTACACTGGGTTTGAACACCCACATTGCCAAACTAATCTCGTTAGAGATGATGCCCTATCGGTTGGTGGAAAGCGCAGCTTTCCACGAACTCATGGCCTATGCAGTACCATGCTATGACCTACCCAGTCGCCACTTCTTCTATCGCAAAGCCATCCCAGCCCTCCACCATCATGTGAAAGACCGCATTGTCCATGCACTCAAGCAGTCAGTGAGTGGAAAGGTGCACCTCACAACAGATGCATGGTCCAGTCGGCATGGCCAGGGCCGTTACGTATCCATCACTGCGCACTGGGTTAATGTGATGGATGCAGGTTCCACAGGGGACAGCGGTGGTGGGACAGTGCTGCCTAGCCCACGGTATAGGAAACAGTTGGCTGTAGGCATTCAACCCTCCTCCTCCTCCTCCAGAAGCAAAAGCTCGTCTACAGAGCGCAGTCGTACAAGCACTCCATCTGCAGCTGCCACTGTTGCACACGAGGTGTCCCCCTATCGAGCAGCTAGTGGAAAGTGTCAGCAGGCTGTGTTGCAGATGATGTATTTGGGCGACAGACACACCGCGGAGGTGCTGGCCGAGTACTTTCAGCGACAAACGGAGTCATGGCTGGGCAGTATACATCTTGAGGCAGGCAAGGTAGTTAGTGATAACGGCTGTAATTTTGTGGCAGCCATAGCCCTTTCAAAACTCAGCCACATACCTTGCTTGGCTCACACCTTGAACCTGGTGGTGCAGTGCTTCCTCAACAATTATCCGGAGTTAACAGCCCTGCTCCAGAAGGTGCGAAGACTGTGCGCGCACATCCGCCGGTCGCCTGTACACTCCATTCGTATGCAGAAGCTGCAGTGATTGCTCCACCTTCCCAACCACCGCCTCATTATTGACATTGCAACAAGGTGGAACTCCACCCTGCACATGGTTGAGCGGCTGTGCGAACAGAGGCAGGCCATAATACATATGTGGGAGGATACACGGCCAGGCACTTTGAGAGCAGACATGGAGTTGACAGGTGTGCAGTGGTCGAAGCTGAAAGACCTCTGTAAAGTCCTTCAGTGTTTTGAGGAATGCACACGGCTGGTGCGTCTGCTCATGCAAACTTTGACGCACCTTAAGGAGCAGGCGTCTGAAGTCAATGTTGACGAGGAGGAAGAGGAGGAGGGAATCCTTGATGACATTCAGCCATTGTCTGCTCAGGGACCTCTCCTGAACGAGGTGGAGGAAGAAGAGGAGGAGGAGGATGATGATGGGGATGATTACTTAGGGGAGGAGGATGCATCTCATGGGGCAAGTGAAAATGTTGGCGTGGCAAGGTCTGGTACAGGGTTTGTGCGTGACTGGAGGGATGTGGATTTGCCAGAAAGTGCTCCTCCAACCAGCACTCGCAGTGCATCATTGACACCGGGAACATTGGCTCACATGTCAGATTATGCCTTGCAGATCCTAAAAAGGGACCCCTGCATTGCCAAAATGATGAACGATGACGACTACTAGTTGGCCAGCATCCTGGATCCACTCTATAAAGGCAAATTACAAAACATCATGCCACAGGAGAACCTTGACCTAATATTGGCTAACAAACATGCTAATCTGGTAAACCGGTTGGTTGAGGCATTCCCAGCACACAGCAGCGGTGATGGTTCTCACACGAGCCGTACGGGCCGGGGGCAGCTTGGCAGAGGTGTTCGTGGTGCACACAGCAGAAGTGGCGTTGGAGACAGGGGTTTCATGACAATGTTGTGGACTGATTTTTCAAGTACAGCTCACACAACTGGTAATACTGCATCGATGGAAAGTGACAGGCGACATCAGTTGTCAACTATTGTTACAAACTACTTTTCCTCCCATATCGATGTTCTCCCGCACAGGTCATTCCCCTTTGACTATTGGGCCGCTAAACTGGACACCTGGCCTGAATTGGCACAATATGCCTTACAGGAGCTCGCTTGCCCAGCTGCAAGTGTGCTATCGGAAAGAGTCTTCAGTGCAGCTGGATCAATCCTGACAGAAAAAAGGACCCATCTGTCAACCCAAAATGTGGATGATCTAACCTTCATTAAAATGAACCATGCATGGGTTTCAAAGGATTTTGTCCCACCTTCCCTTGATGACACATAGGTTGCCAGAAAAATGGCTTGCTTTGGTCCTCCTCCTATTCCGCGAACTTGACCTATTTCGCCTTTTGCAGCAGCTGAATGTCCCACATCAACATATGCCACTTTGTAAACCACCCTAACTGGGCTGCCCCCCCCCATGGCCGGGGTCACCACCTAGCGCACGAAACCGTGCAAGTGCCGTTGCCGTTGCACACCCGCCGTCAGACACACCGCCGTACTATGAGGGGCCCAGTGCCAGTACCAACGCCCACGAGTGTGCCCCCCTTGCTTGGGCAGGGCCCTAGCATTTGCAATGTTTACCTCTCCCTGCTCCTCCGCTGTGTAGTCTGGGCTGTTAAATCCTTCACTGGGAGTGCTACTACAAATTGATTGAACTGAAAGATGATGGTTAAGATGTAGCTATGCCCTGTCCTGCTGGCCGGGCTCTAGCTCCAGATGATCAATTGCTTCCATTTCTTATGGACGTCGACTCACAATGACATGCAGTGGTGGTTTATCATCAGCTTTCACAGTTTTCCTACTCACAAACGTGTGACATTCCGGCGCACATTTTAAAATGTGCCCTCTCATGCCAATCAAATAGAATCGCCTACGGCCTGTGGCTTCTGTCTTTTGCACTCCAAAGTTACATGACAGATCATGATAGCCAGTGAGCACCATGTTTACATCGCTCCCTGTGATAAAAATTTGATTGAGATGAGTAACAGTGATGGAATCAACGGAAGTGCGATACAGCAAGACTTTATTCACAAAAAAATGTATTCACTGTCTCAACACACAAATTAATTGAGGGTCAGCATCGCCTATGAGAATTGTGAAGGAAGTTTTTCCCGTGAATAGTAATTCCTAGATTTCTGCAATCACTAGCCTTTATGTCAGTAATTGTATGCATCTCATTTCCTATTGCGGAGAGGCTGGACTGTATTACTGAGATAGAAATATATATGAAGATTTAAAAATAACACCAAAAGTATATAGTTGTGTATGCCTCAAATGCATTTCCTTTTTTCCACTTTTTAGATTGCTGTGTAATCCATACTGAGAACACGGAGATTTTACATGTTTAAACTATGCTATATATACTTGCTATCCAGTGATAAAGTACCCTTTCTCAACTTTGTACAATCTGGTCAAATCCATACTGGGCCTGAGAACATCTGAGTCTGCCTCCTGATCTATAGACATATATTTTTAATGTGTAAACTAGGCTACACATATACGTGTTATCCTGTGAAACTGTACCCTATATCAACTTTCTACAATGTTGTTGAATCCATACTGGGCCTGAGAATGGCTGCCGAGCTGTTAAGCAAGCTACAGCACCTGTGGTTTGGACACGTAATTTTTTCAGGAATGACGGTTAGGCCTAACTCTGGAATTGCGGTTGACTTGAACTTAATGGGAAATCATCGTTCGCGGGGAATAATCTGAATCCCAGATCCCCATCACTAACGAAGTTCAGCAGGTTATCTGCACCTTTAAGTGACAAAAGCTGGTCCTTTCAGTGTAGCGTGCATGCAGCCCTGGACATGTACGGGAATGCTAGACCTGTTATTGCTCGATCTCACGTGCCAGAGCCTAGCTTATCCCTCTAGTAAGCTTGACGCGTACTGCGGGGGCATGCCGGAGTCTCGGTTGTTAACGGAATAAAGCTGAGAAATCGCTAGCACAACTACAAACACACATACCACACCACACACAGAATCGACAAAGCTTTCAAAGTGTGCATCTTTTCTTTAGGTGGCATGGCTGTGGTTTCCCGGGTGGAGTCCATTTAAGCCACAGGCTCCACTCCTGGTGGTGCCCTTTTGGACATTCCTTTAAGGTTCAGCTTTGCAATCACACTGCCCCCGGAAACCAAAAACTTTGCCTTCATGGACGCTGTTTGGAGGTTCATGGGAATAACGCCGCCCGATCAGCAGTCGGTATATGGGTCGCCCTCCCAGGGCTGTGGGGTACTCGGTACCGGGCCGGTGTCAGTGGGATGTGTCACAGCAGCGGTGACCCGGACGGTGGCCCTGGGCGCCCATGTAAATGGCGTGGTATAATGGTAAAGAGTTTATATAGATAGTTTGACGCCCCATGTGGTGTTCGGCAACATAGATGTTAGGCCGATGCTGCATGCAGATCCTCTGGGACTGATGGTGTTGTGCAGCAAAGATGGTGAAGCTCCCCACAGGTGGAGCTGGAGTCCCAGGGAAGTGTAGATGTAGTGATGGGGAAAGGCGGTGTAGGTGCTGGTACCCAGATGTAGCTGTGCTGGAATAACTGTAGGACACCAGAGCGTGCAGTTCCAAAGCTTTATTCACAGTCTGCAGGTTACACAGATGCCTGCCTCCGTGCTGTGTCCTCCGGGTCAGGACCTCAGCCAACCTCCAGGACCAAAATGGAAAGCTCCCTTCCAACACTCCGCCAACATGTACCTTCCTGAACATCTCCTTTCTAGCGCTTGTGGGGGAAGCACTCACAGGACCGTGGTTCACTGAAGCGCCTCCTGTCTAACAGATGTTCCTCAGACTTTACTTGTATGGCAGACAGCTGTAGCCTTTTCCTTCTGGCTCCCACACGTCGATGCTGGGGCCTGAGCCTTAGTTGGGTACAGAGCATTTATAGCTGCTACTTCCCCCAGTTTCTGCTGCAGGAATGTCAGTGTCTCTACAAACTCGGAGACCGGAATCGGGACCATGCGCTCCAGCTAGGAGTGAGCCTTAACTCTGCTCATCCTCCAGCTCCCCTTCTCACGTCCACACACTTCCCCTTCCCTGCACAGAGTGCCCTAACTTACCTCCTCCCGACCACAGAGAGCAGCTCCTCAGCAGTCAGGTTCAGAGGTCTCCCTGCTAGCCTGGAGTGGGAAATGTGTTGTGTGTTGGTTTCACTGCTAGAGAGATCCTTCGTTGCTCCCAAGCTTGACAACACACTCCCTAGGAGGAAGGTAATGCCACAGTGGCGACCATACTCTTGGGGACGCCACAAGTGCACTGAGGCCCAGCCACTGCTGGATGATGCTGCTGGTACATTGACCCAGACCACTATATTCCCCTCGCACTCTACACTGCCAGAATCTGACCCAGAGGAAACTCAGGTTCCCCTTCCCACATACTATACCACCTTACACGGTGACAAAGAGGAAGGTGCAGATGAAAGTGCAGGTTCCTTGAGCAGGTGGTGGGGCATACTCATGGGTGATGGCACTGGCACAGGGCACCGCATAGTACGCCAAAGTGTCTCTGCCGGTGGGAGGGCCTAAACAGCCAAGTGCAGTGAGATGGAAGATGGGGACGACAACGAGTTCAGAGTAGTGCAGGGATTCCCTAGCAAGGAGACTTATGTAATTGTTTTCAATGTTGGGACAGCAATTTTTGGGGAGCACTATACTCTGGTGAATGATATATGGGGCCCACCTTACACTGGAGCATTCCAAAGGTGGGCATCAGACACTGGAGCAGCATTTACAGGGCCCATTATACACTAGAGCAGTAGAAAAGGGGCCCATTATATATGGAGCATTATTTGGGCCCATAAGACAGTGGAGCTTCATCCATTGGGACCAACATATTCTATAGCATTATGTGGAGCTCATCATATACGGTTTGAAACATTATATGGGATCAATGATTCCATATGGAGAAATATATGGGCCTCATTACTCTGTATAGTGCCCTAAGCGCTGGCCATAATACTGTATGGAGTTATATACTGTCCATTTTTGGAGGTATTGGAGAATTTAAAATGGATATCAGTCATGAGATGTAAGAAGTGAAGTATTTTTCATTGTACTATACTGCTATTTCTCTGCCGTATCGGAGCATCATGAGTTGTGGTATGTGTTAAAGGGGCGCTCTTTGGCCCTGGGCCCACGAAAACCTGGAGCCAGCCCTACCCCCCCACAACTGTAGCCAAATAACCCCCATTTTTCAGTGCGTAACTAGTATTATGAAGTAAATTAAGGTTGACAAGCTTAAGTAATAAGAATTGGTGCTTTTGGCATTCAAATGGGCACTGTAGGTGTGTTTCCTGTCCTCCTCTCACTGCCGACTTTAATTCCCCATTGACTTACATTGGGTTTCGTGTTTCGGTCGGACCCCCGACTTTTCCCTATAGTCGGCCGATTTTGCTCGACCCAACTTTTGGAAAAGTCGGGTTTCGCGAAACGAAACTTGACCCTAAAAAAACAAAAGTCGCTCAACTCTAAGAGAGAGTGATTGCCTACGCCAGCAGGAAGCTTCATCCCACTGAGAGGAACCCCGACAACTAGAGTTCCTTTAAACTAGAGTTCCTCGCCATAGTCTGGGCAGTAACGGAGCGCTTCAAGTACTACTTGGCTTCAGCAATGTTCACCATCTACACGGACAATAATCTGCTAACCCACCTTGAAACGGCAAAGCTAGGGGCATTTGAGCAGCGATGGATGGCTCGGCTGTCCAACTATGAGTTTACCATCAAGTACCGAGCGGGACATAAAAACACCAATGCTGATGCGCTGTCCAGAATGCCCAATTCACCAGAAGGGGAGAAGATCCAGAAGAGCTCGAAGAAATTGAGTTACCAGCCTTCCACTGTCCAATTGCAGCCCAGCGCTCCCAAGGCGTGAGGAATAAGCACTAAATCGTACGAGAGGCAACATTGTACCCATTACCCCATCATGAGTGGGCGGAGAAGCAAGATAGTGACCCAGCTGTTCGTCTAGTAAAGGAGTTGCTGACACAAGCTGATTCACACCCTGGTCGAGATGAGCCACAGGACGTACAGCGGTTACGGAAGGAGAGAGGCAAGCTGTTCATCTACGAGGGTAAGCTGTGTTGGAGGAACATTAACTCGCGCACACACGAACTGGTCTTGCAGGTGGTAGTCCCAAAGCGGGATGCACCAATGGTCTTGGAGGTGTACCACAATGGAGCAGGGCACTTCGAGTGGAAGAAGTTGGAGGTCCTACTTCGTGAAAGATTCTACTGGGTTGGCATGAGGAGAGCTATTGAGAAGTGGTGCCGAGAATGTGGCCCATGCAACCTGCGCAGGAAACACCGTAACAGCCAGCGAGCCCCAAAACAGCCAATCATCACGAAACAGCGGCTTAGACTGGATCGCGTGAAGTTAACTCCGAGAAGGAATGGCTACACCTACGCTCTGACCATCGCTGGCCATTACTCAAGGTTCTTGGTAGTCGTGCCTGTCAAAGACCAAACAGCGAAGACAGCAGCCAAGGCATTTCAACAACACTTTTGTCGACCGCACGGATAACCTGAACAAGTGCTCACCGACCAAGGTCCAGCCTTTGAGGCAGAAGTGTTCCAGGAGTTCTGTAACATGTATGGTTGCAAGAAAATCAGGACGACGCTGTACCATCCATAGATAAATGGCAGCTGGGTCCTTTGATTGTTAGACTGGAGTCCCTCTGAAAAGATGAACCAGGTGGTAATTGACTTATTGAAGACTGTTATGAATGAGTCACCGAAGGAGGAAAAAACAAAAATACAAGCTAAGTCCAGAAAACCGGAGAGGTTGGTAGCTATCAGATTGCAGACCCCTGATCCTATTCACACAACTAACAGTAGCCGTGGGGGGTTCCTACGGTGCCCTAGACCCCTCGTTCACAGCTGGAGAACTAAATAAGCCTAAAGAAAGAAAGGGGAAATGTAAACTGCCCCAGAGCAGACCCCAAAGCAATAGACAGCCCCCAACATGTATTGTCAGTGAAAAGCAGATGAAAACACAAACACAGACAGAAAGACAGGTTGAGCAAACGATGGGGCTCAACTAACTAAATAGGAAAGGACAGAAAAGATGCTGGCTGCAATCCGCAAAAATTCTGCCAAAATAATGTCCAACACGTCTGATAGAAAAAAGACCCTGAAGTCACTAGACTTCAAAATCACTATATCAGCACTCAGGTATATTCTGAAGACAGAGAAAAAGATCAACTTGACCAGAGACAAAAATGGAGCTCAGCCTGTACCAACAAGGGCAGGCAGACCACAAACACTAAGTAAACAGACAATATCTCATGGAAAAATAAGAGAGCAAATACTTAGCTTTCAGAAGACAGGTACTGAACTTGTTTGCAAGAGCTCAGAGCAGAAAGGATCACCAGCACCCCAGTAGGGCGTCGGCTGCCTTATATCCACTCAGTGATTCCGGGTGTCCAATCAGGCTCCACCTGTTCAGATGACAGGTTCTTCCCAACCCAATCAATTTCACTACCTCTCTTCACCAGCAGAGGAAGTTCATCAGACATCAACGGTGAAGGGGAAAATGAACTCACAACAGTACCTCCCCCTTGAGTAGGGGTCACCGAACCCTCATCCACGCCACCAGGACGATCAGGATGGGCCCAATGAAAAGCACGAACCAATCTTTCGGCATGAATATCGGATGCAGGGACCCAAGAATTATCCTCCTGGCCATAACCCTTCCATTTAACCAAATACTGGAGTCTCCGTCTAGCCAGGCGAGAATCCAGTATCTTCTCAACCTCATATTCCACATTACCTTCCACCAATACAGGGTCAGGAGGTGCCACCACAGGAACTACTGGCTCAACAAACCTCTTTAACAGAGACTTATGAAACACGTTATGGATCTTAAATGTAACAGGAAGAGCCAATCGAAAAGAGACAGGATTAAGAATCTCCAAAATCTTGTAAGGTCCAATAAATCTAGGTTAAAACTTTGGAGAAGCCACCGTCATAGAGATATTCTTTGATGACAACCAAACCATATCACCCACCTTAAACTGGGGACCAATGGTCCTATGATGGTTGGAAAACCGCTGGGACTTTTCCTGGGAGAGAGACAACCTATCCACCACTTGGTCCCAGATCTGGTGCATTCTCTCCACCACAGTGTCAACACCTGGGCAGGCAGAAGACTCCACCTGCCCTGAAGAGAATCGAGGATGAAACCCAAAGTTACAAAAAAAGGTGACATCAAAGTGGCAGAACTAGCTCTATTATTTAAAGCAAATTCGGCCGAGGGCAAAAATGAAACCCAATCATCCTGATCAGCAGAAATAAAACATCTCAAATACCACTCCAAAGTCTGGTTTGTTCTCTCCGTCTGCCCATTGGTCTGAGGGTGAAACGCAGAGGAGAAGGACAACTGAATTCCCAGGTTGGAACAGAAAGTCCTCCAAAATCTAGAAATAAACTGAACTCCTCTGTCAAATACAATGTTCTCAGGAATCCCGTGCAAGCGAACCACCTGTTGCAAAAACAAGGGCACCAACTCTGAGGAAGATGGCAACTTAGGGAGTGGTACAAGATGGACCATCTTAGAGAATCTATCACAAATCACCCAAATAACAGTCATTCTCTGAGAGACAGGCATATCAGAGATAAAATCCATTGAAATATGGGTCCATGGCCTCCTGGGCACCGGCAAAGGCATCAACAACCCACTAGAGCGAGAACAAGGTTTAGACTGGGAGCAAGTCCCACAGGACTGCACAAAACTCCTGACATCACGAGACAAGGCGGGCCACCAAAAAGACTGACTCACCAAATCTCTAGTACCAAAAATACCTGGATGACCAGCCAATGCAGAGCAATGAACTTCAGACATCACTCTCTTCCTCCACTGGTCAGGAACATACAATTTTCCAATGGGACAACGCTCAGGTTTGTCCTCCTGAAACTCTTCCAGAGCACGTCTCAAATCGGGCAAGATGGCAGAAAGAACTACCCCCTCACCTAAGATGGTAGCAGGCTTGGTCACAACTGGAGAATCAGCAAAGAAACTCCTAGAGAGGGCGTCTGCCTTGACATTCTTAGTGCCCGGAAGAAAAGAGACCACAAAATCAAAACGTGTGAAAAACAAGGCCTACCTAGCCTGTCTAGGATTCAAGCGTTTGGCCGACTCCAGGTAAATCAAATTCTTGTGGTCAGTAAGGACCACGACTTGATGTTTAGCTCCCTCCAACCAATGTCTCCACTCCTCAAATGCCCATTTCATGGCTAACAGTTCCCGATTACCCACATCACAGTTGCGTTCGGATGGGGAGAACTTTCGGGAAAAGAAAGCACAGGGATTCATCTTAGATGTTACCGGATCTTTTTGGGACAAAACAGCTCCTGCACCAATCTCAGAAGCGTCCACCTCTACCTGAAACGGGAGTGAGACATCAGGTTGCCGCAAAACCGGAGCAGAAGTGAACCTTCGCTTCAGCTCCTGAAAGGAAGAAACAGCCTCCGGAGAAAAATTCAGCACATCAGCACCCTTCTTAGTCAAATCAGTCAATGGTTTGGCAATACCAGAAAAATTAGCTATAAATTTACGATAAAAATTTGCAAAACCCAAAAACTTCTGGAGGGCCTTCAAAGAAGTGGGGTGAACCCAATCATAAATGGCCTGTACCTTGGCCGGCTCCATTTCAATAGTTGACGGAGACAAAATAAATCCCAAAAATGAAATCCTCTGTACCCCAAAAAGGCATTTCGATCCCTTGACATACAGGGAATTCTCCCTCAAAATCCGGAACACAGTCCGAACATGTTCCACATGAGAGTCCCAATCCTTGGAAAAGATCAAAATATCATCCAGATAGATGATCAAAAATTTATCCACAAAGTCTCGGAAAATATCATTCATGAAGCACTGGAAGACAGAAGGGGCATTAGTGAGCCCAAAAGGCATCACCAGGTACTCAAAATGTCCCTCTGGAGTATTAAACGCCGTCTTCCATTCATCCCCATGCTTACTGCGAATAAGATTATACGCCCCCCTGAGGTCAAGCTTGGTAAACCAGCAAGCACCTTTAACTCTAGAGAATAGATCAGAAATCAGGGGTAACGGATACTGATATTTAACAGTAATTTTGTTGAGGGAACAATAGTCTCTGTTATGAATGAGTCACTGAAGGAGGAAAAAACAAAAATACAAGCTAAGTCCAGAAAACCGGAGAGGTTGGTAGCTATCGGATTGCAGACCCCTGATCCTATTCACACAACTAACAGTAGCCGTGGGGTGTTCCTACGGTGCCCTAGACCCCTCGTTCACAACTGGAGAACTAAATAAGCCTAAAGAAAGAAAGGGGAAATGTAAACTGCCCAAGAGCAGACCCCAAAGCAATAGACAGCCCCCAACATGTATTGTCAGTGAAAAGCAGATGAAAACAAAAACACAGACAGAAAGACAGGTTGAGCAAACGATGGGGCCCAACTAACTAAATAGGAAAGGACAGAAAAGATGATGGATGCAATCCGCAAAAATTCTGCCAAAATAATGTCCAACACGTCTGATAGAAAAAAGGCCCTGAAGTCACTATACTTCAAAATCACTATATCAGCGCTCAGGTATATTCTGAAGACAGAGCAAAAGATCAACTTGACCAGAGACAAAAATGGAGCTCAGCCTGTTCCAACAAGGGCAGGCAGGACACAAACACTAAGTAAACAGACAATATCTCATGGAAAAATAAGAGAGCAAATACTTAGGTTTCAGAAGACAGGTACTGAACTGGTTTGGAAGAGCTCAGAGCAGAAAGGATCACCAGCACCCCAGTAGGGCGTCGGCTGCCTTTTATCCACTCAGTGATTCTGGGTGTCCAATCAGGCTCCACCTGTTCAGATGACAGGTTCTTCCCAACCCAATCAATTTCACTACCTCTCTTCACCAGCAGAGGGAGTTCATCAGACATCAACGGTGAAGGGGAAAATGAACTCACAACAGAAGACCCTACCTCTGGAAGAATGAAACCAGTGGCCAGAGAAGTTGCCAGATCTGGTGGATCTATAACATCATATACCAGTAAACTCCAAAAATTGAACTCCGGCCTACCTGATGAGGGCAAGACCAGTCAAGTTACCCATTGATTTGGACATGGGAGTCTTAACACCTGAGACAACATCACCAAATACAAACTGGGACACGGAGCGGCAGCAACAATATCTCAAAGTACATGAATGTGTGGAGAAAAGTTTGTCCCAGGCAAGACGAAGGCAGGAAAGGAATTACAATCAACATGCCCCTGCAGTTCCCTTGACACCTGGAGAACAAGTACTCAAAAGAAAGAGACGAGTTCACAAACTAGATGACCAGTGGGAGGCAGAGCCATACACCGTTATACCTTCAGACTTTAATAACACAAAGGTATGCCTCATCAGCAAGGATGGAGGAGAAACCTCAGAGGCAGTCTGAAGAGATCATCTCAAAGTGCGCCCTGATCAATTGAAAGATAAAGAGGAAGTCCAAGATACCCCACAACACACAGTAGAGGTGGAAGAGAAGATCCATACTATCCTTGGAGAATTTCCTCAGACGTGGACACAAATGAATCAGGCTATCGTAGTACCAGTCCTAACCTTTCACCAGCCTACTGCACCGGATGAAGCAGAGAGAGTGAAACGGCTCCAGTAACAGATGCCATATCTGCAGTGGAATGCGGAAATCTGTCCCCTGCTAGCGGCGAATCTGTCAGCCTCATGGTGAGTCTAAGAGTCAGGAGAAGGCAGTCCAGAATACCTATACTACACAGGTCCACTTATAGTGTAGTGACTAGTGCACTTACCTTACCAGCAGTAGACACTAGAGAACAGGTCAGGTCATCGGAGATACCTGCACTGCGTAGATCCACTCGTAGTACCAGAGGTCAAATCCCTTTCCATAATAGAGAATACATAATGAAAGTTAATAAGAATGTATAGTTGTAACCGTTAAGCATGAGAGCCTACAGAGACTCACTGTATAAAGTGTTATGATTGGGTCACCGAGGAGGAGAGCAAGACCAAGTAAGCCACAGAAAACCAGAGAGGTTGGTAGCTAAGCAGATTGCAGACCCCTGATCCTATCCACACAACTAGCAGTAGCCGTGGAGCATGCCTATGATGATCCTAGACGCCTCGACACAGAGAACTCGCAACCCCTCTGTCAATATGACCAGCTCCACTACCTTCAGTAGTAACCAGAGGTAAGCCAGAAAGCAAATTCACAACAATAAATTATTTGTAATAACCAGTTGAAGGACAAATGGGTCACAGTACTATGTGTGGTCAGGACTTTATTTGTAAATAGTTACCCCAACTTGGCCTTGAAAATAAGCTGCTGGCGTGGCCGAAAAACCAGGCCCATCTACAGAGTGCCCTGTAGCTATGCCCAGGGACGACACACAAAGTGGGTTAAGGTGGTTCCCACCAACCAAACCCCAGGTACAAGGACAAAGACAATTCCTGGATGACAGTGTAAGGACTAGTTGCTGCAGTAACTGTGTTATTGTTTTTTGGGGGGGTTTGATAATTTTTACATTTTTAAGACTTTGTAGATTTTCATTTATTGTTGTTGTTAACAGTTCTTGTTATGTTAGCTCAGTCCTGGAGTACCTGAATTTCACTAGGGGGAATGTGGCACCCCAGAGTCCGGTTGCTATCGTGACATTGCCTCCTTCTAAGGGGTGATATCACGCCTGGAGGCAGGAGGGGGGTCCCCATGCCAGGTAACACAGTGTACATTACAATTCCTACTGCAGCTAGAAAGGGGAGCTTCCTTATAAATTCTGGCCAGCAGATGGGGTAAGTGAGTCAGCAACAAAACAGCTGAGAGAGTAAACAAGAGAGTTGTCATGGAAACAGGAGCAGTTGGAGCTCATGACAAGACAGTTAGAGACAGTGGGAGTTGGTCTGTGGAGAGGGAAAGGACAGGAGCAGAGACAAGGGGCTCTGGGGAACTAAAATTGCATATAGCTGACCCCAGAGTGAAGCACTGATAAAAGGGATGCCAGAGTCCTTGGCTGGGCAGGAGCTTACGCCGTGACAGCCAAATCTGGAGTGTAGGGGATTGCAAGTTCTTTGGCCACACTGAACACCTGAAAGCACAGCAGCAGACCAAGAGCCCAAGGCTGACAGTGAACAATAAAACAAGAGAGAAGCCAGCGCTGCTTGTGGTTAGAACGCAATACATGAGGTGCATATGCACGTATTAACATCTAACTGTATTCAAAATGAGACATTTGGCAAAATATTGATCAATAAATTGAGCCACCCCGCCTCGCCAAGGCAATCTCATGTGGGGGGTCCTACTCTACTTTTTTTATTATTCACTGTGCCATTGCGGCCTCGTAAATATTTTAAAAGCGAGACCATATCAAATGCAATCCGTACCTGAAGCATATCTGCATCACTCCCATGCAGCCAGACATGTTTCAGGTACATTTGCAATAGATATGGTCTTGCTTTTAAAATATTCAGGAGGCCGTAATGGCACAGTGAATAATAAAAATGTAGAGTAGGACCCCCCACATGAGATTGCCTTGGCTCGGCAGGGTGGCTCAATTTATTGATCAATATTTTGCCAAATGTCTCATATTGAATATAGTTAGATGTTAATATGTTCATTGCACTTCATGTTATGCGTTCTGACCACCAGCAGCGCTGGTTTCTCTCTTTTTATATTTGCTGACAGTGAACAAGCCAGCGCCTGTGAAATAGGCTCATGCAGTCAGACATACAGGTAGCAATCATTACGCAGGAGAGGGCCGCAGCTTAGCTGCAAACAGCAGGGACCCGAAAACAGAGCGCAGAAGGAAGGTCCCCAACTCCACCTGGTAGAGTGGGTCCCCTGAATGCCTCCAGGTGAGCCGGACTCAATCCATCATCTGTATGTGGTACCCCAGATTGCATTTACTTTCAAGTAAAAGGTAAAGAAAACCGCACCTCTCTGTGTCCTTCACTTTTCCTCTGCACCCCAAAGTTCACCAACATCTGAATGATCAAATATATTTGCCCTGGGGCCCCGCTATACCTGTGGGGAGCTGAACCATCTTTGCTGCATCACCAACAGCCCCAGTGGACCAAAACCGCAGCGTTGTCCGTCCATTGCCGAACACCACGGGTGGCATCACGACCAAACACCACATAATTTTCCTATTTTTTTACTGGACACCCAGGTCCACGGACCAGGTCACTGCCACCGTGACATCCTGTTTAAAGAACCTGACCAGCCCGGTACCGAGTAACCCAAGGCCCTGTGGGGCGCTCCAAATCTGCTTAACGGATCCGGAGCTCTGTGCTGATTGCTGTAGGATCAGATTTCACAGCCACATACATCAGCAGCGATCAGCATGGGCTCTGACCACAGTCGCTAAATCACTGCTTGTAATGTGACAGGGCGACCTCCTGTCATTACTGTCTGGATGACACAAGACAGGAATATTGTCTGCTGAATCACGGTATTTATGATATAGAAATAAATGAATTCCCATGTGAAATAATAAGGGTAAACCATACACATGTGTGCATATGAATCAGTATTTTTGGTGCATTTTTTTTTTTTGCAGCCAAATCCGTCTCTCTTGGCAGTAAAAACACTGCTTTCAAAACACCCATTTTTTAGGGTATGTGCAGGCGATCTGGAAATGGCAGTGGGTCGCCCCTCCCACCCAGGGCAGCGGGGTACTCGGTACCGGGCCGGTGTCAGGGGGGGATGTGTCACAGCAGCGGTGACCCGGTCCGTGGCCTGGGCACCCAATATCAATGGCGGTGATGTTAATGGTGTTAAAGTATATATGACTAGTTCGTAATGCCACCCGTGGTGTTTGGCAAGGGAGATGGTAAGCCAGCGCTGCATGCAGATCCGCTGGGACTGATGGTGTGGTGCAGCAAAGATGGTATAGCTCCCCACAGGTGGAGCTGCAGTCCCAGGGCAGTGTAGGTGCAATGGATGAGGAGAGGCACAGAATGGTATAGATGCTGTTACCCAGATGTAGCGGTGCTGGAGGTGTTAGCGACAAATGAATGGAGGACACCAGGGCTTGTAGTTTCAACGCTTTGCTCACAGTTCGTGGTACCCACTGGTGCCTGCCTCCGTGCCGTGTCCTCCGGGGTAGAGACTCAATCAACCTCCTGGGCAAGTCAGGGTTCTCCTCTCCAACACTCCGCCAACATGTGCCTTTCCTGAACGACTCCTCTATTGCGCCTATTAGTGTGAAGAACTCCAGTACCGTAGTTCTCTGGAATTCCTCCAGGCAGATGTTCCTAGAACCTCACTTGTATGACAGACAGCTGTAGCCTCTATCAGGGACTCCTCTCAGAGTCCTGGCTCGCGAATCGGTTGCTGTTGTGTCCCAAGTCTTGGATGGGAATAGTGCATTTACAGACAACTACTCCACCGGTGTCTGCTGCAGAGCCATAAGTGTCCATACAACCTCGAGGACCGAGCCCCGGCCTTGCGCTGAGAACCTATAGGCAGGGTTCCTCTTCCAACCCACAACTCCTCTTTGTTCTCTACTCCTTCGTTCCACGCTGTTCCTTCTCTCTCTTATGGAAGCTTAGGTTGCAGGTCTACGTCCTTCTCCTTCTCTTCTCTTTCCCGTGCCAGCTGGCTCAGATCACTGAGGCAGCTGCAGCACTCTTTCTAAACTGAACTCAAACTGGACTCAAACTAACTTCAGAACTGAACTCTTCTCTGGGACTCACTCCAGGCTGACCTTCTGTCAGACTGACCCACAATTCTTCACTTTCCCCCTCATTTATTCTAACTCCACCCATCTCCCAGCACATCTCGTGTTACGAAGCAGGGTTCCACGAAGGGTGCTCTGCTACCCCCAGCCTGAAGCTGCTAGGCGGACCTACTGAACTATCCTGTGTGTGGGATGCAGGTGTTGGAGTGTGGAAAGGAGTTCCCAACTTACCTAGTTGGTGGGGCACTACACCTTAGGAGAGAAGGTGCAGTACCTCTGTGGCGACTGAGCCTCAGGGCGCCACAGCAGCACTTTGGATGCAGCGGACATGTGCCCCGTCCAAAGTGCTGACATTTATTGAACGCAGGTGACTCCACATGTGGTCACTGAACCGTGCAGAATCACTGCGTCCAATACATTATATGGGTAAGATTTCTCTTGTGGAGACTCGCATCTACACAAGATACAGACATGCTGCGGTCTGGAAAGACCCACTGCATGTCCGTCTCTGCGGGTAAGCTGCGGGCATCTGTGGACACATAGTGGGCATGGAATTTCTTGAGATCCCATCCATTATGCTGTAACATCTGGCCTCTGCGGGTTGAACGCTGTACAAGT